>NC_064644.1:88096102-88409701 GCF_023864345.2 Schistocerca serialis cubense
ACGAAGAGCATAACGCTTGTCAATCAGCTGGGAGGCAAACACCAGATGAAGAAGAACAAGTTTCTGCAGCAGACGAAACCCAAGTGCCAACTATAAATGAATCTTCTCTCACTTCAGAAGTGGTTAAAGACTTATCTCAGAATAGTGACAAACATGAAAGTGAAGACCTACAAAAGGAATGTTTGTGACAAAAGTTTCTCACTGATGCCTCAGTGGGAAAAAGTGAAGATTCTGCTCTAGGCTATTGACAGTCCTGGGCCCAAATACCAGCCAAACAAGTCCAAAGAAATTTTTCACACAACTATGTTCCTGATAAAATGTTCATCCTGTGTTACCTTTAGCTTTATGTCTTTTAAGACAGCAGTGTTGATGTGTGGTGTTAAATGTTTGTGGCAAATGAAAGTGTGTGTGCAATTTGGCTGATCTAATGTGAAAGAAAATAGAGATTTTGATCTCCAGATATTGGTAGAGTGTCATATGAAATAGTGGGTTTTTTTGCCAAAGATGTGTACTGACAAATATATTTTACTAGTATGTACATATGAACCAGAAAGTTCATTTATTTTATAAACAAATTAAATAAATATGGATACTGCAAAAAGTGTTGCTTTTGTATATGTTGTGAGAATTTTTTTTTATTATAAGACTGTTTGCAACATTGTAATTGTTATTGTTGTAATTGTCATTACTGTACAAATTTTAAAGAAACAAATAAGACAATGTGCTACCTCTTTATCTCAGAGTTGCACTTACACCCAGTATCCCCAAACTGTGGAAGCATAGGCAGAGATGAGGGTGACTAAACTATCTCCAGTGAGATGAATTTGAAGAATTATAGTTCTTTCATTGACAGCAATAGGGGTTTAACCAATGTTGTTTCAGTATTATTGTTTTTTCTGCAAATCTTACATCACAGCATTTACCTGCATCCTTTCCTTTCCAGAATTTGTCACTGATTCATCTTTCACATGATGGTCTGGCTTCACTTACGGTAGCAATGTCTGTATCTCATCTAGCTAGTTCAAGGGTGATAAGATCTGCTCTTCAGTCTCTCTGTTATCATTTAAGTCCAGAAGAGTTCTGACATTCCATGTTCCAAGAGCCATAATCATATTGTGATGTATAGTCAATGACATTAGTGCCAAAGAGAGCGTGTGGCCAATGCAATGACTATATGAAGAGCCACGGTAGAATTGTGAAGCTGAATGGAAGTGTTTTGGCAGAGTGCAGAATAAGGAATATTATGAGGAAAAGAGGTTTACTTGATTGTAATAATCTGAGATTCAAGAGTGTAAATGCTGTATCAACAGAGTCTATGAGAAGTTGTTTTCTGAATTTTTTTTATAAATTCCACTTTCCGTACAAATAATGAATCCCATCTGTTAACAGTCAACTGCATTGTGAATGATTGTTGTTGTTGTTGTTGTTGTTGTGGCCTTCAGTCCAAAGACTGGTTTGATGTAGGTCTCGACACTACTCTATCCTGAGCAAGTTCTTCATCTCTGTGTAACTACAACAACCAACATCCTTCTGAATCTGGTTAGTGTATTCATCTCTTGGTCTCACTCTATGATTTTTACTCTCCACACTTTCCTCCAATAGTAAATTGGTGGTCCCTTGATGTCTCAGAATGTGTCCTATCAATGGATCCCTTCTTCCAGTCAAGTTGTGCCACAAATTCCTCTTCTCCCCAATTCTGTTTAGTACCTCCTCATTAGTTACATAATCTACTCCTCTAATCTTCAGTGTTCTTCTGTACCAAAACTTTTCAAAAGTCTCTGTTATCTTCTTGTCTAAATTGTTCATCATCCATGTTTCACTTCCATACATGGTTACACTCCATACAAATACTTTCAAAAAACACTTCCTGACACTCAAATCTTACTCGATGTTAACAAATTTCTCTTCTTTGGAAATGATTTCCTTGGCATTGCCAGTCTACATTTTATATCCTCTCTACTTCAACCATCATCAATTATTTTGCTGCCCAAACAGCAAAATTCATCTACTGCTTTAAGTGTCTCATTTCCTAATCTTATTCCCTCAGCATCACCTGATTTAATTAGACTACATTCCATAGTCCTTGTTTTGCTTTTCTTGATGTTCCTCTTACATCCTCCATTCAAGACACTGTCCATTCCATTCAACTGTTCTTCCAAGTCCTTTGCTGTCTCTGACAGAATTACAAAGTCATCAGCAAACTGTAAAGTTTTTATTTCTTCTCTCTGGACTTTTAATTCCTACTCCAAATTTTTCTTTTGTTTCCTTTACTGCTTGCTCAATATACAGATTGAATAACATTGAGGACATGCTACAACCCTGTCTCATTCCCTTCCCAACCACTGCTTCCCTTTCAAGCCCTTCGACTCTTATAACACCATAACTGTGAATGATTACACAGGAAATAAATGTGGTGGAGTAAATATGATTAATGGTGGGAAGAACACTGTTCAGAAAGCTGTAAGACAACGTCCAGTCCATTTGAAACATAACAACATTGCTGAAGTTCAGTATCACAACAGTGGTGGTAGACTTGGGACACTGCCACTGGTGTGCGGAGACTCTGTAAACTGTGTCCAATAAAATCAACATGGTGTACATAGTTTGTAGAGTAGTTGAGCAGTCTGTATCACAACTGAGTGTGAGTTAGGGAGTGTGTACACATCATCATAGTACACAACCATTCACAGGTGTTGGCCAACATTGTTGACTACAGTGATGTTGAGCAAGAACGGGACAGTGCTCTCGTACACACATCCAGACTGAACCCCAGTTGAACAGTTACTGTTTATGTAGTTGCATAGGGATATCCATGTGCCTTTGGAGGTAAGGTTGTCTCTTTCCAACTGATAGTGACAAATTTGGTGCTTCATTAACAGTCCCCCTCCCCCCCCCCCCTCCCTCCCTCTCCCATAGGCCACACAGGTGCACACTGAGGGACTGTGTGACTTGTAATTTCCCCCCCCCCCCTCCTTCCATCTATTGTCCACATTAAACAATGCCCAGTCCAAGTAATTGATAAGCAAAGTCTTTTATAAAGATTTGAGAGGAGTGAAGATTACAATAAGCTTTCAAGCTTACTTAGCTTGTCATGCTGAGAAGGCTCTAGTTCTTCTTGTCTAGGGGTCTGATTCTTGAAGCTGAAAATTTAACGTCTGGTCCTCACTGTTTGTTTGAGCTGAATGAATTAGAAGACTGTTGTTGTAGAATATTCTCATATTTTAATATATCATACAGTATTTCGATTTTTCACAATAACTAAGCTGAACTTACATTGTTCACATCTATTATACAAAAATATGTCTGATCACATCAGAGACAAGCTTAAGACTCTTACACTCTGCAGAAATAACAATATTCCAAAGGGTTTACAGTTTTTCTTAACAAACAAATTTCTACTAGTTTTCTTTTCTTCATTAATTTCAATCATCATTGTATAAATGACCCCAGAAATGCACACAGTAAACATTACAGGATTGTGTAATTAATAATAGAAATTTTAAGTGCGCACATAATTCATAATGTCAAATGTTTCATAAACTTTAGCTTGAAATATAATACACTATGTGTAAAATTATATGAAAGTTTTCAGAAAAACAACTGAGATAACCCTGACCTGTCCAAAATTTGAAAAATAATACTGGTATCGACAACTACAGTTGAGGAAAAGTAATGCTAGAGGAGGACGTTCCGTTACAGACTGTGACACAGTAAGATCATCACTTTGTTCACATAATCAATGGCCAAGTGAGGTCGCACGATAGTAAGTAATGGGGTGCTTATTCAAGGGGACAAATGCTAATGGCACCATCCTGATATAGCAAAGACATCAAAAGACACCTTTCAACTTCTCTTTTCACAACAACATATTTTATTTGTAACATTTTTCTACTAAATTTCATGACTTTTCCTCATTTCTTTTTCTTTTGCAAATTAAGTATACCTACAGCAGTGGGAGAACTCAGTTGATCCCTGGTATAATTCCTACACACACACACATACACATGCGCGCGCGCGTGCACACACACAAACAAACAAACAAACAGTGTATGTTGCACAGTGAGCATGCTGTTCATTTGTAGAATGGGGAAGGCGAGGGCAGATTGTAATGGCCCGGAGGCTCAGCACAAGCAGTTCAGAAACTACATGACTTGGCAGGTGTTTGACCTGTACTGTGGTGAGTGTCTTCACTACATGGCAAAACCACATCCAGACAACATGGGGCTGGGCAGCCACCTGTCATTACAGATGTCGGACATTGTAGGTTGTGCAGACTGGTAAAACAGGACAGGCGGCAAACTGTGGCAAAACTAACATCACATTTTAAATGGTGGGCATAGTACAAGTGTGTCTGAACACACAGTGCACTGAACACTCCTATTGAAGGGCCACCGCAGCTGACAACCCATTCATGTACTAATGTTAACACCATGATATCAACAGCTACAACTGAAATGGGCACGTGACCATCAGCACTGAACATTGTTGCAGTGGCAGAATGTTGCACGGTCTGATGAATCCTGATACTTTTTTCATCAAGCCAATGGGAGGGGTCAAATCTGTCATCTCCCAGACATGACACCTGTGCTATGTGATGGAAACAAGCCGCTAGCAGCTCTATTATGCTCTGGGGAACATACATGTAGGCATCCATGGGTCCAGCGCAGCTTGTGTAAGACATCATGACAGCCAAGGAGTATCATACAATGGTTGCAGACTACGTACATCCCTCCATGACAATCACGTTTCCCAACAACAGTGGCATTTTACAACAAGATAACGCACCACATCACAAGGCCAGGAGAATGGTGGAGTGGTTCAAGGAACACAGTGGGAAGTTTCAATTGAAGTGCTGGTCCCCCCCCCCCCCTCCCCCCCCCCCCCCCCCCCCCAACTTTCCAGATCTGAACCTGATCAAACACATCTAGGATGTGATTGAACGTGTCATCAGAGCTCATCATCCCCCCTCCCCAGATTTTACGGATATTAGGTATCTTGTGTATGTGTGTAGATGTGGTGCTGTCTCCCTCCAGCTACTTCTCAAGGCTCCATTGCTTCAGCACCACAATGTGTCGCCACTGTTTTCCGTGCCAAAGTGGACATACTGGCTATTAGATATGTGGTCATAATCTTCTGGCTAATCAGTGTAAATGCAATTTAGGGTGGCTCCAATGTGGGTATATGAACAACGATATGTGGGCAAGGAATTAGTGTCACATACATATCATTTTGACATGTGTGCAGTAAATGTGGTAACATGAACTATGGTGACGTTATTACCAAATGCGTCCAACAAGGACCAGCATTCTGTTTATTTTTTTCTTGGCTGCTGAAGAACAGATACTGGTAGACATCCATCAAATAATGAAGACTGTGTATGGGGCAGCATGTCTGTCAAAAACCAGCATTGTGGAATGGTGTGACAAGAGGTGTGGCTGATTCGTGATAAAGCAAGTTTCCAGACCACAAATGTTGTAATGCATAAGTTACACCAACTCAAGTGGGAGACACACTAACACCTGCCCCATAGTCCTGATCTCTTCCCATATGATTATCACGCCTTCGATCCTCGAAGAGTTGATGACTCCTGTTCTCGCAGACGTGTAGCAGGCAGTTACAGACCTCGCCGTGCAGCGAGACATGGTGTTTTACTAACAGGTATCTTTAACCTACTGCATCAGTGGGATGATTGCCTCACTGTTTTGTCTGAGAGGCAGACCAATTCTGGACTGTGCAGCTTTTTAATGGAAGCTTTTGGATTGGCCCTTATATTTTGATGTTCAGTCATACAATGAAAAAGGGATATGTGCTTTCAGTAGTCAACAGGGCAGTAGATAAGTATAAACTATTGACATATCAATAGCATTACTAGTTATCACAAATACCTACTTTAGCTGAGACCAACTATATTGTTCACTATTGGCCTTACTTGACTTCAGTTGTTTTGTTACTCAGTTCAATTCTTGCTTACAGCTGAATTTAATGTAAGTGCTGTTGTTTATTGTTTTTGTGCTGTGTGTTTTTCTGACAGTTTCTAACTATGGATAAGTTTGTAACAAGAAAGAAGAGGGAAACCGATTCTGACTCATCCACTAGCATTATGATACGTTCAAAATATGTATGCACCACTATAATAGCCTAATTACCAATCTATAAGAGTTTAATGTTGACACTGGGCTGCTCCTTTTAGATGGGTAGAACTTTGGGGTTGCAGTATTTCATCATTTCACAAGGCAGTGCAGTTGTAAACATCATTCAAATAACATTAAATTAAAATATGTGCATAAAAATACACTTGGATTTGCTTCTATTGCCCAAAAACTCACATTGATCAACAAAAATACTGCTCAAACAGTGATGGTTGCATTTCTTTAAAATTTTTTTCTTTTAAAAATTCTATCATTATTAGACCAAATGGAAAAATATCACCCAATCTCGTCACCCAGGCAGTGCTCAGTTATGAAAACTGGTTCTGATATGACACAATAGGGAGAAGTTTATGAAGAACATGAGGTGTATGTGATGACAGCACAGTCTGCAGTTCTTTTGTTTCTAAAAGATTTTTTTCAGAGGGCTGTTTGAATTCATCCTAGCCAACTGCATCCTGCATTACCACCACCCCCCTCCTTTTTGGCAAAACTCTGTTTATGCTTTTGTAATATCATAACTGACATCATGAATTCCCTGTATAATTAAAGCTTAAGATATGCATGCGTTCATGAACTATCAAATGATGAAACATGTACAACTAAAGGAAAAAACACGCAATGTCAGAACTCCATCTTTTGTGAAGAAGCATTTTATTTTATTTGAGAACAATGTACAACAGTCAGTTTTACTGAATTCTCCTCTAAGAGGGTGGCTCTGCACTTAAGTTGCTGAGCTAGCAACACCTGGATTCAGGAGGCGAGACAATTCAAATCTGTCTGCTGGCAATCTTGAAAATGGTTTTCTATGGTTTCCTATTTTCATTTTAGGCTGTTCTCTAGTATAGCCCACAGCCAATCCCTTCCAAAATCCCTTCTTTCCTGACAGATGCCAGTTCCCTTAAAGAAGCAGCCTCTCTGCTTAAATGAAAAGAGCTATATTGAAGGTGAGCTGAACATCTCTTTGGAGATTCCTGACACCAATAGCCATCATCTGTTTTCTTAGTGTTTTGACTCAGACCGCAACAAACTCCTTTCCTGTGCTTTCTGCACAACTCTTGCAACATACGTCCTCAGTTACCTGCTGGATGTATTCCAGTCTGTTTCTCCCTCTTCAGGTTTTACCCTCTTCAGCTCCCTCTGGTACCATGGAAGTTATTCCCTGATGTCTTATCGGGTGTCCTGTCATTCTGCAGCTTCTTCTTGTCAATGTTTTCCATATCTTCCTTTCCTTTCCTTGCCAATTCTATGAAGGACCTCCTTATTCCTTAGATTCCCAGAAATTTCTTCCTCAAATTGAGATCTATGTTTGATAGTAGTAGATATCTCATGGCCAGGAATACCTTATTTGCCAGTGCTAGTCTGCTTTTTATGTCCTCCTTGTTCTGTCTGTGGTGGGTTATTTTTCTGCTTAGGTAGCAGAATTCCTTAACTTCATCCACTGTTTGTTCACCAATATCGATTGATGTAAGTTTCTTACTGTTCTCATTTCTGCTATTTCTCATTACTTTTGTCTTTCTTTGATTTACTCTCAAACCGTATTCCATTCAACAGATTCTGCAACTCTTCTTGACTTTCACTGAGGATAGCAATTTCATCAGCAAATCTATCCTTTCACCTTGAATTTTAGTGCCACTTGTAACCTACCTCTTACTAATCGGCCTATCCTGCTTGCAACATAAAATATGACTGTGGATCGTGTGTATGCCTGATGGATTTTTTCTAATTGTATAAGGCTATCTTACCTGAAGAAGTCATACAAGTAAGTAGGAGATAAGTGTTCAATTGACCCTTCTGATGGAAGGTCTACTAAAAATAAAAGTAATTAAACTGAACAGGGCTATAATTTGGAAAACGAAAGTTATTTTTTGCATTCACTCACGAACAACACTGGACAGAAAGGGGTACCACTGATCATGAATCCAAAAGTTACACTAATGAACAAAAAGGAAGTAATTAACAGTCGCCAGCCCACTAGGGCAATTAATATCCAAAATCCTGTACAAGATGATGGGAAAGAAAAACATGTATTATTAAACACTGAACTAAAGGTTGCCACATTTATTTATTTTATTTTATTTTATTTTTTACACTAATTTTAAGTGAGTATGTACTGATAAAGAAAACTGAGAAGTCACTCTTACATTATGTTTGGCATTAAATTTTGAAAAAGGCCATATTCAATTAAACTGTATGTTAGTAATGAACTTCATTATGTGAACAATGACTTTTTCAGCATAACGTCATCAAAGAAATTTAGAAAAAAGCAAGCACTTTTTACTTTGCCGTTACTTATTTTGCAAATTGGATTTCATATAATTGTCTGAACAACTGAGCCTTTTTTACTAACTTGAACAGGATTAAATACTAGAATACATACCAAACCAAACAGCCATGTGCTCCAACCTATATGTAAAATAAATAAAACTTCCGCACTCTTTATTTGTGTATTTCTTTAGATTTGGATTTTTTTCAGGTGATTGATTCTCAAACTTGAAAAATGAAATTGCTTTGATTTAGTCATATACTGAAGGCTCTGTTGTACAACAGTTAACTGAAAGTAGACTGAAGCTACAATTCATAAAAGAGAAATTATTCATTAATAAGCTGGCTGTAACTATTCAATTTGTTTCTTATAACATTCAGTTAGCATATTAGGAAAAAAAAAGGAACAAGTATCCCGCTTGGTAACAATGTCTGGGGGCAATGAGGACACAATAGCCCTGAGTTTAACTGATTATTATTTAAATAAATCTTATCAATCAAATCACATTCAGTTGTGCTGCTGGGTTAGCCATTAACACTTTCTACCAATGAACAGTCTTTCTTCAGTGCTGTGCGTATGACAAAACTCGGAGCCGACGATGAAACTGTGTTGCTGGAACTGCTGCTGTTGTTGGAGATGGTAGCATCTTGTGGAGCCACGGCTAATTACAGGAACGGGCAATCGTAATTAATACCGCCTCCTCCGCCCGTCCGCTCTCCATACTCCTGCTACTAGATATTTGACTGGCACACGTACATGATCCCACCAAAAATGGTATTCTCTACTGCAAGGGCATTAATACCACACTTCCGCGCACTAAAAGCGCTGGAACCTGTCTCCCCTCTCTTCATGCACTCTGTGGAACAACTCCCTACCCAAAGATTTTACAATGCACAAGCACTGCTGCTATCATTGCTAGTCGATGCAAATAACAATTCCTTTGGCTTTTTCCCAGAACTTATAAGTTTCACAGTAAAACACAGATAAATACAATGAAATGTCAACAGACTTCTACCTAAATGTACACATACCATGAAGCAATGTCCTTACTTATTAAAAGAAAGCATTTAAATTACAAATATTTAAATACCATTAAAAAAAATATTATATATCGGTAACAGGTGCCATGCATCCTGCATTTTCGGTGTCACACACTCTTGAACTTTCTTTTATTTCTGGCATTACTTTTTCAAGATGTAGACTGAATGGGAGGGGTGAAAGACTATATCCATGTCTTACACACTTTTTAATACGAGCACTCTGTTGGTCTTCCAGTATTATACATACTGTATGTTGTCACCCTTTCCCTATAGCTTATCCCTTGTTCTACAGAATTTCGAACATCTTGCACAAATTTACATTGTTGAACGCTTTCTCCAGGTTGACAAATCCTAAGAACGTGTCTTGATTTTTCTTCAGTCTTGCTTGCACTATCAGCCGCCACATCATAACTGCCTCTCTGATGCCTTTACCTATCCTAAAGCCAAACTTGTCATCATCTATGACTGTCAATATTATTTTCCATTCTTCTGCATATTATCCTTGTCAGCGACTTGGACACGAGCCATTAAGCTGCTTGTCCGTTAATTCTCAAACTTGTCGGTTCTATCTATCTATGGTATTGTGTGGATGACAATTTTCCGAAAGTCTGATGGTATATCGTCAGTCTCATACATTCTTCACAACAATGTGAGTAGTCATTTGCTTGACACTGCCCCCAAATGATTTTAAAAATTCTGATGGAATATTATCTTTCCTGTTGCCTCATTTGATCTTAAGTCATCAAAAGTTCTTTTAAATTCTGATTCTTATACTGGATCTCCCCTCTCTTTCCAGTTGACTCTTGTCTCATCTTTCAACACATCATATGACAAGCCATCCTCCTCATAGAGACCTTTAGCGTGCTCTTTCCACATATCGGCTCTCTCAATGTTACCACCATCACTTTTACTTTCACAGAGGATTGTTGTTACTTTTCTATATGAGTCAGTCTTTTGGATAATCATTTCTTTTTCTGTTTCCTCATATTTTTCATGCAGCCATTTTGCCTTAGCTTCCCTACATTTCCTATTTATTTCATTCCTAAGTGACTTGTATGTCTGTATTCCTGAATTTCCCTTAACATTTTTGTACTTCCTTCTTTCATTGATCAACTGAAGTATTTCTTTTGTTACCCATGGTTTCTTTGGGGTTATTTGTATCTATGTTTCTCCTCCCAACTGCTGTGATTGGCTTTTTATAGAGATGTCAACTCGTCTTCAACTGCCTACTGACCTAAACATTATAGCAGAATCTGTAGCCTCAGAGAACTTCAAGCATATCTTTTCATTCCTTAGTACTTCTGTATCTCACTTCTTTGCACAATGATTCTTCTTGACTAGTCTCTTAAACTTCAGCCTCCTCTTCATCATTACTAAATTGTTATCTGAATCTACACTCCTGGAAATGGAAAAAAGAACACATTGACACCGGTGTGTCAGACCCACCATACTTGCTCCGGACACTGCGAGAGGGCTGTACAAGCAATGATCACACGCACGGCACAGCGGACACACCAGGAACCGCGGTGTTGGCCGTCGAATGGCGCTAGCTGCGCAGCATTTGTGCACCGCCGCCGTCAGTGTCAGCCAGTTTGCCGTGGCATACGGAGCTCCATCGCAGTCTTTAACACGTGAACCGTACGTGCAGTTGATGGACCTTGAGCGAGGGCGTATAGTGGGCATGCGGGAGGCCGGGTGGACGTACCGCCGAATTGCTCAACACGTGGGGCGTGAGGTCTCCACAGTACATCGATGTTGTCGCCAGTGGTCGGCGGAAGGTGCACATGCCCGTCGACCTGGGACCGGACCCCAGCGACGCACGGATGCACGCCAAGACCGTAGGATCCTACGCAGTGCCATAGGGGACCGCACCGCCACTTCTCAGCAAATTAGGGACAGTGTTGCTCCTGGGGTATCGGCGACGACCATTCGCAACCGTCTCCATGAAGCTGGGCTACGGTCCCGCACACCGTTAGGCCGTCTTCCGCTCACGCCCCAACATCGTGCAGCCCGCCTCCAGTGGTGTCGCGACAGGCGTGAATGGAGGGACGAATGGAGACGTGTCGTCTTCAGCGATGAGAGTCGCTTCTGCCTTGGTGCCAATGATGGTCGTATGCGTGTTTGGCGCCGTGCAGGTGAGCGCCACAATCAGGACTGCATACGACCGAGGCACACAGGGCCAACACCCGGCATCATGGTGTGGGGAGCGATCTCCTACACTGGCCGTACACCACTGGTGATCGTCGAGGGGACACTGAATAGTGCACGGTACATCCAAACCGTCATCGAACCCATCGTTCTACCATTCCTAGACCGGCAAGGGAACTTGCTGTTCCAACATGACAATGCACGTCCGCATGTATCCCGTGCCACTCAACGTGCTCTAGAAGGTGTAAGTCAACTACCCTGGCCAGCAAGATCTCCGGATCTGTCCCCCATTGAGCATGTTTGGGACTGGATGAAGCGTCGTCTCACGCAGTCTACACGTGCAGCACGAACGCTGGTCCAACAGAGGCGCCAGGTGGAAATGGCATGGCAAGCTGTTCCACAGGACTACATCCAGCATCTCTACGATCGTCTCCATGGGAGAATAGCAGCCTGCATTGCTGCGAAAGGTGGATATACACTGTACTAGTGCCGACATTGTGCATGCTCTGTTGCCTGTGTCTATGTGCTTGTGGTTCTGTCAGTGTGATCATGTGATGTATCTGACCCCAGGAATGTGTCAATAAAGTTTCCCCTTCCTGGGACAATGAATTCACGGTGTTCTTATTTCAATTTCCAGGAGTGTATATATACTTTATTATCAGACTTTGGAATCTCTGCCTGACCATGCTGTAACCTAACTGAAACCTGAATTTCCTTTTATTGTTGAAATTTGTTGCAGAACTCAATTAGTCTTTCTCCTCTCTCATGCCTACTACCAGGACTATATTCTCCTGTAAGCCTCACTTCCACTCATTCCCTTTCCAGTCCCCCATGGCTATCAGATTTTCATCTCCCTTTAATTACTGAATTACTTATTCAGTATCCTCATATACTTTGTCCATTGCTTTATCTTCCACTTGTGATGTCGGCATGTATACCTAAGCTATTGTTGTTGGTGTTTGTTTGTTGTCAGTTTTGATGAGAACAACCCGTTCACTGAACTGTTCATAGTAACTCACTCTCTGCCCCCCTTCCTATTCATAACAAATCCTAGATATTACCTTATACCCATTTGACCAGAAATCCTTGTCTTCCTTCCATTTCACCCCACTGACACCTACCATATCTAAATTGAGCCTTATCATTTCCCATTTCAGATTTTCTAGCTTCCCTACCACTTGTGACACTCCAGGACTCACACCCAGTACATTGCTTTTTTTGGTTAGTCTTTCTCTCATGGTCATCTCCCACATGGCAGTCTCCTCCCACAGATCCAAATGGGGGATTAGACTAGAATCGTTTGCCAATGGAGAGATCATCGTGACAGTTTTCAGTTACTGGCCCTATGTCTCGAGGGCATGCAGCTTTACTGATGGTTAAATGATGATGACGTCCTCTTGGGTAAAATATTCCGGAGGTAAAATAGTCCCGAGGTAAAATAATCCCCCATTCGGATCTCCTGGCGGGGACTACTCAGGAGGACGTCATTATCAGGAAAAAGAAAACTGGCGTTCTACGGATCGGAGCGTGGAATGTCAGATCCCTTAATCGGGCAGGTAGGTTAGAAAATTTAAAAAGCGAAAAGGATAGATTAAAGTAAGATATAGTGGGAAATAGTGAAGTTCGGTGACAGGAGGAACAAGACTTTTGGTCAGGTGAATACAGGGTTATAAATACAATATCAAATAGGGGTAATGCGGGAGTAGGTTTAATAATTAATAAAAAAAATAGGAGTGCGGGTAAGCTACTACAAACAGCATAGTGAACCCCTTATTGTGGCTAAGATAGACACGAAGACCACGCCTACTACAGTAGTAAAAGTTTATATGCCAACTAGCTCTGCAGATGATGATGAAATTGAAGAAACCTATGATGAGATAAAAGAAATTATTCAGATAGTGAAGGGAGACGAAAATTTAATAGTCATGGGTGACTGGAATTTGACAGTAGGAAAAGGGAGAGAAGGAAACATAGTAGGTGAATACGGATTGGGGGTGAGAAATGAAAGAGGAAGCCGCTGGTAGAATTTTTGCACAGAGCACAACTTAATCATAGCTAACACTTGGTTCAAGAATCATAAAAGAAGGTTGTATACATGGAAGAAACCTGGAGATACTGACAGGTTTCAGATAGATTATATAATGGTAAGACAGAGATTTAGGAACCAGGTTTTAAATTGTAAGACATTTCCAGGGGCGGATGTGGACTCTGACCACAATCTATTGGTTATGAACTGTAGATTAAAACTGAAGAAACTGCAAAAAGGTAGGAATTTGAGGAGATGGGACCTGGATAAACTGAAAGAAGCAGAGGTTGTAGAGAGCTTCACGGAGAGCATTAGGGAATGATTGACACAAATGGGGGAAAGAAATACAGTAGAAGGAGAATGGGTAGCTCTGAGGGATGAAGTAGTGAAGGCAGCAGAGGATCAAGTAGGTAAAAAGATGAGGGCTAGTAGAAATCCTTGGGTAACAGAAGAAATATTGAATTTAATTGATGAAAGGAGTAAGTATAAAAACGCAGTAAATGAAACAGGCAAAAAGGAATACAAACGTTTAAAAAATGATATCGACAGGAAGTGCAAAATGGCTAAACAGGGATGGCTAGAGGACAAATGTAAGGATGTGGAGGCTTATCTCACTAGAGGTAAGATAGATACTGCCTACAGAAAAATTAAAGAGACCTTTGGAGAAAAGAGAATCACTTGTATGAATATCAAGAGCTCAGATGGAAACCCAGTTCTAAGCAAAGAAGGGAAAGCAGAAAGGTGGAAGGAGTCTATACAAGGGCGATGTACTTGAGGGTAATATTATGGAAATCGAAGAGGATGTACATGGAAATGAAATGGGAGATATGATACTGCGTGACGAGTTTGACAGAGCACTGAAAGACCTAAGTCGAAACAAGGCCCCGGGAGTAGACAATATTCCATTATAACTACTGACAGCCTTGAGAGAGCCAGTTCTGACAAAACTCTACCATATGGTGAGTAAAATGTATGAGACAGGTGAAATACCATCAGACTTCAGGAAGAATGTAAGGATTCCAGTCCCAAAGAAAGCAGGTGTTGACAGATGTGAAAAATTACCGAACTATCAGTTCAATAAGCCACGGCTGCAAAATACTAACACAAATTCTTTACAGATGAATGGAAAAACTGGTAGAAGCAGACCTCAGGAAAGATCAGTTTGGATTCCGTAGAAATGTTGGACCACGTGAGGCAATACTGACCCTACGACTTATCTTAGAAGAAAGATTAAGGAAAGGCAAACCTATGTTTCTAGCATTTGTAGACTTAGAGAAAGCTTTTGACAATGTTGACTGGAATACTCTCTTTCAAATTCTGAAGGTGGCAGGGGTAAAATATAGGGAGCGAAAGGCTATTTACAATTTGTACAGAAACCAGATGGCAGTTATAGGAGTCGAGGGGCATGAAAGGGAAACAGTGGTTGGGAAGGGAGTGAGACAGGATTTTAGCCTCTCCCCGATGTTATTCAATCTGTATATTGAGCAAGCAGTAAAGGAAACAAAAGAAAAATTCGGAGTAGGTATTAAAATCCATGGGGAAGAAATAAAAACTTTTAAGATTTGCTGATGACATTTTAATACGGTCAGAGACAGCAAAGGACTTGGAAGAGAAATTGAACAGAATGGACAGTGTCTTGAAAGGAGGGTACAAGATGAACATCAACAAAAGCAAAACAAGGATAATGGAATGTAGTTGAATTAAGTCGGGTGGTGCTGAGGGAATTGGATTAGGAAATGAGACACTTAAAGTAGTAAAGGAGTTTTGCTAATTGGGGAGCAAATTAACTGATGATGGTTGAAGTAGAGAGGATATAAAATGTAGACTGGCAATGGCAAGGAAAGTGTTTCTGAAGAAGAGAAATTTGTTATCATCGAGTATAGATTTAAGTGTCAGGAAGGCGTTTCTGAAAGCATTTGTATGGAGTGTAGCCATGTATGGAAGTGAAACATGGACGATAAATAGTTTGGACAAGAACAGAATAGAAGCTTTTGAAATGTGGAGCTACAGAAAAATGCTGAAGATTAGATGGGTAGATGACATAGCTAATGAGGGGATACTGAACAGAATTGGGGAGAAGAGGAGTTTGTGGCACAACTTGACTAGAAGAAGGGATTGGTTGGTAGGACATGTTCTGAGGCATCAAGGGATCACCAATTTAGTATTGGAGGGCAGCGTGGAGGGTAAAAATTGTAGAGAGAGACCAAGACATGAATACACTAAGCAGATTCAGAAGAATGTAGGCTGCAGTACGCACTGGGTGATGAAGCAGCTTGCACAGGATAGGGCAGCATGGAGAGCTGCATCAAACCAGTCTCAGGTCTGAAGGCCACAACAACAACAACAACAACAACAACAACAACAACAACAGCCCTATGTCCTGTTGATACACATTATATGTCTTTGATGCAGTTGTTTCTATTGCCTTCTCCATCCTAATGCCATTGATCATTGCTGATTAATCTTCCTTCTACCCCAAGGGCAAGAGAGCACCCTGAACCTCTGTCCACTTCTCTGCCCTCTTTGACAAGGCACTTGGCAGAACGAGGGTGACTTCTTATCGTGGAAGTCTTTGGCCGCCATTGCTGATGATTTTTATTCATGATTCGAGCAGTGATAAGGTTCACACCTGGTACCCATGATGTTTTGTTTACTAGCCAAAAATGTCACCTCCCCTCTTTCTCCTTCATTTTGTTCGTTATAGTACCCATCATGTGGTCTCTGCAGATGTCACACGAGACCCCTTAAAGTTGATCGTTGAATACTTCAGTCACTGTTTTATATTACAGAGAGCAGCCAGCACCCTGACTGAACATGCTGAACTATCATGTTGGCATCATGTAGACACATTGTAGATGAGTTTATTACCATCCAAGGTTAGATATCCCTATTATCATGGATAAATACAAACTGATTTACAAGGTCACTTACAATGGAAACCCAGTTGAAAGTTAATTTTTTTTAAAAAATAAATAAATGTGTTCTTGGCATAAAGTGAAAAACACGAACCTTTAAGATCCTCTTTAACAAATCAGACACCCCTGCTCCCTGCCGCTGCCCCCCCCCCCCCCCCCCCTCTCCCCATGACAAAATCATGGCTGCATTCTTGTTGCTGTTCTTGTAATTATGGAGGTCCTTGCATTGAATTTTGCTTCAGTCAACAATCACTGCCTCAAATTATGGTAGGCTTACTGTTAGAAGGTTTCCACACTGGACACATAACATAACTTTTCAGTATTACTTGTGCATTGTTGTTGTTGTCGTCATCATTTTGTTGTACTCACACCCTCAGTCAAATAGTACTGGTTGGCCAGGAACAGGTAGGAGGGCTATTCAAAAAGTAAGGAATGATAGGTCGTGAAATGGAAATCACAGTGAAAATCAAAACTGTTTTATTTGCAACAGTTAGCTACAATTTTCAGCTACTTATCTCCATAGTCACCGATCCAACTTAGACGTTTGTCATAGTATTGTACCAACTTTCCAGTACCCTCATTATAGAAGGCAGCCGCCAGTGCTTTCCACCAATTTTCTACACTGGCCTACAGCTCGCTGTCTGTGCCAAAATACTGTCTTCATAGCCAGCGGTTCATGTGACCAGAGATGAAACTCAGAGGGAGGCAATTACGGGTGTATTGTGGGTAATCAAACATTTCCAACTGAAAACGATGCAGGAGCATCTTCATTGCAGCCTGAAAAATGCTGCTGAGAATTGTCTTGAAAAAGAAAACCCATGACAGTTATGTCATGTTGGCTGCATAACTTCAGGTGAAATTCTTTCGCCAGGCCCTCGTGCTTGGCGGGAGACACTATTGTTCTAGGTACCTTTATGTGCTCCCAGTATGCTCAGAACTAAAAAGAATGATGTAATGCGATAGACAGGCATACTAGAGACACTGCACAACAAGCCTGTGCAAAACTTAATCAGCTTTTCACTATGGTTTCCATTTCGCGACTGATCATTCCTTACTTTCTGAATAACCCTCGTATTTTTAATTACGTCATGTCAGCTTGGTCTTCTCAATGAAAAGATTTTATGTATTCTGGAGAACTCAGATACTGAATCAGGAAGTGACTTAGTCAATTCAGATGGCGACACTCTGCCAGTCAACTGATGACAAAACAAGCGGGACTTACGAGTTAGTGTCAGTAGTTGTCTCCACCTTTCAGTTTTTCCACAACAATTTCAGGAGTCAACTGGCAGTACAGTGAAGGCAGCAGCTGGAAATGGAATAGAAGGGAAGGTTGCTAGCATGCTGTAGTATGGAAGAAGGGCTGCTCTAAATGTTCTGAAGGAGAGAGAGAGAGAGAGAGAGAGAGAGAGAGAGAGAGAGAGAGAGAGAGAGAGAGAGAGGAGGGCCCACTGCACATTATTTATTTATTGTCCCATGGGACCAAATTAAGGAGAAGGTTCAAATGGCTCTGAGCACTATGGGACTCAACTGCTGTGGTCATAAGTCCCCTAGAACTTAGAACTACTTAAACCTAACTAACCTAAGGACATCACACACATCCATGCCCGAGGCAGGATTCGAACTTGCGACCATAGCGGTCATGCGGTTCGACAGAAGCGCCTAGAACTGCTCGGCCACTCCGGCCTGCAATTAAGGAGAAGTCTCCATGGTCAAGGAACATAGTTTTCAGGGAATTTGGGGTTAATACACTCCTGGAAATGGAAAAAAGAACACATTGACACCGGTGTGTCAGACCCACCATACTTGCTCCGGACACTGCGAGAGGGCTGTACAAGCAATGATCACACGCACGGCACAGCGGACACACCAGGAACCGCGGTGTTGGCCGTCGAATGGCGCTAGCTGCGCAGCATTTGTGCACCGCCGCCGTCAGTGTCAGCCAGTTTGCCGTGGCATACGGAGCTCCATCGCAGTCTTTAACACTGGTAGCATGCCGCGACAACGTGGACGTGAACCGTATGTGCAGTTGACGGACTTTGAGCGAGGGCGTATAGTGGCCATGCGGGAGGCCGGGTGGACGTACCGCCGAATTGCTCAACACGTGGGGCGTGAGGTCTCCACAGTACATCGATGTTGTCGCCAGTGGTCGGCGGAAGGTGCACATGCCCGTCGACCTGGGACCGGACCGCAGCGACGCACGGGTGCACGCCAAGACCGTAGGATCCTACGCAGTGCCGTAGGGGACCGCACCGCCACTTCCCAGCAAATTAGGGACACTGTTGCTCCTGGGGTATCGGCGAGGACCATTCGCAACCGTCTCCATGAAGCTGGGCTACGGTCCCGCACACCGTTAGGCCATCTTCCGCTCACGCCCCAACATCGTGCAGCCCGCCTCCAATGGTGTCGCGACAGGCGTGAATGGAGGGACGAATGGAGACGTGTCGTCTTCAGCGATGAGAGTCGCTTCTGCCTTGGTGCCAATGATGGTCGTATGCGTGTTTGGCGCCATGCAGGTGAGCGCCACAATCAGGACTGCATACGACCGAGGCACACAGGGCCAACACCCGGCATCATGGTGTGGGGAGCGATCTCCTACACTGGCCGTACACCACTGGTGATCGTCGAGGGGACACTGAATAGTGCACGGTACATCCAAACCGTCATCGAACCCATCGTTCTACCATTCCTAGACCGGCAAGGGAACTTGCTGTTCCACCAGGACAATGCACGTCCGCATGTATCCCGTGCCACCCAACGTGCTCTAGAAGGTGTAAGTCAACTACCCTGGCCAGCAAGATCTCCGGATCTGTCCCCCATTGAGCATGTTTGGGACTGGATGAAGCGTCGTCTCACGCGGTCTGCACGTCAAGCACGAACGCTGGTCCAACTGAGGCGCCAGGTGGAAATGGCATGGCAAGCCGTTCCACAGGACTACATCCAGCATCTCTACGATCGTCTCCATGGGAGAATAGCAGCCTGCATTGCTGCGAAAGGTGGATATACACTGTACTAGTGCCGACATTGTGCATGCTCTGTTGCCTGTGTCTATGTGCCTGTGGTTCTGTCAGTGTGATCATGTGATGTACCTGACCCCAGGAATGTGTCAATAAAGTTATTATTTCAATTTCCAGGAGTGTATTTACTAGTTCACTACAAGTTTTGAGACCCAAAAATATTTCACAATTTCATATCCTTGACAGACATTCGTGATACGCAATTCATGTCAAGAAGCAGAATTTCACCTCAACTGAACTTGTATTTACATGCAATGAATTGCTCAGTGACTGGAAATGGTTAAGTTCTGCTACTTGGAGACCATTTTCAGCTGTTCGTGGAGATCATGTTCCCAAAGAGGCATGGAATTTTTATGGATGACAATGCACAACGTCATCAGGCTTCAATCAGTTGCAATTGTATTGAAGAACATTTTGGACAATTCAAGTCAATGATTTGGCCACCCACATCACCCAACAAGTCTGTCTATGTAGGCACATGCCAATCTTATTGCTGCTGCCAGTCTCCTCTCAGTGATGATAGAGGTTCCAACTGTCATTTTAGTGCACGTTGTTGTGGAAGAAAATTGAACAGTTGTGGCACTGGAGTCAGGAATTTTTTCACAGAGTTTATAGAGCTGTACCAAAATTTTCCTTGTCTCTGGAAAGTAAAGTCTAAGAATTACAGCAACCAAGACAAGAGAAACCAGGCATAAGCCACTTTGGTTAATAAGTAGACAGATTTATTTATTTATTTTTATTTATTTATTTATTTATTTATCTTACAGCTCGAAACATGTATTTAACATGCATGGGCAATGTTATAATAATTACATTCAGATTATTGATACACAATATAAATAGATTACATGCTACTAAGTAAAATATCATTGAATTATATTTAATATAGCATTCCTGAGGTCAAATCATGTCAGCACCATACTGTATGGGCACTTCAATACAAGCCATTTTTTTAACTCGTTTTTAAAAATTCTACCAGAAAGCTGTTTCAGGTTGTTTGGCAGAGAATTATAAAATATTGCTCCCTTAATGAATGGGGTATTTGTTGTTAGATTCAATCGTCTGCTCACCATATGAAAGTCTGATTTTTGTCTTGTATTGTAATCATGGATTTCCATATTCCTGTTTGTCACTTTTTTGTCTTTTTTCACTAATAATATTGATTGAAACATATATACTGCATAGATAGTCATAATATTAAACTTAATAAACAGGTTTTTACATGAAGTTCTGGGTCTTACTTTTGCCATAGTTCTTATTACTCTTTTCTGCAATACAAATACCCTTTTTATATTGTATTGGCTACACCCACCCCACAATACAATTCCATAAGATAGATGGGGATACACCAACCCAAAATACGCTATTTTTATTGCTTCTATATCTAAATATTGAACTAATCTCCTTAGTAAATACAGACTAGATGTTATTTTACCACAGACATGATCTATTTGCTGATTCCATGAAAGCCTGTCATCTATATATATCCCCAGAAATTTACATTCTGAACAGGTATTTTCCTGAATGTCCTCATTTAGAAAAGTATTTTTATTTGAACTACTTGTCTTAAAATAAATTAAATTAGTTTTGTTAATATTGACCCTCAGGTTTTCTTTTTCAAAATGTGTTTGGGCTTTTTCAACAAAATTCTGTACCACTGAATTTAGGTCATCATTACTACGTGCCCAGCAAACCCCAGAGGTGTCATCAGCATACATAGTAATACGATGACTGGTGTCTAATACTTTTGGGAAATCATTCACGTAGCAAATAAACAAGAAGGGGCCCAAGATAGAGCCTTGTGGCACACCAAAATTTATGTTCCTTATCTTTGATCTTCTTTTTGCAATTACCTCTCCATTATCATACACAACTTCTGTGCATTGTTGTCTATCTTTAAGGTAAGATTCTATTAAGAGCAACAGTTTCCCACTGACACCATTATAAGCAAGTTTACTTAAAAGAGCGCCATGATGGACTCTGTCAAACGCTTTGGAAAGATCTAAAAACACTCCTGCTGTTTCGTATCCCTCATTTATTTTCTCCATCAGACAGTGTACAAACTGTACTGCTGCAGATATGGTGCTCCGACCACTTCTAAAGCCGTGTTGGAAATCTCCTATTAAGTTATTCATATTATAGTGCTCAATTAAGATTTCTAGCATTATTTTTTCAATTAATTTACCAAACACTGACGTTAAGGCAACTGGTCTGTAGTTCTGTGGTTGTTTTCTTTCCCCTTTTTTATATAAAGGTTTAACTAAAGCAAGTTTCAGTTTCTTCGGAAACACACCTTCTTCAAGTACACAATTTATTAGATGGACTAACGGTCTGGCTAACTCACCCTTGCATTTTTTCAGTAGAAAAGGAGAGAATTCATCCCATCCAGCTGATCTTTTATTTTTTAAGTTGTCAATTAGCTCTGTTACGTCCTTGATGGTTACTGTAGGTAGCATACAAGAGTCCCTTTCCTTTTCCTTATCATATTTAAACGGCCTCTCCTGTTTCATGCAAGTATCATTTTCAATAGCATCTATAAAGTAATCATTAAATATATTGCTAACTATATAAGGATCAGAAAAATTATCATTATGTATACTTAACTCTATATTATTAATTTTAGTTTTTGAATCAGTGTTCCTCATATCATTAACTACTGCCCAGCACGACTTTGAGACACAGTCAGAATTTCGGATCTGTTTACTAATATGTTCTACTTTCCTTCTCCTTACTTCCTTGCGATACTCATATTTATATTTTTTATAATCCTCTTTATATGAATCAAGACTGGTTTCTCTGTGTAGCTTATACATATACTCCATTCCTTCTTTGAGTCTTTTCGTTTTTTCATCAAGTTTTACATGTTTGACTATTGGAGGTTTATTTTTATTTACATTCATCTTCTTTGCCGGGATAGTAATATCAATATGTCTAGTTAAAATTTTTAAAAATACTTCCCATTTGCTGTCAACTCCCCTTTCTCTATAAACTGATTCCCAAGATTCTTGACCCAAAGTATTCTTTAGCAAGGTGATGTTGTATTCAGAAAATAATCTTCTATTCTCAAATTTTTTGTTTTGTTTAAGTTTATTAAGACAACCAATCACTAATAATTGTCCTAGATGATCAGATATGTGCCCGTTTACAGTCTGTGCCGAAACAACATTTTCATAATTGGTCATCACATGATCTATGGAACTGCTGCTTGACTCAGTTATTCTAGTGGGCACATGACCAAGTAGATCTTTAATATCATAGGATCTTATGCAGTCTTGTAAACCTTTGCATTCCTGGCTGTTGCTTAGTGTGTTTATATTAAAGTCTCCTAACATTACAATATTTACTGTATTGCCACCCTTGCTTAGCTTCCCCAATACACTATCCAGTGCTTCCAGGAAAACCTCGAGATTACCAGAAGGGGCTCGATATATACCTAGCACAATAAGTGGGACAGATACAATCATTAACTTAATTATCACTGCTTCAAAGTCTTTCTCGATACAATAATCCTTAACCCATGATACGTTTTCTACAGAACTTATTAGGTTACATTTCCTTACGTAAGTAGCAACACCCCCTCCTTTATGTTCTGTTCTACAAAAAAAACGATGTAAGATTATACTCCTGTAACTTATAATACTGAATATTATGGTTAGCTTTTTGATGCTCTGTAACCATGATTACATGTGGAGCTAGATCTGTAACTAAGGCCTCAAATACATCGATTTTGTTACCTAAGCCCTCAACATTATAATGTAAAAATGATACATTGGTACAATCATGAGAGGATATATCCTTCTCAAGGTTAACATTATCACACAAATTGATAGTTTCTAAATTGGGAACACTGAGGGACTTTTTTATCCTAAAAAATCAACAGTCTTGACACTGCAGTGAGGAATTATTTCGGTTTGCTTGCTCTGCAGGCATATATAATTATCACTTCCGTCTTTCGTGTGTATGACATCTGAGGTACAAGGTATCACATTTGAATTATCGCATTTTGTTTCCTCAATAGCTCTGTTGATGTCAGTTGCTAGAGTATTCTTGCCCAGACGATTAAGATGTAGTCCATGTACAGAGAAGCTGCTTCTTTGATAACTGTTAAGGTCCAGCAGTCTCACATTTTTTAACTTGGAGCAGAAATGTTTTAATTTTTTATTTGTAGATCGGATTTCTCGGTTCACACACGACCAGTCAGGCAGATCAAATCTCGCCGGAATATTTGACAAGATCACATTTGTATGGGACAACATCATTAACATAACAATCAACTTTTTAATAAATGAACTGGCCTCGTTGCAATAAACGTCATTTGAACCTGCTATAATAACAACGACATCACTTTCTGTAAAATCGGTGCAGTCGTTGTTTACAGAGCTTGTTACATCAACAAACTTCGCCCCTGGTTTAATAACGGATGAAATGCGCACGTTTTCTGTGGTCGAGTTAGACATACAATCTGAAATATTGCGTGCATGACTATCTCCGTAAATTTTAACATTCTTTTTAGACTGAAATTGAGCTTGTTTAACCTTAGGACCACTTTTTGTAGTTTTGGTGACACTACTTGCATTTGCAGTTGCACTTTCACACGTGGTTTTCAATTCTTGTTGTTGTTTTGTTTTATGTATTTCACCCACATCGGACTGTTTTTCAACTATTAATCTAGAATTTTCTTCCTTTAAACATAGTATTTCAGTTTTTAATGCCTGAATGTCCTTTTGAAGTAATTTTATAATTTCATTTTTGGAGTCCACTATAGTTGCAAGATCGGCCGTTTCGTTACGTAAACAAGCGTTACACGTCCACGGAAAATCTTCACTGATGTATTTTAAGTTTATTTTCGCGCACTTTTCGTGTAACCAATAGTTGCACTTAACACACCAAATACCTTTCATAACTCGCTTTTCACATTCTTTACACGAACTGCTTATTTTTTGCCTTTTGGACGAGAGCACAGTGCCACTACACTTTTCTATCGGCGCCATTGTGAAGTAAAAATGAGTTAGCCACCAAAAAGACTGTCATTTTCAACAGTTTACAGCAAAGAGACTGCGACAATAAAAGCATCCACGAGATCTGGAGCTGGAATGGTAGAAATTTATAAACTCTCTTTGTGATACCTAGACTTAATTTCCATCTTGAATGACTAAGATCATGGTCAGCCATAGAAAATTCTGGGAAAGAATTACTTAATAAAAAAAAAATCACTTAATTTTTGTGACCAGCAACCGTTATTTATCGCATCCCTCTAACTAAATTATTAGGCAATTTGAGGTCCTTGTAGTTCCTGCCAGTCACTAACTCCTTAAAGCTGCATTGAGTGTCTCATGGGGACCAATAGCAACCCTTATAGCACTATCACCCTTATAGCACTATCTCCAAAAAAATGGTTCAAATGGCTCTGAGCACTATGGAACTCATCTGCTGAGGTTATTAGTCTCCTAGAACTTAGAACTAGTTAAACCTAACTAACCTAAGGACATCACACACATCCATGCCCGAGGCAGGATGCGAACCTGCGACCATAGCGGTCTCGCGGTTCCAGACTGCAGCGCCAGAACCGCGCGGCCACTTCGGCCGGCGCACTATCTTCTTTTTCAGTTTCTGGGGTTACTGAAGTTGACAGTTTACAGTATGTTTCTACGTCCCTATGTAAGTAATTGCACAATCTTCTGGTTCCTGCTGTAGTTCTTGGAGAAAATTCACATGTGAGAGAAAATTCACATGGGAGAATACTCCTCTCTTCAATAATCAATCCTAGGACCATCATGAATTATGTGTACACTTCATTTTCTTCTTCACATAGCACAGTCATTGTCACTAGCATTTCTTCCTCCATGACTATTTCAGAATGACCGAGCAAAAGTCTGAGCGAAAGTTTGAATAGTGTAGCTACACGATTTGCGTCAGTCTTTCATGATCATACACAACTGATGACAATATTATATGTAGAGCAGGCTTAAGACTTTACTACTGTTTGGTTTATGATAAATATTTCAAGGTTAGTAATTCACAGTAGTGCATCAAACATTATTATCTAAATTGAAGGTGGAGGGGAAGAAAGGGAAGGGAAGGGAAGGGGGAGCAGGACTTGAACCCAGGACCTCTGCCTTCCAGACACAGTGTTATCGGAAACGCACAGACTATCTCAGCTTGCTCCCTGGCCGACTCACATTCCCACCTATTGACAGTCCCTATCCGTGTCCTCCATGCTCACTAATTTTAGATTTCTGTTGCCCAAAACAGCAGACACCACACATTCATATAGAAACAGAACATTAATGTTACACGGTTTGTAGAATCCTCTATTTACATGTATGGTATCCCTCTTGAAATGAATCTCTTTATTTTAAATCTTAATTACTGACTGAGTTAATGAGTGATGGTGTTTAATTTAGAAGAAGAAGACAAAGAAATACAGTAATAAAACTCTATTGTCAAAGTTCAGAATCTTCCAGTCATTAACACTCTCTGTACCAGGCCTATTTTATGCACCCGTCCCTAGAAACCGGGCAATTTTACCAATATTAAAAAAATTACTGCATCAAATCTACTGTTTGGATTGTGGCAAATTTGGTACCATCTTGAAGCTGCACATTTCTACTTTAATTCTGAGTGAAAGAAACTACTTTACAATGCACAGCTTTAAGGTACAGTTATAGAAATCACTTAGATGTTTTAAGAATTTAGAAAAAGTCATACGAATAAGGGAATACAATTGTGATTTATTTTTAACCAAAATTGTGGCACTACATTACATGTTTCTGATAGTATACAGTATTACATATAAATTTCACACAGAATCATATTGTTTTTTAGTGTGGAAAATTTTAAAGCAAGGTTCCAGGCAGAGTGCAACGCCACACTGTTCACATTCGTATCGTGTCTCTTTGCGAGAAGCCTTGCCACTCTGTTTCTTGCTCCTGGAACTGCACACGTGACACACACGAGCAGCATACTTCTTAGTAGTTGCAGGTATGTGCTGCAAAAAATGTCTCTTTGTTAGCCGACCTACAGTTCCTTCATTTCTTGGAATGAATTCAAGTGTGTCGTCTTCAACAAGCTGAACTGCAAGCACTGTTATAAAGTCTGTTATTGTAATTTTCTTCCTGTGCACTGCATTGTACAGCCAAAATGCATTTGATACTCCCATAAGCAGCAAATGGAAATATAATTTTCGCCACCATTTCACAGTTCTGTGCTGGAACGGATTGTACTGCAGGCGTTGGTCTCCAATATCCACTCCAATTTTATTGAGGTTGTAATCAAGTACCTGAAGTGGTTTCAATACTACAGACCCATTTCTCTTAGTATGCGTACCAAATGTTGCTTGATGCCTTGTAGACAATGTATACACATCTCTCTTATCTTTCCACTTCATTGCCAATACATTATCTTTACGCCGAAAAGACATTTCGCCCTTTTTCAGCTTAGCAGATACTAAATCTTTAGGCAATCCTTTCCTGGATTTGTTCACAGTACCAACAGCTCCAGTGCCTTTCTCTGCCAGTTGCTGAAATAGCTCTGGACTGGAATAAAATCGATCTAAATACACAGTGTGGCCTTTGTTCAGCAAGCTGCTGTCAGACAACAATCGCAAAATATCCACTAGTATCTGCCTGGGTGTCGTGTTGACAGGCAGAGGTCGGTAGGTGTCAACTGCAGTCCACTCACTGTCTTTCGGATACGGCACAGCTGCTGGATTTGAAGCAACACCTTCAACATCATTCTCGTCTTCATCTGAAGACAAACTGTCATCAATCTCGTCTTCTAAAAAGAATATCACATTATGTGTAACTACATACATCGTTTACACATGTTCAACAGATATGTGCGTACTGCACAATTACGTGGAAAATTCGGAAATACGTACCTTCAAACACACCATTGCATTCAGAATCGTCTGAATCACTCTCTACATTATCCAGAGTGTCGCTATGATTGATCAAATCCGCAATTTCTGCGTCTGATAAACCGCGCCGAAACATGATGACAAACAACTGAATGATATACAGACTGAGAACGCAAAGATAAGTTTTAACATGAATTACAGCGCTGCCGTGACATCTATGGACGCATTTTGTTAATAAACATCTGAAAAACGTATAGCGCTGGCCAAACCCGTAGAAATAACGTTGCAGTGTTTTGAATGAAATTAAATGTAGCGGCCCGTAAATTTTACGGGCTTGGTGATTTTCGCGCGATCCCAGGCCCGTAAATTTTACGGGCTTGGCGCTTAGAGTGTTAAAGAAAATAGGAGATTGAAATTTTGGAGAGTCCAAAATTTTGATGTCAATTATTTCATAATCTAATTACTTTTAGAGACTTCCAAATACGTTCTCAAAGAGTTGGGAGTGCCAGCTTTCAAATGAGTGGTAACAATAACTCGCTGCTGCTTCTTAGCTCACAAAGTTATTTCCGTTATATGATGTTGGCATTAGTTCCATTTGCTGGAGTTTTTAGTTCCTACAGCTTTCAGTCAAACAAATTGCATTATTGTAAGCAAGAACATAAACATAAACAACTGAGATATAAGTTTACAAGAAATTTTGCATCAATAATAACTTGACATATTCCCGTACATATGATGTATTACGTCTGCACCTGCATCAGATATGGAATTAAAAAGCGGAAAAATTGTTATTCTTGGAAGCAGAAACATAACAGGTGGATTATACTCCAACTTTTTACTTGTCAGGGTGCAACATTTATGCGGATATGAGAAGACTTGCACAGGACAGACAAGCAAGGAGAGCTGCATCCAACAAGTGATGCATGGAGCAACAGAATTGTACATAATCGCTGACTTTTTGTAAGCTGTGTATTTGTAGAACTTTGTGGCACAGGTGCATGAAGAAGGTGTTGTCACTTGAATGTAACAGGTGAAACTTAAAGGTAATATTTATTCAAAAAGTAAATATTGATTTCATGTTACATATTCAAATTTGTAAATGACAATTTTCTGTCTATACCAAGTAAGGCAAAATGTATTTTAAAAGCTTCCATAAAATAAGGAATATTGCATTATTATGTCAAAAATGGATGATGCAAATCTGAGCTTTGTTCATAAGATTACCTTTGTTTCGAAATAATAATGTGCAAGTATGTGTGAGGGACGTTCAATTAGTAAGGCAACTCACTTTTTTTTTCCAGTCAATTTCAGTTGAAAACAACATGGAACTTATTGTGGCACATCATGAAATATTCCTGCTTCAGCCCCTATAGGTTCATGAAGTTTCAATAGGTGGCACCGTAACATGTTGTCTTCAAAATGGGGTCTGTAACAGAGTTGCATTACAAGGAGAGAGCTGTCATTTTGTTTCTTTTGGCAGAAAGGCAGAGCATCACAGATATTCATAGGAGCTTGCAGAATGTCGACAGAAACCTGGTGGTGAACAAAAGCACGACGACTCCTCGGGTACCGCATCTTTCATAGACAGGTCAGACATACCTGTCCAATCTCTCTCACGTGTCGGCTGGCCACGCACAGCTGTGACTTGTGCAATCTCGGAATGTACGGTCGCTCTCATTCGAAGTGGTCGACGGATCACAAACGAACATCTTCCTGCTCGACTGGATGTCTCTGTTGGTATCGCATGGAAATATATGGTGTGTTGTAATCCTGAATAAAAACAACCTACCTTCAGAAAAAATGTTACTTATTGAATGCCCCTCGTACATGCCATGACTAATGAAAGTATGTGCCAAACTGGGCCTCAAATCTATATCTGCTACTCTTTTTGTGCAGTCACCTTAACTACGAGGCCTGTTCATTTGTGATTTCCAAACACTACTTTCAGAGGTTCTCCATTTTGCAATTAGAGCACCAAAAGAACCGATATGATGGAGGACTGTGACTTACCTCTTTCAAGAGATGATCAATTGAATCAGTTTCAATATTCATGTTTGTGCGGAAGTAATAGGAAGAAAACAAGAGACAAACTTTGAGTCAGGTCCAAAGGTGATCTCAGACAGCTTAGTGATTAAGGTGCACGGTCTCGATAAATGAGAAATTCAAATCCCTCCTTTGCACAAAATATCACTACTGATAACACATTCATTAACTGGGAGTTCAGAATTACTTGACATTACTTCAGTGACATCATTTCATGTACGTGAATCTAAATTCAATTGTCTGATGAGGCAATGTGATAAACACTGCCTATGGCTGTCAATGTAAGTAATAGTTGCAGCTGAAGTTTCAATGGTTTGTTATTTCCTAATATATGTATTGCATGCCATGACACACATTAGCACTATTACAAGTGAACAAAAGGGGCTGGATCCCATATTTCATTGTGGAAGGTGCAACTATTACCAATTCTAGGGGAAAAAAAGAAAAAAAAACATGACATTTGAAATCCATCACCTATATTGCTTCATTTGGCCATTGGATAACAGAATATATCAACAGCTGTAAGTGGTATTGATCATTTAAAAAAATATATATTCAATGGCCCAGTATGTGCCTCTGAAGTGGATGTCTGGGTGCTGGGACAGCCATAGGAGGTTGCAATGGCAGTCCATCTGCAGTAGCCTGAAGGTGAAATCACAGAAACATTGCTCCTGCTATATGTACAAACACACAAAAAGATAAAATCTGACATTTTCCCATGAAGTCTATAAAGTTAACTGTCACAAGTTTCTAGTCAAAATTACAAATTGTTTAGAAAAATAGAGTATTAAGAGATAAGGATTCAATAGCGGAAAATTAATATTTTGTGGAAAATGAGATTCTGAATGATTAATGTGTTTCATAACAAACAAATGATTACTCCTTTGACATTGGTGACATCATTTTGAAATTACAATCAGAAAATTTTATGTAGGTGATGCCCAATAGCTTGTAAATATTTAAGGAATGCAATTAGCATCAGGATCAGCTGCTACAGGCATAAAAACTTTTTCTTGACCACTAGTTTCCATCAAAGGGATTAACATTAGATCCGTAAAATACTCAAGGCAATGTTCTCAACACAGGTAATAATGTGATATCAATTATAAAATACAATTGGTGTGATTCTTTTATAATCATAGCCATTGACAGAAAACTGTACGACATCATAGCTGTAATGGTCAACAACGACCTTCATACCAGGGATACTATATAATTTTCTATTTTAGAATGCAAAACGCCTATACATGATTTGTCATAATTACATACATCACATGTTATCCTTGCATGTCGGGGAGTCATAAGAGGCTGTATAATGGTTATGTTTGTTAAAATTTGTTTATATATGCGGTGTCTGTTATTTTGGACACATCTGAAAGAACAAACACCATTTCTCATCCAGCAGCCATTATGAACTAAGACACAAAGGAAATACAGATATTGGCTGTGACTGGGAACTGATTGAAAACAATGGAGAGAGTCGAACATTCGTGCTGGACTAGGATTCAAACCCGCATCTCCTCCTTACTTGGCACACGCTCTGACCACTAAGCCATACGGACACAGTGGTTATTGCAACTGCATGGACTACCTCATCATGCCTCCTGCCAGACCTGAATTCTCAACCTATCCACACACTACTAATGTACATGAAATGTATTCACTGTTACGAATATGGACTGTCATCAGCTGTATAATGGAATGACAACAATTTCCCATTTATCATGAGCGGTCATCTTACCATACAAACTTTACCTCATAATTTGGAATTACATAGGCACTGCAGTATCATATTGTACACTACTAATGTAGTGCCCTCTGCCCATTATTCTGGTTAGATGCGACATTCCACAGATTCCTGGTAGAGTTCGAGCCCGTTGTGCATCTGCACTGAAGTGATCATTGGCCATCTTGCCTTCATTATCTATATATGTGATGTCTGTTCCTTTGGACATGCCTGAAAGAACAGACAAAACAGACAAAAACACACACACACACACACACACACAGATATACAGATGGGATTTAGCACAGTTGACCATATCTTCACACTACAGGAAATTAGTAGAACAAATGAGTACCATCTACCCCTTTGCCCTGTTTTTATAGATTTTGAAAAGGCCTTTGATTCTATCAGTTGCCCAGCTACGTTTGCGCCTCTAAAAGAACAAGGAGTAGAACAGGGCTATATCAAAATCCTACAAAACATTTACAAAACCTCCAAAGCATTTGTGCGCGTTGTCAAATATACTGATGAATTTCCCATTGAAAAGGGTGTAACTATTTTCAGCAGTCTTGGAAAAAGCCATGTCTAAATTGAATTGGGTAGAAAAGGGAATTCAAGTTCTTGGAAAAAGACTGAACAACTTGAGGTTTGCGGATAATAATGTCCTATTTGCAAATGACATAGAAGAACTTCAAGTATTAGTAAATGAACTTGCATTAGTGCACTGAAATTGGACTAAAAATGAACATTGATAAAATCAAGATAATGATCAATGAATGGACACCTGAGGGAAATATATTAGTTAGAAGTACACAGTTCCAAAGAGTCACAGAATATATCTATCTGGGTCAACTGATAATCATGAAAGGAGATTTAAAACCAGAAATATTATGACAAATTAAATTGGGCTGGCAAGCTTATGGGAGGCACTCTTCAATTTTGAAATCTAAAGATGTCAGTTGAGCTGAAGAAATCTATTTTTGACCAATGTATATTGCCAGTAATAACTTATGACTGTGAAGGATGGACATTAAATGAGTTCATTGTTAGGAAGCTAACAGTAGCCCAAACAGGAATGGAAAGAGGAAGAGAGCAGTTGAAATAAGACAAACAATGAAGGTCACCAACATAATACAAAGAGTGAATACATTGAAATGGCAGTGAGCTGGACGTGTTACTCGAACAAAAGATGGTAGAGGGTCTAAACAAGTCCTAGACTGGAGCCCAATTTACCAAAAAAGACCTAGAGGAAGACCACCAGACAGATGGGACAGAGATATAAGGAAGACAGTGGGATTCAATTGGCAACAGGAAGCTCAGGATCAGAAGAAATGGAAGATCTTACATGCTGACTGCCGACTATATATATATATTTGGAGAGGCTGATTTTGAGGAAGAGGAGGTGGGTCCCGCTGTGACGGAGGAAAGGAAGTGCTCCATCGCAGCGAGGCATTATATATAATAGAGGGAAACATTCCACGTGGGAAAAATATACCTAAAAACAAATATGATGTGACTTACCAAACGAAAGTGCTGGCAGGTCGATAGACACACAAACAAACACAAACATACACACAAAATTCAAGCTTTCGTAACAAACGGTTGCTTCATAAGGAAAGAGGGACGGAGAGGGAAAGACGAAAGGATGTGGGTTTTAAGGGAGGGGGTAAGGAGTCATTCCAATCCTGGGAGCGCAAAGACTTACCTTAGGGGGAAAAAAGGACAGGTATACACTCGCGCACACACACACACACACATATCCATCCGCACATACACAGACACAAGCAGAAAATGTCTGTCTATGTGATCAAGACTCATAGTCAATAAAAAGTTTCTGTTCAAGCAGAACCTATCATAGTGATGATTACATTCTTTAGACATACAATCATCTGTGACATGTCTACAGTGGAATTTCCACTGCTTATAGTTCAAGACCAGTTGTTGAACACAGGGCATCATTACACAATCTAGCAGAATGCATTTAATGTAAGGGTTACCAAAACACGGTCTTAAGAAAGCCACAACAATGTGTGTGAAATTACGCATCAGCCGTCATCCTAATTGAAGGAAACTGTACCTGAGGATAGAAACTTACAAGCTCAGCCACAGTGAAATTTGAGGAGGATGTGTTCAATCATGTGAAAGTAAGTAACTTTGTCAGTAAGCTTAGTCAATTTGTCTGCGAGGGGGGAACATCAAAGAGTGTGGAGAGTACTGGTGGAGCTGCAATTACATCCCTGAAATAAACAAACACCTGTATGGTTTTGACTCTGTAAAAAGTCACCGACATGACATTTGTTGCTGGACACAGATCTCCCTTCTACGCTTTTCTATGCACTACTGTCCTCAGCAATACACATCCTTGTCTGATTGGCATTAGACGCAATGATATAAAGAAATTTACTTTTATATGCATCATTTCATTTCAGTTTCCCACAGAGCTTAGTACAATCTGTGATGTGATTAATTCAGCAGTGTTCTCAACAGTGTCACTTTGTTGTCAGTCTCGTACTTTCTTATCTTATGTGTTTGGCTGCTGCCTATCAGTGGCTTTACACTGTTTCAACCCTTTACAAACTTCAATTTCTTTATTTTTTATTAGTACAGTGTTAAACAGTGCTACTATTAATCTTGCAGGAACAGTCATAAGAATTAAAAATTTAACATTATCGTCAGTGAGTTTATTAAAAACTGACAAAAGAAGGCGAAGTCCCCAGAAAGGGAGGAGGAAACAGAACGAAACTTCACAGACAGAGAGGATATGTGGTGTTATTTCAGTGATTACAAAATTGAGGTAAATTTACATTAAAATTAGCAGAATTAACCCACTTATCAAGATGATGTGCACCTTCTCTGGCCGTATGCATCGCTTGGCAAGTATGTCAAAGCTGTCGTATCGTCTCCCTAGATAAGCTGGCCCACAACATTTTTTTATGGGCCCTTGGTACCATGAATACTGGCACTGGGATGGAGTTGACATCCAAATTGGTCCCACAAGTGTTCTATCGGGAACAGATCTGGAGATCTTGCTGGCAACGGAAGTACTTCAACATCACAAAGCCAGTCAGTTCATAGAGACACGTGCCGTGTATGGACTAGCATTGTCCTGTTGTAAACTGTCACGCGAGGATGCAGATGTTCATGAGACACTGTTGTGGTTTAACGGTTCGCTCAGTCACTACCACCTATAACTTGGTCATACACAGTGGATACCCACACTATGATCTCAGGAGTAACATAGCTGCATCTCACCAAAACATAGGAAGAATCGGACCTCTCTCTCCACCACTGCTATACTCACTGATGATCATTACCTGGGATAATGCAGAATCGTGACTTATCACTAAACACACCATGATGCCATTCGTCAGTAGTCCATGCTTGCCACTGCAAATAGCAGCGCACGGAATAATAATTCCATACTCTGGAGCTGCTAGCCTTTGACCAATGCTAAGGGATACCAGAAGGCTGCAAGAAATGCATTACTTGTTCTCAAATGGCATGTGCAGCTCTGAAGGGGTTCGAGTATGCTCGGTGCATAATATGGCAATCCATCCGTGTGGTCGACAGGAATCTTGATGAGTATGCCTGCCCTCACATTCTCATGCGGTCCAACAATGTGCCACTGTCTCTTCCAAATGTCCCACAAATTTGGATATTGCACAATCTGATCAAATGAAGACCCACAATGAGATCCCTTTCAAATTTGATCAGGAGCTGATAATGCTGTCTCGTCCGAGTACACAGCATCTCCGTGCCCTTCACAGTCACCACTCCACATCTGACATTCTTCACATCCCTTATATACCCAATAAGACTTGGTTTTGGCATTAAACATGAATAACAGTAAGGTACACTGGTGGCTGTTCTACCAGTCACAAAGAATTGCTGCTCTAATCCACCAATGGTTTCATGTGTATGAAGCTGTATTGGTACTGACCATGTCTCCTGGGTGCTTTACTTTTTTTGCTAGGTGTGTGTGTGTGTGTGTGTGTGTGTGTGTGTGTCTTCATATTTTGGGATCAAACATAATAAATATGCGGTGTAACCAGATGGGTGTAGGCAGGATGTTTTTATCGTGCATATAAAGATTTCTAAAAAATTATAATCCAGAATTGTGGGCCATTGCTTACCTATAGTAGGTGAAATATTTAGTACTACCAATAGACACTATGCTAGTTTTCCTAATTATTAGGAGGGGAGAGAGATAAATTTGGGAAAGTTAAAAGCATGGGTAGATCGCTCAGTCTCAAGAATGACAGGGACTCACCTGTTATCAAGCTTCCTGTTGTTTTTGACAAGTTAGGCCAGAGTTCAGGTGCAATAAAAAGTTGTGTAGGCATACGAAGAGAGAGAGAGAGAGAGAGAGAGAGAGAGAGAGAGAGAGAAAGTGTGTGTGTGTGTGTGTGTGTGTGTGTGTGTGTGTGTGTGTGTGTGTGTGGGCGCGCGCGTGCGCACATGTGTGTGTGCGTGCACTTTCTATGTGTGGCTTTAACAATCAGAAAATGTGTCACTTTCTACAACAGAATAAAGGCACAGCACTATTACAGAAATTTAGATTCTCAAATAACAAATTTTCGTGTTAGTATTAAAGGTATTTTCAATAGATTTATGTAGTAGGGTGCATTAAGATAATAAATAGTTCCAGACACCTAGTAGAAATAAATACACAATGTTATTAAAAGTTTACAGAATCTTACAACAGTTCTTGAGTTAACTTTTAAATACAAGAGAACACTTCATACATTCAGTATTTGTTTCCCCAGGTAGCTCAAAGAAAAGAAATGTCCAACTGTGTAACAAATGGCTCTCTCTATGATAGGTCAAAAAAATAAATCCTCCTCCATTTGCAAAATTTAAAAGGTTATGGATACCACTTAAATGCAAACAGCTGAAGTAATTTTCTTGAGTTAAGCTTCTGTAGGAAAGCACAGCACAGTCCAGCACTGCCTGCTGAACTATTTTAGCAATTGACATGACAGTTTTACATAATTATATTTTGTTCTTTTAAAGCATTATCAAGCTATACAGAGAAGGAGGGGAAGTGACTGGAAGTTAAAGTGAAAAGCAAGCACTTACACTATTTGGAAGAGTAATCTACAAAGTTAGCTCCATAACAGAACTTTATACACTAGAATCAAAATCCCAAGACTGAACAATGGAAATTTTCATTACTAATTTAAAACACACAATGTAACAACACAAATGTATGTATTATTATCACTTTGTGCTTCCTTCAGTTGATTAGAAGAACATAAGAAGGGTTAGGAACTACTAATATGAACACAAATTTTAAGGAAGGGCCACACAAAATTAGTTCTGCTGAGATCCAGAATATGATTCAAATAATTTAGTCCTAATGTGCTAAGACTATTAGTTCTGGCACTTTTCTGTTAATTTCCCTGGGATTAGTTGTTATGTAGATCTGAGCAACAATTAGAAGGCCAGCAACTTTTTGTTAATGCGGTAATAGTAGCTGGAATGTTTTTACAGATAAATAAAGTAAATGATTTTTGAGCAATAATTTTTGTTAATATTAGAATTGAGGGAAATTAAAAGGATGAGGAATCGAGCAAGTGCCACTAAAGAGGGAATTCATGAGGGCCAGAAAGTAATCTCTGTAGCATGGGAAGCAACAGGGTGGGACAGAACAGTTACTACACTGGCTCATGCAGCAAATGAGTGAGCTCAGACCGGCAATAGAGAGAAAGCTCCATTGCTTCTCGTTGGCCTACAGTAGATGTTCAGGTGAGCACTGTAATGGAAAATCACAGACAATGTAAAATCCATTCCATAAAATGGTTTTTAGTAGCAAAAAAACCTTTTTGACATTTATCATGAGGAATGTGCTGCATATGGATGGAATGTCATGAATGAAAATGATTAAGAATGGAAGGGCGAATACCCATAATGGTAATAGATTACTTGGCAGTTCATGAACTGGTTTTAAATGTTGAAGTAATTCATGAGAATAGTGCCTCACAACTATCTCACCTTTCAGATAACTTTACACAGGTTTCTCAGTGTTTTGCCAAAGACCATGACTAAACAGCTGAGGTACATAAACTGCTGTGCTTAATGGTTCCAAAACTCCTTTTCAAGAGCCACAAAATTCAGTGTGTAACTGCTTGTCTTAAACTTCTTTTTGGTAACAATACTTGAGGAGAAAACCTACCAGACACAATTGTGATCTGTAATGAGACAGGTATGTGGAGACAAAACAGCAGTCAAAGCTGTGAGATCATACCGCCACATCTAACAAACCACAACAACATGCTGACTCTGTCAGCTACACCGATTTTCACTACCACTCTTTTGGACACTAAAGGAATATTGTTGGTGGCTTTTATAGAATGTAGAAGGATAAGCAATTGTGAAGTGTAATGTGAACCATTAAGATAACTAAGATTCAAAATAAAGTGTGGTCTCTCTACCACTGTTCTGGCTCAACAATTCTAGGTCATGCTTGTTGTCTGGTAAATAAGAGTTGTTGTGCCAGTTGAAATGGCAAGTTTTTGAGTGTTCACCCTAAAGTGAAAATTGGGCACCAAGAAACTTCCACCTTTCCACTCAAAAGAAAACTGGCTTGGCTGCCAATCCTTTGACTGTGCTGAACTTGAAGATGCTGCCATGGGTTAGCTGCAACTGCAGGCAGCAGGATCTTATGTAGAGGGAATTACTGAATTCATTAGGAGAGCTGGTAATTGTTTAAATCTGAATGGTGTTTTTGTAGGGAACTACATGAAAGGTATAGTTTCAAGACATTTATAGTAAATTTGTTTTAAGTATTGCAACATTTTATTTACAGCCTAGCAGAGTTTACTTTCTGAATAGCCCTCAGTGATGTTTGTTCATCCCTCCACAGTTTACTTAAACATGTACGTATTAACATTCAGCATCAGTTACCTCATTTAAAGCATGTGAAAGCACATATTTTCAAGAGGTTTTGACTTGATTATGAGTTTTTTGAGGAACACAATTGTGATGCTGAAGTTTTTCTAAATGACACTACTTTGTGTCATAAGCAGTTTAGTAATTTATGCCAAAGTGAGTACCTAAACTTCCACTTAAAATTGCTACTAGTAATGACTGTATACTTGCAGCATCTGTTACATCATCAGTAACTGCCATATCTGAGATGCTACATGCATCATGTACATTCTAGACAACTACATTTGTTCCTGTTAATAGCACACTATCGTGCTAGGAGCTACTAACAATCCATCATAAAGAGGATATGGAGAAATGGGATCTCAATAGATAATATTGACTGCATGGAGCATTCCATTCTGACTTTTTTATGTGCTTTCCTCAGAATATTTATCTTTGGAGAATGTAAATTTGCTAGAAAAATTTTACTGTTATACTTGTCTATTTACTGATTTTCATTAATAAAAAAGTGTACAAGGCAGTATATGCTTTGGCACTTCTGACAAAATCTTCCAGCTTCACAGTTAAGGAAATTTCTTACATATGCCACATCAGATAATTTTCCAATGTGATTCAAAAGTTCCCAGCAGTTATTTAGTATTGAAATCCAATTGATATCTGTCATATCATGAAGTTTTATAATTGCATAGAAATAATGACACTATAATATGGGTCACGGAATATAGAGGTACACAAACTATATCATCACAAAAGCTCTCAATACTGTGGCCACCTGATAACTGAAACACAAAAATACAAACTTTTTTTCTTTCACACTACTGCTTAATTCAGTTCTGTGAAACACAGTATTGTTAAGAGATCAGCCAATATATCTGCACTCCACTTTACTCTGATCTTTTAACAACAGCAGTGTAAAACATATCACAGTCTAGGAATATAAAATAAAGACAGGATGAAATGGTAAACTAGGGGAAGTATCCAATCTTATGCATGCAGTTCTTAGTTCTAATAACAATAAAACTGCACTAAATCATTATCCCCTAAATATTGGGATTCAGGTATAGCCTGACAAATGTTTTTAAACAAATGGGTCTATTTACACAAAAAAGGTTACTAGATATATGCTCTATGCCTATCACTCAGCATTTACAATATAAATAAAGATTCTTCATCAACAAATAAGCACTCCTAAAACACTGTTGACATTAAACATAGCTATTAATCTAACAACACTACTAGACAATCTCTGCTTACAGAGATGCAACCAATGGCAACTTTTACAAAAAGTCCTCTCATCTTAAACAGGCAATAAGCACACAACATTTTCACATAGAATTTGTATAAAATGACATTTTTCTTGCAATCAGTGCCGTATTATAACCATCCAACAGTTATATCAGTTTTGAAAGATATTCAATATCACAAGAACAACACATGGCAGTACATTTTTCAAATGAACACTTACTCTGGGCATTTTAAAATTTTTGTTTCAGTATACAATACAGTCTGCACTACAGTTAGATAAACTGCAATGGAAGTCCAAGAATGTTCCTGCTGCCATGAGCAGTTTGCAATCGATATTTTTGATGGCCACACACCAAACCATGATGCATAAAAAGGAAGTTTTAAGTTCCGTGATCTTATATAAAAAGGAAATTGCAATACTTCTGATCAAAATATGGACGAAGAACAGTCAGCTACAACTTTTTATAAAGTGTACTGCAACTACGACATAGGAACACAGTGGAATACTGTTGCAGAAAAGACTACATGCTACATTTATTCTGCAGGAACTAAAATGATGTAGAAAGAGACATTAAAACGTAATCTTACTTCAGAAATTAACTGGTTTTATCATGTGAATGTTACATTGAGCACCTGAACAAATGTGCACATATGCACTCTCGCTGTACATATGATATATTTCAAGCTTTGATAAACAATCTAACTACCTCTTACTGTACACAGCAGTTCACATTATATTAAGCAGTGACCTTAAACTTTAAAATGTTTGATGTACTGAAATATGGCAATTTCAAACAGAATATTACATGAGAAGTGATAGAGGTTTTCTTTTACACACCTGCTTTACAAATTTCTCCCTTCTCTCTCTCTCTCTCTCTCTCTCTCTCTCTCTCTCTCTCTCTCTCTCTCACACACACACACACACACACACACATATCTACAAGGCCAAAAATACACATTCTTGTTTTAACAGCTACGCTGGACAAAAAGTTCTTACTTTACATTATTAAGCTGTTAAAATGAATTTTTACATTCATTTACGATGGGAAAAAGTCTATCAATTCCAAAACTGAAAAACCACACTCTGAGCTATAGAAGAAATTAAAAAGTCGCCTTTCCAGTTTTTGTGTAAGTACAGTGCCCAAACTATGTTCATGACACTCAGCAAAATCTACTGCTAGGCACACAACAATATTAAGTACAAGATGTTGTGAATATTTTCAACCAAGTTACACAACCTTATCTCGTTAACAGTGAATGTTTAGGAAAGGACAGTTCTGAGTAGCAGCAATATGCTTGTGACTATTCTGTCAGATTTTTTTCTTTTTTACATTTACTCAAAATTCCAGTGTTTAGGACATTACAAAAGGCAGTAAATTTCCAAATGAAGAAAGAGATAAAGCAAAGTTTCTTTGTTGATTAGTTAAAAATTACCTGGTCCCTAAAAGTTTCTAACAGAAAACTGATTAACTGTGAATTGTCATTAACAAATTATTATGCAGCAGAGCATACATTTATAATCTGTTGACAAGTAATTTGTTTCTTTTTAATTATGTAAGACATATTCTTCTAAGGCCACAAAATTTATTTTTGTGCACCAGAAATTCAGAACTACAACACCAGGAATGTCATGTATTCTATTCCACTGAAGATTCCCTGCTTAAATAAATTAATCTATTGGTAATTACCTAACTAAAGATACTTCCAAGTTGCAATTTGAGAAACAGCTATGAACTATTTTCAGTCCAATAGTGATACATTTCTAAGTCTTTTCAATAAAACCTCAACACATGAGGAAGCGTTGTGTAATGGTACCTTATATATCAAGACAATAAAAAAACCTTACAATTTCTCAGCGAGCACGCACGCGCGCGCACACACACACACACACACACACACATATTCTAATGTTTAGACAGCAGATATAAAATTATTTCTAATTCAGAGGATATAACATATCCAACATATCACATGCAACCTCATATATAAATACCCAATTATGGAACTTCTTGGCAAACACACGCATCTCAGAAATTAATTTCTAACAATTTAATAAAATATTACAACAGCTTACCAAAAAATAATTGCAGTAGTAAAAAATCTTCCTAACATTTTAACACGAGGCTTTCCTAATAAATTACTCACACTGCTATTCCAGGACATTGTGCGTACAAGATCTTGATAAAAGTAGCAGAGGAAAGCACTAAAAACATACACTGTCCAAGCAAATGGCAGCAGTAGTCACCCTCACAGCCAGAGTTCTAAATTCACATACAATCCACCCACTGCTGGTTACAGAGTATGGCACGACGACGACAGCTAAAATGATTCCTTCCATTAATCTAGTGCTCGCAGCAAAATTCATTTGAGTAATATCAAGATACAGAGACTAGGGTCATTAGGAATAAATACAATTTATGAATCAGGAATCACAACAACAGTTTCCAGACTGGGTACCATCACACACAAAACTACAGTCAAGAATATGTGTAGCCAGGCAGAAGATCAATCACCTGGTTAAACATGTGGTATCATTAACTTCAATGTCTTCCGAGTCACTTCTGACGCATTTAAAATATTACAATTACCACTGCACAAAAAAACACTTCTTCAGAGTGATACACACATGGAGTATACCTCCAAATATAATGAATCAGTGTACGACATGAGATCAAACAGACGAGATGGACAGATAAGTTATTAGATAATGTCCGCCAACAGAAGATGTGCCTCCACTGAGACATTGGCCGCAGTACGACATCCGATGGCCTGAGCCTCACTAACAGCGCCCATTTGCTGCCACTACTTAGCAGTCCGACGGCTTGCTTGGATGGCACGGCACAGTTCGGCCCAAGGGTGGCCGTAGGATGTGCAGAATATGCATGCTGGGCTTGGAGTGGGCACAGGTACAGATGCAGGCGTGGACACAGAATCCGGGAGCGGTGGCGGTGGGGCGGCCGGAGGGGAGGGTGCCGGGGGCAGTCAGTCAGCCATGACACCCTGTGAGACGCTCACCAGCTGCTCCTTGAGTGAGCGGAATGACGGGCGGTCCTCCGGCGCATGGCACCAGCACTTGCGCATCACCTGCAAACAGAGGCCATAAGTACAGAATGTAGCATGTACATTAAAATGATAGTGTACAACAGAAATGCTTATCAAACGTCTGATGCTGGCATGTTTGAATTTCTTTATTGTATAACTCCAACCTGTTTACATTTACCTGAAAGATTTTGACTCTCAGACATGAAGATGATCATTATATATTCTCAAAACTAGCTGTCAGTCATTTATGTCATGCAACAGAGACTGTAAAAGTAACTCCCCCAACGAAATGTCATCCAACACACAACAATTTTCTCAAATAGATATACCTTTTTGTACAGAAACATTGTTTTGACATCCCAGCACATGTTTACACACCTGATACACCTCTTTGTAACACGCCTTTGGTCGCTCCAGTACAATGCCCCTTTGCACCCTTTCAACGACTTCAGTGTTCTTGAGACGCCCATAAGGCATTTTGCCACATGTGAACACTTCCCACATCAGGACTCCTGTTAAACAAAAAGATTATGCTTTATGAAACACTGGAAACTCCAGGTTGGAATATCAAAAACATCAGGAAAAGATAGATTGCTACTCACTGTAAAAGTGACATGCTGAATTGCAGACAAGCACAATGGAAAGCATCTTTTCACTGTGCCTATCTGCAACCCAATGTGTAATCTTTACAATGAATAGCAATCTACGATCATGCTTCATCTTTTATACTAAACACACCTACAAAATATTAATTCAATTTCACACAATAACAAAAATTATTCCCTTGAGCTTGGGGACAAAAAATAATTGGTATTTTTCACAAGACTTAAAAGCTTCTAATTACACTCTTTACTTCGCGCATGAGAAACATTGTTCTGACGTGTTCTTTAGAAGCACACAAAAATACGTTCCTCACAAAATACGAAATCATTTGAGCATCCTAAAAACCGAAACAAGACCAAAAAAATCATTGATACTCAAGGTGTGGGAGGAAAGAAATAAATAATGTTACAAAGAATGGGTAAAAAAAATATTTTTCAACCTGCAGAAAAAAGTTAGAACAATAAACTGTTCTTAGGTCAGTCTCAAGATGTACAAATTCATTCAGCACATTTTTATAATGAAAATGTCTTCCAAGGCAAAAATAAGATACTGCCATAGGTTTGAAATAATTTTGGCTGTGTAATAAAAAAAGTTGTCCATTGAGTGTGTGTTGTGACAAATCTCACAGAAAATTGAAGCCAAAAATAATTAAGAAAATGAAATTAATTTTGATAACATACACCACACCACTATGTACAATTCCTCCCCTTCAAAAGATTCCGTGTGTGGATTCATGAGGTGCTAGCCACAGAATTTTTTACAAAAGCTACCTTCCTTTCCTCGATTTGTTGGTCAGGATGTAGGGTGACCATACATTGGAACATGCCGTTATTAGAAAGTCAACTTACATCTATTTGCTTTCACAGGCTGACAGCTGTCACCAACGCTCAGCATGAAGGGGTACTTTATACCTTGGTTCATATGGACCATGCCAGCCCAGACTGTGAAAGCATGACAGCTGAGGCAGCCTACCTCAGAGTCACCTTCCATCACACTGATTATAGTGAAAATAACAGAGGGAAACATTCCACGTGGGAAAAATATATCTAAAAACGAAGATGATGTAGCTTACACAAACAAATACAAACACACACACAAAATTCGAGCTTTCGCAACCTAAGGTTGCTTCATCAGGAAAGAGGGAAGGAGAAGGAAAGACGAAAGGATGTGGGTTTTAAGGGAGAGGGTAAGGAGTCATTCCAATCCCGGGAGCGGAAAGACTTACCTTAGGGGGAGAAAAGGACAGGTATACACTCGCACACACACACACACACACACACACACACACACACACACACACACACATCTATCCGCACATATACAGACACAAGCAGACATATCAATATGTCTGCTTGTGTCTGTATATGTGCGGATGGATATGTGTGTGTGTGTGCAAGTGTATACTGAGCTTTCACATGTCAATTGACATGGCAGGAAATTTTATTGACAGAATCTTGTTCATGGCTGATTAATCTGTTAGATGTTAAGTGAACTGTGAAGAGCCATCCCTCCACTAATAACTATGCTCAGCCTCAAGCTGCCTGTCACACAATACTTGCGTTAATTCAAATGGTACACTTTCAAACATCCATCCTATGATCCAGAAATGACTCCAAGTTTCACTTCTCCACACTCATGTCAAAACACTTTAACTCCGATGAGAGCTTGAAGAAGCTGCCATAGTCTGGCTCCTATCTCAGGTGGTAGAGAGGGAATTTACCAACTCATTAAGAGAGATGGAAAATGCTTAAACCTGTATGGCGAATATGTAGAGAAGTAATACAAAAGTGTAGTTACAACATTTTTCTAATAAATTTGCTGCACTTATCACAATATTTTATTTGTATCAAAACGGAAGCTTCTTTCCGAATAGTTCTCACTAAATGCACATATGACAATCACAGTTCATGAGAAGGTGATGTGAAATTCACACTTGCTAACTATTTATTTACCATAAGCCCAAACATCGGACTTCGAAGAGAACCTGGTGTAGTTGAGCACCTCAGGGGGTGCCCACTTGATGGGGAACTTGGTGCCACCAGAGCTCGTGTACTGGTCATCCAAAACATACCTGCAATGTACAAAGAGTAATTTAATTGCTAAAAAGATAGCCTTATCAAGACAAATTTTTTTCCACAGAAAGTTTGGACATAATAAACAAAAAGATTACCATATTTACTCAAATCTAAGCCGCACTTTTTTTCCGGTTTTTGTAATCCAAAAAACCACCTGTGGCTTAGAATCGAGTGCAAAGCGGAAGTTCTGAAAAATGTTGGTAGGTGCCGCCACAACTAACTTCTGTCGTCGAATATATGTAGCGTTTCGCAGGCACAAAGATAAACACTGGCACCAAAACTTCTGCGTCAGTAAATAAATTTTAAAGAAAAAAGGTCGAAGACGAGCCTTTTTTCTCCACCCTGAGTTTCGACCACTGCATTTTCATACATTATCCAACGAAGTAAAAAAAAAATTCCGTATTGTTCAACTTCGAATGTAGCAGCATTTCAATGCACTACGAAAATCCGACTGGCAAGACTGATTGGGATGTTTGTCAATATGGCCTACTCTGCGTTCTGAATTTTTTCCTACCTGTGAGAAGAGATGGTTGCTAATAGGAACTTTTATGAATTGTGAATCACATGCAGTATTCTCTTCACCATAATAATAATACGAATATAAACATTTTCCCATGTATTCTTCCGTGTTTGCTGCTATCTCATTTAAATCCTGTCTGCCTGATAAACTACAAAACTAGAGTGAGACAACAGCAAACGCGGACGAAAATACATATCATGTCATGTTTATATTCGTATTATTCTTATGCCGAATAGTGATACAGTCAGAATTGAAGCACGGCAATTGACTAGATTTTTTAATCTAAGATAACTCTAATTTCTGTGCAGAATGTAATGTACTAAAGAGGCGCCTGCAAAGACTTTCAAACGGAGAAAAATTTTCGCTAAACTCTCGTTCAGAACATCTTCTATCGTACGCAGTCTATTATTTGGTTCTTGTTGATTATTTTCAAAGAAAGCAGCAGTGTAAGTAACAACAAACAGCAGTCTCTTGCAATTGTTTCGCCTAATGAGACGATTCCTCTCTTTTTTTAAAAAAATTGTAAGCGGTGGTAGCGCGCACAAAAGCAAGCAATGCCGCGAGTGGCGACAGGTCGTAAACACTCATTATCTGAATGCAACAAACAATGCATGACACAGTACAGTAATGCATTTTCAGCTTTGAGTGACGTAAACACCTATAACGAAGAGAACGGCACTGATCAGATCAAAGAAAAATAATCAATCAATTCAAACCAGACGAAGCATGTGAAAAAGGAAGGGTATCCGTATAAATACGAACGGAGCGCCTGACGCTTAGCAACGGCTACCTGGTAAAGCTTAACTGCTAAGCTTACGACTTGAACCAAACTACTATAGCTGTATCGTCATTCATTTGACCCAAATTGTGTCTCATATTACAATGGACCAACTTTGTTTCGATTTGGAGGTGCAGCCTAAAACTTTTCTCTCCCCTTGAATTTCGAGTCTCAGATTTCAAGTGCGGCTCAGATTTGGGAAATTTTTTTTTTTCCTCGATTGCGAGTCTCATTTTTCAGGTGCGTCTTAGATTCGAGTGCGGCTTAAATTCGAGTAAATACGGTACTTCATCACAAATCAAACACAGTCAGCGGTTTATTTGTACGAAACTTTGTTATAATCTGTAAGTACAGTAGCAGACAGCTGTGGGCGGAAGTCAGGAAATATTTCCAACGAATCTTGTAGAACTATTCCCTACATTTTTAAGCCAAGCAACTTCCTCAAGATGATTCCATTAGCTGTTGTGTACAGGAAATGTTGTCATTGAATGACTGTTAACTTGGGCAGAATTTTTATTTGGTATCATAAATGGCAGCTTGCTTTAAATGTGGATACATTTAAGTTCATTCAGAAGGGTACGAGAAAAATTCTAGTAATATTTGAATACAGTATTAGGGGCATGCTACTCCACTGTGCTGTCATTTAAATATCTATGTGTAACACTACGAAAAAACATGAAATGAAACATGCACATGCAGTCAGTTTAGGGAGAGTCAATGGTCTACTGCAGTTTATGGGGAGAGTTTTGGTAAAGTGCAACATATCTATAAAGGAGACTGCATGTAACATAATTGTGTGACCCATTATATTATACTGCTCAAGTGTTTGGGATTCTCACCAGATCAAAGTAAAGAAAGGCAACTTAGTGAGTCAGGTGCGCTGCTAGATTTGTTGTTAGTCCAGTGTTACAGAACTGCCCAGAGAGCTTATGTGGGAATCATTGGAGGAGAAAATATGATCTTCTCACAATATACTTCTGAAGAAGTTTAGAGAACCAGCATTCATTATAGGTTCAAGTAATTCTATTGCTTCAAACATGTATGGGCAAAATAATAGAGATTTGGCCTTGTAAAGAGGTATACAGCAGTAACTATTCCCTCATACCATTCACAAATGGAAAAGGAATTTGAGCAAGCAGTAACGGTACATAGTATCGTATGGCATGCACCGTAGAGTAGCCTGGAATATATGTAGATGTAGACACTATAGATCCACAATTCTTTTTGTCCTGCTCTAAGCCTTTCACATTTGCAAGTTAAATACACTTTTATCATACATCATACACTCAAGAAAGTCTAACAGCTCTGCAACAATTTTCTGCAGATTTATTTCCTCTCCGAATCCAACACACTTCTGTACATTTCCCAACCAATCAACTTCCACAGTACTCCTATAAAAATACACTTACTAACTGCTCAGGCTCTCGTGGGACCAAACTCCATTACGGCTAATCCCTTACTTTTGATGTATTAATATGTCATGCTATTCTGTTTCTCATACAACAAGGATTGATTCAAACACACCAGCGTGCCCTTTCTTGCAATGCTGCAGACCAGTCAAATATCTGTGTGCTATTGACATGACATGCTGAAATGTCTATGGGCCACAGCGTCATTCCTAATATAAATAAAATACTTTTTTTCCTTACCTTAGTTATGCACAGTAGTTAATTGGTACCTAAAATTTTAAAATTGTGGTGCAAACTGTATTTCCCTGTTTCTTATAGTTTTAAGTAGAATTTAAATTTGGCTGACTACCAACAAATGCATATTCTTCATAGAAACATTTTATTTCAGGCAATTTACTAATACTAATGCTATCTATATTCAAAATTTTGTGTCTGCTACAAGAGTTTCTAGCTTAGGAAATATTGCTGTTAAAAATGAGTGTACTGTAAGAAATGGAACATTGTACAATTTCTATAATAAATTCCTTCAAAACTCCAGTATTACCATACTACAGCATGGAATTTTCAGTTTCTAAAAAATGTTTACAATTCCTAGAAAAATATGGCAATCAAACATTTCTGTTGTAACATTTTGTTTCTGGAATAATCTTGATGAGCTTCAATAGAAGACACTGGAGAAATTTTTGCACCTAAATATCCATTCACTAACACAGACCCAATATTATTTAAAGAATAGTGTTACAATAGTTAAGCAATATACCTCTATTTTGGAATTCGTGTAAATATTACCAGTAATTCCAGTTTTCTACAATACTACTTAAAACATAATTGAGAAGTATTTCTCCAATTTGCAATAATATGAAAATAGTTTCCTATATATGTATGGGGTGAATCTATAAAAACACCTAGTGCTCAAAGCCAAAGTCAGTCACATCTAGGAATTTAAGTGTGAGGAACGTTTGTTAATCTGTGAAAACTTTCCACTCAGAAAACTGTGTTCACACTGACTTTATTTGAGTCAAAGTAAGTTATGGGCCCATTATTTTAGATGAACCTCTGCTAGGTTCAACTGTAAGCTGTCCACAAACATTTTAGTGTGTTTATAAAAATAAAAGTGTGTCAAAAATACTTTAAATATATTTAGTGTTGCCTGCATCATTTAGAATTTCCTAGCATCATTTACAACATTTATCAACAATTAAGGCCAAGAGAAGAACCCAAATGAGTGTTGCACATCAGTAGCTCGACAATGCACAGCTGTTCTTCCACCACTACTTCCCACTAGCTGTTGAAAGGTAAGGTTGCTCACCTATCACGCATGCGCATTTGCTGATGTGGTCTTTCATTCCTTTTTCCTACTTTGCTTTGTATCCGAGTATCTTCAGGATTTTATTCTCATATTTGTTTATTCTGCAAATGAAAAAATATCACTTTTCTGTAGAAAGCACAAAGGAAGAAATTCTGGATATTCTCAGTGAATGACAGGATGATTTATTTTATGCAGGTAAAAGTGATGACTTGCCAACAAAATTTCAAAGTAACACTTCTCAGCAGGTGCAAGAAACCAGCCTTTTGTTTTCAGAGTAGATATAGATCTTCAAAGAAAGTAATCAGATATGACACCAGTAGAATTACTATCAAGACAGAAAACAAAAAAATGTAGAAAGGGAATTGAAACAACTAAAACAGTTGATCGGCACGAACACTGATAACAAATTGCAGTAGTGGCAGAGAAGACATAAGGTTTGCCCGAGGATAAAGGGAAGATTTGCTGGAACGAATAATGTAAAGCAGTAATAGAAGAAAGATGCGCCAAGACCAAAACCACTTGGCCTGTGGTTAGAAAAACAGCACATACTAAGAGAATGGAACAAATATGGACAAAAAATGGCTTAAAGAAAACAATTTTATCATATCACATTATTGACTGCATTGTATTTCCACCAATACATAAAGATGTTTATGCATTATATGGATAACTATGAAATGCAGCACAGTCCTTGTGACTACAACCTCGAGTGCAGTCAACTGTCTGACAGTGTGGGGCTGTCACATGGAATGTAAGTCAACACAGGCAAGAAATGGAAAATAGTTTGACCAGGAAGACTCTGTATTATCCTAAATTCAGCTGACCATTCTGCACTAGCCTACAGATAAGTACTGATCACAACATAAATCATTGCCCTGACAACACTGAATCATATAATAAGAACAACACGTTTCCTAAATTTGGATTGTGATGAAATATTTCTTCTTCCAAGTCTCAACAATCCAAACATTGCTATGGATCACAAAGCATTGCAAATAATGTCAACACATCTTAATAACTACTTAAAAATGCAGGTGGGAAAACTACTTTGCACAGCAGAAAAGAAAACCACTAACATCCACAAAGGAACTCGCAATCCCACACCCCTGCACACAGCATGCCTATGACCAATATGCAGTGCAGTAAAACTAGAAATTCTGTGGTGACACTTTACACAAGTGAAGGTCTCATTCTTTCTGTGGACGAGTAAAGAATTGTGGGTCTACATGGACTCCCGGACACACTGAGTAGAGTTGTTGTAAGGTTGACATCTGTCACTGCAGTTGTGCAGGATGCAAGTATATGACATCACATGACTGGAGGAGAATACATTTTTAAACACTTTTATAGCTCATAGTGAAACTGTTAACAGTTCTAGGTTGTGTCAAAGTTGATCTTTAAAGTTACACAGTCATCTACCTTGCTAAACCGAAGTCGGCAACCTTCACGACATTTTCTGAACCAACCAGACAATTCCGTGCTGCCAGGTCTCTGTGGATATAATTGTGGCGCTCCAAATACGCCATCCCGTTGCACACCTGAAAATTACACAAGCTATGAGAAATGCACTTCTACTCTAGAGAAAAGCATGGTTAATTGTTCAAGGAGTTTGAGTAGAAATAAAAACTGAAAAAACAAAATGTAAATTTCTGTATAATTTACACCCAGAGTTTGACCTATTCATCAAAAATGTGTGTAATTTAATGAACGTTTCTTATATGTAAGATAAAACTGAAAATTAAAAATCAGATACAAATTGAAGATTATGTATAAATGGAGCAATAGGCTGTCACTCAAATGAAAATTGAAGATAACCCAGTAGCTGACCCATGGTCTGCACCCGGACAGAAAATAACAGACTTTCTGACAAAATGTGGCAAACAGATAGTCACTTACCACAAGAACTGTATGGCAATTGGTTCCCCTTGCCCTTTGATAAATCAACACATTCAGTCATGTTAACAGTACTTCCACCTCCCTCCATCATCAGAAGCAGCCCTGTTGTGGCTAAGCAGTATGTTTCCCTAAGCACACACATGCTGTTGTCAATCACCTCCAGACACCCTGTTCCTCCACAAGGGTGGATCAGTATGATAGGTGTCACTGCTAATGAAAGTTGGTGTGCCCACCATGTGTTACACGGCAAAAAATGAAACTGATGGTAATTCATAGGTTAATTCTGATTTGGCAGCCATCTGAATATGTTATGTTATGTTATGTTATGTTATACAGTTTTTGCCAACATGAAGATATTTCAGTATTGTTCAGTGATTTGCTGTTTTGCATTTGGATAAATAAATGGGTAAAGAGATAAAAGTGAAATCAAATTCTGTTTATGGTACACTTCAAAATCAATGACAACATTTAGACTTTTGTTCAATGAATTTAAATGTGGTGTAACGTCGGGTTTTGTAGAGAATTATTCAGGACACTCAGCAGATAGGGTTACTAAAAAACATCATTGAGAAAGTCCAGGACACACTTCTATGTGGTGGGACATCAGGGAAGAACCTGTGAGTCTGTTGGATACAGATGGATAATAGTAGCACATCACCCATGAAGATGTTTTTAGTCGCCATTGCTGTGGTGACTGTCTATGTGTACTAAGAATAATGGTGCCAGAAAAGACACACTTAGAACTGACTGTTCAAACCAATATGACATAGGGGCTCAAACTTTATATCACAAACAGTGATATGACACCATAAGGATGGGTAGCTAGCCCACAAAGCTGTGTTGATGGGAGCTTTCTGAGAATGGCAGTCCTCCAAGTGGTATCTGAGTCTTACTCGAAGTCTATAAGATATTTGCAAGTTGTTCCTCATGAGAGAGAGTTTGTTAGAAACTCGCGTCCAGGGAGGATGGATGATCAGGTTGTCCACAGCAGAATTATATTTCCTGAATCTATATTGTAATTGACAAATATCACTAGAGGATTTGAAAAACTATGCTAGAAGGCTGTCATTCCTACACAATTTTCATGTGCAACACTATAAGTACCATTTGCATATTCATGATCACTCCCTTGTTCCAATGTGCCATAGAGAGAGTTATTACCTTTTTTTTTCATTCTGGCTATCTTTTCTTTTTTTCTCTTTGAAATTGTGAGAATAATGTAGCTTCAGCACAAATTTCTGTTGCAGTTTTTTCTGGCAAAGAACTATGGTCAATTCTGGTGGCCCACTGATCTCAGGTAGCCACTATTATTATGAGGGGCAGCTAAATGAAAACGAGACAGATGGAAAAAAGTAAGTAAACTGTTTCTTATTTCAAAAGTAGTCACTGTAACTGTTATTACATTTATCCCACTGAGAGACAAGACAGTCAGTGACTTCATAGAAAAATGTTTGTGGTTTCCTATAGAACCATGAGTGTACCCAGACATGCACCGCTTTCTGTAGGGCTTCAAAAATATGGAAATCACATGGGGAGAGATTGGGGTTGTATGCAGGATGTGTACAGGCTACCCAACAAAACTTCTAAGCATAGTCAAAACCACCAGCGCAACATAAGCCTGGCTTTACAGCCAAGAAAAACCTCCAAAGAAACTGGATCAGAACTGCGCTACTGGATTCATTTTTTAATTTATTTTTGGGAGAGTTTTGTCCACTGCCCTAAGCAATTTGCATCAACATCTACATGACTACTCTGCAATTCACACTAAGTGTAAGGTATGGGGTTCATCAAATCACCTTCAGACTATTTCTCTTCCATTCCACTCTCGAACATCGTACAGTAAAAATGGATAGATTACCCACACGGTGAGTCTCCTCTGACCTGGACCTGCGGTTTTGTGGGACTTTCCCAGTATCTATCCCTTTTCCTAGACCTCTCCAGTCCTTTTCCTTAACCCTTCTTCCTTTCCCTTCAACCCTTCTGCCTGAAGAAGGAGCCACTGGCTCCAAAAGCTTTCCAATCACAACAGTCTTTTATGTGCGTGTTCTGCCGCTGCTTGGTGAGTAGATTTTTTCTCTCTCCAATCAAATAATTTTATCAATAATTGATTGTCTTTGTTATTACATACAGTAAAAATGGATACTTAAATTTTTCCGTGCAAGCTCTGGTGTCTCTTGTTTTATTACAATAAATATTTCTTCCTATGTTGGTTGGCATCAACAAAATATTTTCACATTTGTTTGGAGGAGAAAGTTGTTGATTGAAATTTTGTGAAATGATCTTGCCACAATAAAAACTGCCTTTCTTTTAATGACTGCCACACTAACTCACGTATGATATCTGTGACACTCCCCCCCCCCCCCCCCCCCAAAAACCACTCCCCCCCCCCTCCACCCCCTCCAACTTCGTGATAACACAGAACAAGTTGCCACTTTTTGAATTTTCTGGATGTTCTCCATCAATCCTATTTGCTACAAATCCCATACCATGCAGTAAGTAATACTCTAGAGGAGGACAAACAAGCATACAGTAAGCACTTTCTTTAGTAGACTTGTTGCATCTTCTATGTGTGTGTGCCAATAACATACAGTCACTGGTTCATTTTCTCCACAATAGTACCTATATAATCATTCCAATTTAAATTGTTCTTAATTTTACCTCTTAGGTATTTAGTTGAATTGACAGCCTTTAGATTTATGTGATTTGCAACCAAAATTTAATGGATTCCTTTTAGTTCTCACGTGGATGACTTCACACTTCTCATTATTTAGAGTCAATTGCCAATTTTTGCACCCTACAGATATTCTGTCTAAACCATTTTGCAATTGGTTTTAGATGGTAAATGACAGTATCATCTGTAAAAAATTTGAGAGGACTGCTTAGAGTGTCTCCTAAATAATCAAAAAATTGTGTTCGTTGTGTAAAGGGCATGAAATAAGAGGAGGGGAGGATGGGAGGGTGTAATGTGTCCATGCCTGTCTTTATTCGATGTACATTAACCTGCAACAAAATGCAACAACTATGTCAGGTAAATAAAATGTTGAAAATTCCACATATGAGGACAGATTACATTTTTACTTGCTTTACATTGAACAGAAGTAAAACATACAAACAAACAAAGTAAGTAAGCAAAGAAAAGGGCACTGTGCCATGCCCACCTGTATGCACATGTCGAGCAGCAGGCCGGTGTTGCCGCCGAGCGAGGCCTCGTGCCGGCGGAGGTAGTTGAGCAGCGAGCCGTGACGCATGTACTCCGTCACAATATAGATTGGCCGGTGCTTGCTGCACACACCGTACAGCTGGACCAGGTTGAGGTGCTGCAGCCGTGTCATGACCTTAGCCTCCTCAATGAAGTCATCTTCTGACATAGTCCCCTGCTTCATCATCTTTACGGCGACATCTATAGATCCACGCCATTTGCCACGGCGAACGACGCCAAACTGCCCGGAGCCGAGTTCTTCCAACAACATCAGTTCTTGTGGGTCAATCTCCCACTTATCTGTCAAGGAGAGAGGCAGGATAGCTAAATAGTAACTTAGTGCAGCATCAATGTGTGATTGCAGCACAATTACAATACTGCCATTACCAGAAAGTAAAGATATGAGAAGAGAATAAGTTAGCAGCAGATCAGAATGTAGAATTAGTTGTTTTTTTTTATAGACAATTCAAGCATTATTAAGAAGCCAAGTGAAAAAGTGTCAACTGGGAAAATAGATACCCATGTTTTTGTTAATGTTATTAACTGGCTTTCCACAAGCAGTACTGCTTTAAACATTCAAAAAACACCCCTCAGCCAGTTTCGTGCTTTTAAAAATTCTCGACCACTTCTTAATATGGCATACAAATATTGTTACTTAGATTCACAACTCCTTTTGTCATAAGAATAATTGCCAAGCATAACAACAATGGAAATTCCTGGAAGAAATAATATGTAAAATAAGGGAAAGGCAACCACTCACCTATAGTGGACTGATGTGTGGCACATAGAAACACGCAACAGAAAACAGTATTGAGTATTGATAACTCTACACTCACCTGACCAGAAGTACTGTTCTTCCCGCCACTGCATTTCACCAATTCCCTTTTATCAGACTTCAACCTATCTATTTCCCTTTTTAAATTATCTAACATACCTACTGAATGAAGGGATCCAATACCACACACTTTGATCCACAGAAGACCAGTTTTGTTTTCATGATGATAATATCCTCCTGAGGAGTCCTCAACTGGAGATCAGAACAGGGGACTGTCTTATATTGACCAATACATTATAGCTGTATTCTCCATAGAGAAAACTAACAGCTGTAGTTTTCCTTTGTTTTCAGCCACTCAAAGGGAAGCACAGGAAGGCCATACTGGCTGATGTTACAAGGCCAGGTCAGTAGGTGCCCCTGCAACTGGCGAAAAGGCTACTGTCTCTCTTCAGGAACCATGGATTAGTCTAGTATCTTCATAGATGCCCCTCTGTTATGGTTGCACCTGTGGTATCACTATGCACATCACCGAAGCATTTAAGCCACCCCATCTTGGGAAAGTCCATGGTTACGTACCCTGATGTAATGATAAACACTCCTTCTACTTGGCTAAGTCCACAGTAAATCCAGTTTTCTGTGTGACGACATGAGTGATGGCAGGTACGTACCATGGCTGAGGCCAGCGGTGGCAGGAACAGGGCGGTCACAGGGGCTAGCCTTGAGCCGTGACGCAAGGCCACCACTGTTGTGGCGGTGGTAGTTGACCAGGTCCGGTATGGAGCTGCAGCAGTGCTTCTCGGACAGGAAGAATTCTCCCCGAGAGTTCTGTTTGATGTGATAATGTTTCACGTGGGGATGAGGACTGTAAAGAAATAGTACCTGTAAGTAGTGTCTGCATCACACACACACACACACACACACACACAAACAAACAAACAAACAAACAAACAAACAAAAACTACATGTACATTCTGGAAATTTGTAAGTGTGAGTATGTCATGTCGGATACAGAGTAAGTGAATATATAAAACACAAACAGTAATAACTACAACAAGCACACAATGTTAATAACAACCATGCTACAAAAACATACATTATCAGACATTTCTTCCTTTAATTAAAGCCAATGCTTGGTACTAGTAGACTTCTTTTGACTCGACATGATATCTTTCTCTGGGATAATCTACATTTTAGATCATCATTGCTTCACCTGTCATGTTATTTTGCTTGCAGGGCAGTAGAACTCCTTAACTTTGTCACCAATTTTGATGTTAAGTTTCTCAGTAATCTCATTTCGCTACCCTTAATTACTGTCACCTTTCTTTGATTTACTCTCGGAATACATTCTGTAATCATTAGATGTTTATTTCATTCAACAGGACCTGGAATTCCCCCTTACTTTCACTGAGGATATCGATATTATCAGCAAATTTTATTACTGATGTCCTTTCATCGTGAATTTCTATCTCCCTCGTGAACCTTTCTTTTATTTCTATCACAGCTTCTTCAGTATATACATTCAACATGAGGGGCAAAAACTGCACCCTGTCTCAAATCCTTTCCAAGCCATGCATTTTGTTCTTGGTTTCCCATTCTCATTGTTCCTTCTTGGTTCTTATACATCTATACTACTATTTAAAGACAAGGCATTTTTAACATTGTTATCAAAAATCTCAAAAAGTTCTTGACCAATTTACTTCATATTTGCACATGATGTTCTAATAAACATAATGATGGATATTGACTGTATGGTATACAAACATGCAGTGCTTTGAAAATGTGCAGTTTTCTTCCTTGGAGTCAATTTTAAATAAAACATTAGTTTTATTTATGGCTTATAGAGGCTGATATCTGCATGCAGTCTGGAGCATTTCATTCACAGACATTTTGAGGCTGGATGAGATGTGGGTTAATGTGTGTCACACACTGACAAAGGGATGGACAGATCACATAGCACGATGAATGATGAAAGCACTAATAGGCAAAGGTGGCAAGATAATCATCCTCCATGTTGCCTCTGCTAGCAGTTTCATTGGAAACTATTTATTGCTGTTCCATTCCAGGAAGCAAGATGACTGTCATGAGAAAACGAACACCAAAGTTTTAACGGAGTGGTTTCCTGCAAAATATTCCTCCAAATTTGACAATAGTAATGGACAACACATCATACCACCCTGTTGTGATGGATAAAGTTCCAACAATGAACTGGAGGAAAGAGGATACTTTGCTCCAAGTGCAAAGATATGTTCCATCAGATAAAATTGAACCTGGCATGAATAAGGCAGAGTTAATGGAACTTGTCATGCTTTACAATGCAGTAACTCCACACAATAAGGATGACTAGCGGCTAATGATAAAGGCTTCCTCCATATCATATGTGTAAAAACAACACTGAGTATATATGGGCCCATGTGAATGGGGGGTGGGTGAGGAGGGGGCAGGGGGGGGGGGGACACAAACAAACAAGAATTTTACACTCAATGAGGTTGAAATGCTGCTGAAAGAAGTCACTGCAAATGTTACCCCACAGAACTGGTCTCGAGTTATCAACAACACCAAGAAGTATCAACAATGTAGGAGAGGCAGAATGCTACTTACCGTAAAGAAGACATGTTAAGTTGCAGACAGCCACAATTAAAAGACACTCACACAAAGCTTTCGGCCACAGCCTACATCATCAAAAGAGAAACACATCATTCATGCACGCACACAAGCGCTAGAATGCCATAGTTGATATGGATTCTTGGAGGACTGCTAGAGGAACAGATTGAAGAGATGGTAATTTCAGTCTGCTCCTGTAGCAGTTCTGGGTCCAAGGAAGAGGACACTGATGGTTCTTCCCTTGCAGTCACACCAGTTACACAATAACGGTGAGTATGTGTGAAAGATCCATTGCTATAATCGTTCTGTTCAGTATTATTGTTTCTTTAACATTAAAGAATATTTGCCTGGCAGCCAGCTGATGGTTGTGACCTAAGGTAAGCGTGGTGATATTGCCACCTGCTGACTCACTCAGCACATTCTGGCAACTATGTTTCCCTCCACTCACTCCATTCTGAACTGTCAAAAGTCACAATTTATTTCAAACACACAAAGTCACAGTTTATTTTACACACGATGAGTATAGTGTCACCAATGTTAGTTTTCATACTTTTCTGAGTTGTATCCCATGTATCTGTTAATTAAGTCATTAGTTACATGCATCTCAACTGCTTCTTTAATGACGACATCCAGTAGGTGGAGGCAGATGAGAGGACCTCGGTCTCTCTCTCTACCACATCAAGACATTGTTTGGCAACAACAGATTTTTCTCGTTACCTCAGTCTGGAGTTATGTATGTGCATTGTATCTGTCTTAACTTTGCAATACAGCTGACGAATGCAAAATTTCCCACACTCGCATGGAATTTTATACATCCAGGGTCTCCATAGTCCTGTTTCATCTTTAATGAAACCCAGAATCATTTGCACTCATGCAGAAAGGCGAAAGGCACACTTCATTCAATGTTTCTTGAATAACCCGTTGATCTATAATTCTCCACTTCCATGGTGAAGCAGATGCTTTGATAGAGGGTGTTAAAATTTCTCAAAAATTCTGTTCCATGTGGCCATAATGCAAATGTATCTTCAAAAACATTTAGGTTTCAAAACTGCAACTTGAGTGCTTTGTCCTCCAAGAGTTATATAAAATGTTTTGCTGCAATGGGAGACAGCAACACTTTCAGTTGCTCAAAATATTAGTCACTTAATAAAAAGTAATGTGATGTAAGCACATGTTTGAAAAGAAGTAAGACATCCTCTTCCACCTTAGCTCTTATTAGTTGCAGTGAATCCATCAGAGGCACTCGTGAAAACAGAGAGACACATTGCAATTCACTCATACACTGGCTGGTTTGAGATACAGGTTTTTCAGTTGCTGTATAAAATCTATCAAGTCTCAAATATGGTGTGCACATTTCCCTAATAAAGGACTTATACTTTTCAAGCCCTTTTTCAGTTGGTCAAGAAACTGCCTGGATGGGTGGAGTGTGGACGTCTTCCATTGAACTGAACCTGTTGGATCCTTCTGGAAATGATCTTACAATAAATCCTGCAGCATCATCTTGCCAAAATAAAATGTTGTAGAAGAATGGGAGTGTTTCCCTTGTTAGCAAATGAAATTACTATTTCTGTGTCTTCTCTTGAAGAAAGGAGTGCTTTTCTTTCCTCAGTGGTGACTTCCAGCTTGGATGAAGGTGATCTAGTTGTGGCTCTACTGGTCTCTCTGTCTTTCTTCAGCAGTCTCACAGGATGTTTCAAGAAACCCTGCTCGAAGGCATTCATAAAATCTTTGATGGGCAAGGTCTTTGGGCTGGGAATAAAATACAGTCTCTTCTTAAACATAAATATCACAGTGGGTTAACTCTGGAATCAAACACAGTGCATCTGTATAGTTCATCTTGTTGCAATGATTAGTGTTTAAGGGGATGGAGGGGATGGAAGTTAGAAGTTTGATGTGCCATTACTTGCTGCGGCACCCAGTCCACAAGCAACCATGTAGCACTGGCCACCCACTCTCAGGAATTCACTGACAGACATGACAAGATATTAAAATGAAGTGAAAGCAAACGTCTGGAGACTATGTAGTCATTTTCGCACTCAATGGAACAGCACGTCATGGCATGTCAATCTTTCAAGTTCCTTACATCCTACATGTCGATCATCATAAGAAGATAAACTATGCAGACACATTGTGTTTAATTTTACAGATAAGCCACTGAATGATGCTGTGATATCAGTGCTGGAGGGACAAAAATTTTGTGCCCACTCTAAAGACATTGCCCATCAAAGATTTAGTGCTCTTGAGCAGTGTGTTGAAACTTCCCTGTGAGACTGCAGAAGAAATAAGGCAGAAGACTTGCAGGTCCATAACTAGGATGCCTGCTCCCAAGCAGAATATCACCACTGAGGAGAGAAAACTGCTCCGTTACATTAAGAGAAGACACAGAAATAGTAATCTCACTTGTTGACAGGGGAAATGCACAACATCTTACAGTGTGTTTCAAAAAGGACTTTACAACTTCAAAAATTCATATAAATTAATTCATAGTACCTACAGAGATGACTGAAGTGTAGGGAAATATATCAAGTTTTGTCTCAAGTATTTTGCTAGTGCCAAATTGCACCTCAAGGAGCACTAGTGGCAGTTGCATTAAAGATGACTGCCTTCACTGGACCCAAGCACGCTAGCTGTGTGTTTTGGTTCAAATAATCGAAGTCGGCGACAACAGTTCAGCATAATTTCTGTACTGAGTACGCTAAAGATCTTTCTAGTAGGCCTACAATTTATTAGTGGCACAAATGTCTTGTAGAAACAGGGTGCTCGGTAAGACACGAGAAATCATCAGGTCGTCCAAGCGCACCTAATGATGTTGTCGAGCGAGAGAGACAACGTTTTGTCAACAGCGCTACGAAATTGACCCGGGACGCATCTCGTGAATTTCAAATCCCACATACAACTGTTTGGCATTTGTTGGGAAACCATTTGCATTTGAAACCGTACAGTTTGAGTAAGTTACACCTGCAATGCTACAGCGAGTTTGGGAAGAAATTGACTTCCAATGGGATGTGTGCAGGATAACCAATGGGAGCCACACACAACATCTTTACTTTAACGAAAACAAATTGATGTGTTTCCCTACAAAATAACACTAAACCCAGCTCTATATCTTCTTTCAATAAATTTATATGAATTTTTAAAGATGTAAAGTCCTGTTTGAAACACCCTGTACTTTGGCAAGATGATGAATATAATGCAAGATTCATAGTTGCCTCCAGAAGGATCCAGCAGATGCAATACAACAGAAGACACCCACACTCTTCTGAAAATGAGTTTAAGGGTACAAGTGCCAGCTCTACATTGACTTTACAAGCCTGCCAAAGATGCAAAAAGAAAATCAGCTTCACCCCATACTGAGAAATAGAGGAGCCCCAATGAAAACATCTAGCTTCTCTTTTGAGCCATTTAGTAGGGAAATATGAACGCCATATTCGAAATTCAGCAAATTTTATATGGCAACTGAAGAAGTGGTGTGCCTCAAACCAACAGTGCATTTCAATGCAGACTCTTTCTTCACATGAATGCCTCTGATGGATTAACTATAAGGGACTATCCTGGAACCCAGTATCAGTTGCAGGTTGCCTGTCTAACAGCATCCAAAGGAAGCAAATTTGATTTTCAATATTTTGTGCAATTACTGACTGAAGTTCAAAATTTATATTATTGTCATAATCTACTCACTAAGGGTAAAATCTTAAGTCAGAAACTGTGTGCATCCTGAGGCAGCGTAGTTGACGGCGTGCAAATACCAGGACTCGAATATCCAATATTTGAGAATGAGAAAATTTCTTCTTCTAACAAATCTTATGCATAATTTGAAAAGTATTCAAAACTACTAGTATTTGACATGGGAACATTTATAGATTTCTACATTTTCACTGTTCAAACAGTAAAACTTTAGCATTGGACACTGTGTTTTAATTTATTACTTCCTTACTACTGACTACTCACAACACAGTTTACAGACATTATCCACATACACCACCAAATGTAGCTGCACAATTATATCATTGTACAACACACAGTTCAGGAGATATCATGTCATATACATTGAGAGGCACAAAAAACCAGTTTTGCTTAAAACAGAGCACAAATTATATTCATGCAGTGTTTCTCATTATGAGAGAACTTAATGTCTTCTGACAAACTTGAAGCTTAGTAACTCATTTGCAAAAGAATTAGACATTTGAAGCTGTTTTATACATAAGAAGAGCTAAGCTGGAACAGCTTTGGTGTGACGGTACATGTGTTGGACTGCTGTTGGAATTGCTCGTCAATATTTTATAAAGTTTTAGCCTTCAGTTACCTATTTCAAAGTTTATTTGTGTTAATATTTGCTTTAATGTAACTTATTAGTGGATTTTCATTAATCTCAGTCTTTCTTCCTGTGTTATTGACTCAAGTGTCTGTTATTTGTGAGTGTGCTTACGTCATTCATCCAAGCCTCACGCTTCAGTAGTGTGTTTACATTTTGCGGCATGCAGTTGTAGCTGTAGCAATTATAAAGCTAAATACTGACACTGTTATTTGTGCACTGTTATGCAGTTATTAAATTTAATTGTTTTCAGTGGTGTTTCGTGCTGTTTGTGGCGAAAAAACAATTTAATAAACTTTTGGAAACATTTGCTCGCTGTGTGTTTTTACACTTTTCTGTGTGTTGAAGTCGTTTAGTAAATTTCGTGCTTTAGTTTTCAGCTGGCGTTTCTTATTGTTCCTAGTAGAAATATTTCAGTAAAATTTTCATTTAGTGTTTTAACTTCGTTGAGTGCTTCAGTGGCCGCTTTAATTTTTGGTTTTAGCTAATAATTTTGTGAAGTTTTGTTGGTACTGGTATTAGCTGTGGTGTAGTAGTATTTATACAAGGAGTTGCTTTCTTAGTAGACAGAGAATTTTGAGACTGCTACTGTTAGTTCTATAAATAGTTCTACTGGTGAAACTGAACTTAGGTAACACAGACTTATAGTTTTTTCCAGAAACTGTAAAATTTTACCACAAGTGAGAAGTGTGGGCTGTATCATAGGTTGGTGAGTAGTGGGTTATGGGTGGGATTTGTTCAAAGTATTTTCATTGGGGGAATGCAGTGGGGAAGCCAGTGGGCATTCTAGCAAGATCCTCTCCTGGGATGCATAGTGTGTAGTAGAAATAAGTTGATAGAGGAGCAGGAGCATAAGATCTGTGCCCTTCAGGTGCAATTACAATGCACAAAGGAGGAACTAGATACGTTGAGGAGGGTGAAAGGTGGTGGAGAATGGGAACTGGCAATTGGCAAGAAGGCAGCTAGGGGGAGGAGGTGGTATTCAGGCAGTTTTACTTTGCGTATATGCAATAGATTTGACCAGCTGTCAGAGTTGAGTGGAGAGGAGCCTCTCGTAGCTGTAGATGTAGGGAACATGCAGCAGTCCTCAGCAGTTAGGAGGCCTAGGTCAGTTGTAAAGTCCAACAGAAAGAAGAAGGTTCTGCTGCTAGGTAGTTCACATGGTAGAGGTGTGGGCCAGCAGTTCCAGAAAGTGTTGGGGAGCGAGTACCAGATCACCACCATTGTGAAACCTAGTGCAGGGTTGGCTCAGTTGACTGACAGCATAGGGGAGTTAGGAGGAATTTTACAGAGGAGGATTAGGTAGTGATAGTGAATGGAGCAGTAAATAGTCTTGATAGGGATGGGGAATATGATGTAGATGGTGACCTGGCAAAGGTAGCTAATCATACTGGTGGCACTAATGTGCATTTTGTGAAACTGTTTCAGCGTCATGATCGGCCTCATCTTGATGCGGCTATTAGGCGCGTTAACATGGTGCTGGAGAGGATGCTGATGGCAGAGGAGGAGGAGGAGGAGGAGGAGGATATTGGTGTTTAATGTCCCGTCGACAACGAGGTCATTAGAGATGGAGCACAAGCTCAGATTAGGGAAGGATGGGGAAGGAACTCGGCCGTGCCCTTTCAAAGGAACCATCCTGGCATTTGCCTGGAGTGATCTAGGAAAATCACGGAACACCTAAATCAGGATGGCCGGACGCAGGATTGAACTGACGTCCTCCCGAATACAAGTCCAGTGTGCTAACCACTGTGCCACCTCGTTCAGTGATGGAAGAGGGCATAGCTCGCATTTCAGTGGTGCCAGTTGGGTCTATCAGTAGAACGGGTTTCACTAGGCATGGCCTGCACCTCAATAGGTATGAGAAGAGGAGGCTGACAAAGCTTATAGGTGACAGTGTAGTGGGTGGTGGTGGGATCACTCATGGAAAAATTCCTGCAGTAGTTGGTGTTAGAGCTGCACCTTTTTTTAGATTGAAGTCAGCTGACAGTTAGAGGGACTTCCTTTAAGCAGGTATACCTAAGGGCTCACCTTCAGAAGACGTCATGTTTCCAAGTAGACAAGGAATTAGCATATTTCATCAAAATATAAGAGGTCTTAGAGATAAAGTTAGTGAACTGCTTATAGATGTCGACTCTGAAATTAATGGTATATTGGAGCACCACTTAAATAACTTGACAATTCAGAGGCTTCCTGTACCAGGATACAGATTATCTGGCTGTTTTCAAGAAGTTCCTTGCGGGGTGGGGGAGTGGCTATGTACGTAAAAAACAGTATTCCATTTGAGTCCATAGACGTATCATGGCCCTGCACTGAACAGATACTTGAATGTTGTGCCAGGGCAGTTGAATATAGTGAAAGTAAACTTCTAATTGTTGTTGTTTATAGGTCCCCTAGCTCTGACTTCAGAGCATTTCTGCTCAAGCTAGAGAGGGTTCTTGATTCACTTTGAAGGAAGTACCAGAAATTAGTTATATGTGGAGACTTCAATATAAATTTTGTATATGATGGTGCAAGAAAAAGAATGCTGATAGATCTCGTAAATTCATATGCTCTGGTGCAGACTGTGATTTTTCTGAGTAGGGTGCAGGGGAACAGTAGCACAGCCATAGACAATATTTTTATTCATTCTTCATTACTAGATGGTCATCCTGTTAGTAAAAGGTTGAATGGCCTTTCAGACCATGATGCACAAATTTTAACACTAAAAGGCTTTTGTACTTAAACAAATGTCACATATAATTACAAACTATGTAAGAAAGTGAATCCAACAGCACTGGAGAGTTTTTTAAACCTTGTCAAGGAACAAGAGTGGTAGGATGTTTATAGTGCCGATAACACAGATGATAAATATAATGCTTTCCTTAACACATTTCTCATGCTGTTTTAGTGTTTCTTTCCACTGGAATGTTCTAAACGGGGTACTACCAGTAATAGGCAGCCTGGGTGGCTGACTAGTGGGAGAAGTATATCATGTAGAATAAAGCAGGAATTATATCAAAATATTAGAAGTAGTCACAATCAAGCTACAGTAGCCTATTATAAACAGTATTGTAAGGTGCTTAAAATGTGGTATGCAAATAGAATAGCAAATTCGCAGGAAAAAATTAAAACCATATGGTCAGTTGTGAAGGAAGTGCCTGGTCAGCAGCACAATGTTGACGATATAAAGTCAGTTTGCAGCAAAAATATTTCTGTTACTGATAAATCAGATATATGTACAGTTTTAGCAATCATTTTCTGAGCATTGCTTGTGAATTAAATAAAAATTTATAGTTTCTACAGGGAATCATATAACTTTCTTGGCAAATGCCTTTCCGAGATTGATGTCTGAAATACTACTCTGTGATACAGACAAGAGGGAGATTGAGTCAATACTTAAATCACTGAATACTAAGGACTCTCATGGATATGACGGAGCACCTAGCAGAATATTAAAGTACCGTGCTGGGCATATTAGCCCTGTATTTAGCCATATTTATAATTTTTCCTTTAGGAATGGTCAGTTTCCTGAATGATTAAAGTACTCAGTAGGAAAGTTGTTTTATAAAAAGGGAGAAAGGGATAATTCAGAAAATTTAGACATCTTTCTACACCATCAATGCTTGCTAAAGGTATTGAAAAGGCTGTGTAGGTAAGGATAATCGATCATTTTATATCACACGATTTGCTATCAAAGGTACATTGGTGAATAACTGAAAATGCTATATTCTCTTTTCTTTGTGGGGTACTGGATGGGTTAAACAAAAAGTTTTGAATGGTAGGCATATTTTTTTAAATTTAACTATGGCGTTTGATTGTGTTGATCACAAAATATTGCTTCAGAAGTTGAACTATTACGGAATACGGGGAGTATCTCACAATTGGTTCACCTCTTACTTTAGCAACAGACAGCAAAGGGGTCAGTATTCACAATGTTGAGAATGGCTGTGATGTGGGTTTGAGTGGGGTATGGGCAAGTGGAGGGGGTGGGAGTGGGGGGTGGGGGGGAGTGCCCCAGGGATCAGTGTTGGGGTCACTCCTATTACTTATTTATATAAATGATATATGCCCTCTAGTATTACGGGTAACTCTAAAACATTTCTGTTTGCTGACAACACTAACTTGATAGTACAGGATGTTGTGTGCAACATTGGCCCAGTTTCAAATAGTGCAACTCATAACCTAAGATTAATTAAAGACAAATTTGTTTACCAAATCGACAAAAATAACTTCATGTTCTGCAAGGCAATCAATACCTGACTCCCAAAAACCCGAAAATAAAATAAAATCAGAAAACTGAGACTAATAACGTATTTTAACCTTCCATAATTATGTTAATATTTTAATTCCCTTTATAGCTCCTGGCTACAGAAATCTGTTTTGTTTTTGAGAGCTGTAAACCAAGAGGAAACAGCAAACTAAACGTAAACACGGTTCACGTGGAGACTAGCCCTCATACTCTACAACTCAAGCTGCTCTGCGCATGCACGAATCTGGAGCTCGGATGTGTCCGAAAAATGTTTGCGGGTAGCACCTGGCTACTTGTTTCTACTGCTGATACAGCCCATGTCTAGTTACCTTGGATACAGCTAACAGCCACACTTCAAGTAGCTAGAAGCGTGAGAAGGTACTGCTCATACGCGACTCAACTGCGCATGTGCGTAAGCCCATAGGCAACTTCTCAAACGAACCTAATGTTAACCATTGTGATTTCACGCCCACTGGAAGCAGTTTGTTGTTATAAATTATTGCAGTCTTCGTCCTAAAGCCTTCAACACATTTTGCTGTTGGCAGGCCTTTGTGTGTGTACTGTGTTTTGTTGCTGTAAATAGCGCATTTCCATTGCAACATCAGGTTTTTTTTTTTATATTTTATTGCTGCAGTATTATATTGCAGTAATGGCCTAAAGTAAAATTCTTTGTGAGAGTATCAGTCCTTAACAGTCAAAACTACAAAAATTTAACTGAAAACTAAAACAACAAAACATTCCCAGAATTCTTAAAAATTCTCGGGTTTTTCCCAGTTTTCTCCCGGATGAAAAAATTCCTGGGTTTTCCCAAGATTTCCCAGAATGTACACACCCTGTTTTAAAACATGTGCTTATGTCAAGTTACTTTTTTAATCACCAATATTTTGAGCAAACTTAACAGTGTTGCTTTGGATAGCAATTAAGCCAGTAATGTAAGACTTCAAGGACAAAGCACTCCAGCCAGCAGTTTTGAAACCAAAATGTTTTTGGAACTATGTAGACATTATCTCTCTGTTATGGCCACATGGAACAGCAATGCTTCTTCCATGTTTGGAACATCTTGACTCTCTCCAAGCACCTGCTTCACCATGCAAATGGGGACCTCCCATTTCTGGATATCATGGTTCACAGAAAGAAGATGACTCCTAGTGTCACTGTGTGTTTCATGATACTACACACAATGACCCGTATCTATGAGCTATGAGCTGTGTATTACAGACAACAGCTATCTCAGATACAGAGAGCTTATCAGCTGAGCTTAGCCACCTCTGTGTTTGATCAAAGCAGCATATGTCTCTGGCTTCTAATGTGGCAAAATGTAAGTTAATGCAGTGGAGTAGGAAGAACAAATCCTTAATGTTCAGATATAATATTACTAGCATCCTGTTTGACACAATCAAGTCATTTAAATGTCTAGGCATAACATTGTGAAACAATATAAAATGGAATGAGCATGTGAGGATTGTGGTAGGCAAGCAAATGGTTGACTCTGGTTTACTGGTAGAATTTTAGGAAAGTGTCGTTCATCTGTAAAGGAAACTGCATATAGGATGCCAGTGAGGCCTATTCTTGAGTAATGCTTGAGTGTTTGGGATCCGTACCAGGTCAGATTGAAATATGGCATCGAAGCAATTCAGAAGTGAGCTGCTACATTTGTTATTAGTAGGTTCAATCAGCATGAAAGTGTTACGGATACACTTTGGGAGCTCAGGTAGGAATCCTTGGAAGAGAAAACACACTCATTTTGAAAAATGCTACTGAGAAACTTTAGAGAATGGGCATTTGAAGCTGACTGCAGAACGATCCGACTGCTGCTAACATACATTTTGCATAGGGACCACAAAGATAAGATACAAGAAATTAGGGCTCATATGGAGCCATATAAACAGTTATTTTTCCCTCGCTGTATCTGCGAGTGGAACAGGAAATGACTAGTTGTGGTACAAGGTACCCTCTGCCACATATTGTATGGTTCTTTGCAGAGTCTGTGTGTAGATATGCAGATGTAGATGTCTCTAGAAACATTATGTAGGCTTGACTAAAGGCATGAAATACATTCAAACAGTGAAATAGTAAACTAGAACTGATTGCATTAATATCCTGTAAGCTATGTCCTTTACAGATACATTGCTCTTTCCCAGACCCATTTCAACAAATCTGTGTTGGCCTTTCATCACGTCTATGTTCACCCCATTTTATACCATTTCTTAAAATAATGCCTAAATATATAAATAATGTAGTTTGCTTCGTATCTCCACAACAGATCTTGTAACCTGATAGTACATCATTCTCTCTCTTTGTTCTGGGTGTTATCTTATGCTTATGCATATTTAAAGAGAGCTGCCATTTGTTACACCAAGTGGAAATTTTGTCCCAGCTTTTCTACAGTTCATTATGACTATCCAACAAAATTTCTCTGTATATACTGTCACAATCCATATATAAATGAACTGCCATGACACTCAAAGAAAATGCATTAGAACATGAAGCAGAGACTGCTACAATGTTTGGTAAGTGTGTCAAACAAAAAAATAGTGATAAAGAACTTGATATCCACTTACAGTTGGATACAATTACTGATCATAGCAAGGATAGTACTGAAAAAATGAAGTGCCTAAATGTCATATGCTCCTGTGGCAGCCATCAAAACAAACATTCCAAACTGCATTCACACTGAAGAATGCACCGTATTCACAAAAGAACCCACAGAAATGTCCGAGACACAGAAGAAAAGAATTCTTGTGCTAATGGATGGTCATAGAAGGTATTCACATAATTTGATTAGCTCTGAATCAGATGATACACATGCAGAGTGAAGTATCATAAAGGCAGGTGCGCCATTATATGAGGTGACAAAAAACGTAATAAAACTGACTGAAGATTTCAGTCAAAAGGATACAGTAATAGTTCTAGTGGGAACAAATGACATTGACAACACTTTTAACTGCAGCAGTATTACAAACATTGCAGTCACAGTACTTCCTCCATTAGTCATAAGATCAATATAATTTTCAGTACAGTACCGGACAGACATGACACACCAGAACTAAATAAATAAGAGTATTAAATTATTTAATAGAATGCTTGTCTCCTATGTAGGTAACTCCACTTTCAACAAATGCAGGGCAGCTTTTAATTTTGAAACTGAGAGACTAATGAGATTCTATTTTAATATTCATGGGCTGCGTATCAATGGGCTAGGCAAAGAAAAGATTTCCTCCAGGTATCCATAAATAATAAAAAACACGACAAAGTTCACTCAACACAGAAAAATCAAAACATTCTGTCTTCATGAAAATAATCAAAACTCTACACATAAGAAATCTGAACAATACACTCTGCATGAACACAGTGCAGAAATAAAGAAATAAAACAAATATATCTTGATAGGTGGCTTATGAGAAGCCATGACATACCTTCTTATGGGAAACCCAAAGGAAAATACCAATGTGAAAACTAATAAAACAATCTATCAAGCATGCACCAAAATATTCAGCCCTTAAGAAGTAAACTTGTAAGTGCAGAAGCACTATTGAGTGATGATGATACACACATAGTGGTGCGTTTCACTGAACACTGGTTACATTAGCAGGAAATACCTCTGTGCAATCCACAGAACTATTCAGTAGCATCACACTTTTGCAGGTCACATAACAGAAATGGGGGCAGCTGCATATATGTTTAAAAAATGGCTTGCAAACAAGACCAGAGTCAATCTAGTGAAATACAGTGCTGAAAATGTTTTTGAGTGTTCAGCAACTGAAATTGTAGTTCAAAATACAACATATATCATCATCAATGTCTATGATTCACCTGACAGTAGTCCCAAGTCATTTTTAACTAAATTAGGTAGTTTGTTAAATAAGGCTAGCAGTTGTAAAGGAAATAAGAAAATTGTCCTGTGTGGTGACTTCAACACTATAGTAAGGTATTGAAACTGAAAGAGGATCTTTGTTCACTTCTGATCTCATACAATTTGCATAACACAGTCAATGATTATGCTAGAATTACTACAAACAGTGCTTCTACTATGGATTATATGGTCACCAATATACAGGCATAAAACTATAAATTAATAGTAAAACTGTGAACTACCTGTCTGATCATAATGGACAAATAATCTCAGTAGCACAAAGTTTGAACCCCCGGTAGGTCTATATTAAATATCAATAAATGCATGACAAAAATTTAAATACCTTCAGTCACAATTTGGCTAAAGAAGGCTGGAACGAAATTCAAAGTGAAAAGGAAATGCATGGAGTTTTGGCTTCTACATAACCAAATATTGTGAACATATTAAGGAGACATCACCTATCAAAAATAAACGTGTAACAAATAAAGAAAGACAGAACAAATTGATTTCAAAGGGCATCATTGTTTCATGGAAAAGAAAAAGCACTTCACAGTACAATTAAACAATGGAAAATCCAGTTGCTACTCACTATATAGCAGAGATGCTGAGTTGCAAATAGGCACAAAACGACTGTCACAAAATAAGCTTTCAGCCAGAAGGCCTTTGTCAAAAATAGACGACAGATACACACATACACTCGCACAAACACAACTCGCACACATGACCACGGCCTCAGGCAGCTGAAGCCAAGTGTGTTTTTTTGACAAAGGCCTTGTTGGCCAAAAGCTTATTTTGTGACAGTCTTTTTGATATGACTATCTGTGACTCAGCACAGAACAATTAAATATAAAACTAACTGCTTGCATTTAAAATGTTACTATAAAGAATATAAAAAATCTACACCAGAGTAATAAATATTCAAAGAAAATGGACGTTAAACAGGACATTACAAACTCGGACAACACAGCAAAACAATAGTATTGATGATCATAAAGGCAATAGGAAAAGGCAACATAAAAAATAATAGCTCCAAGAAATCAGATGGGAAAATTCACTACAGGGAAACCCAGAAACTATAGCCACAGCATTAAATGATTATTACACACGTGTGCCAAAATCTAACAAAGGATATGTCACATCCAACAACAAGTGATATGAATGCTTCAACAGAGAAAAAGACATCCACTACGAAATTCTATATACCTATATCCAAAAAGTGAAGGAGGAGTAACGAGAATCATAAACAAGATGAAAAACACCAAGACCCATGACATCTACAGTATCTCAAATAAGATTACTAAAATTTCATTCAAGTTCTTCATTAAAGCTTGAACAAAATGGTTAATGAAGCAATAACAGAAGGGCTGTATTCAGATAGTTTAAAACTTGCTAGGGTGCTACCACTATACAAAAAAGGTGACACTACAGAACCTGAAAACTGCAGACCTGTTAGTATTATTCTAGTAATATCCAAAGTCTTTGTAAGCATTCTGTATAACAGACTAATAAGCTTCTTCATGTCACACAATATCATAGCCAGAAACCAACATGGGTTCCAAAAAATCTATTACATTAACAATGTAGGAAAAGATAAATTGCTACTTACTGTAAAGAAGACACGTTAAGTTACAGACAGGCACAATTAAAAGAAGACTTACACTTTAATTGTGTCTGTGTGCAACTGTGCCTTCTTTTCAGTGAGTAGCAATCTATCTTTTCCTACATTGTTGATATTCCTACGTGGAGTTTCCATTGTTTAATCTACTACCTCAGCAACGCAAGAACGTGTGGACTATGTAATGCAAACACTTGACACGGAGAAGTCAATAAGCTTTTGACCTAGTTAATCACAACATTCTCCTTGAAAAACTAAAGTGCTAAGGGGTTTGAAGCAATGCATTCAGTCTTATAATAAAACCACTTAATGAACAGATACCAAGAAGTGGAAATAACAGATGAGGAGACAAATAAATACTACTCAGACACTGGGATTATACAGAATGGCATACCCTGGAAGTCTCAGGGGCCACTGCTGTTCTTGATATATATTAATGACCTACCTGACGAAATTCAACAATCTGCAGATGACGCAAACATTTTAATTAAAGGAATGGGTTCCGAAAAAGCTACACATTCAACTGAAAGTGTATTATGCAGAATACAAAACTGGCTTATAAATAACAACCTAATGATTTTTAAAAAAAAAGCATTACAAGCTTTAAAACAATTGCCCAAAAGATAACAAGTTAGTATTAAAAATCAAGCAATACAAACTTCAACAAGCACCTTACATGAAATTTCTGGTTGTCTATCATGATGATAAAACAACTTGGCGAGAGCACATCAATAGTATAAAGAGTAAGTTAAATTCAGACTGCTATACACTACAAAAGTTAGCCAAAACTTTAATATTTAAAAAGTCCTCAAAATTTTTTAGTTTGCACACTCTGAATCAGTAATGACATTTGGAAAAGAACTGTAGAGAAGCTCAGTACATACGAAGAAGGTGCTCAACTACACAAAAAAGCTATGAGCATAATGACCAACGTGAAACTATGAACAAGCTACAGACCAAAATTTAAACTGCTAAACATTTTAACAATAACAAATACTTATACAGCTTAAGTACTAGCATACACTCCATAAAACATTAGTAATTTTAAGAAAAGTGAAGAGATTCATTAATATGAAACAAGGAACTGTTGGAACCTGAGAGCAATCCAACAGAGGTCATGACACTATGATGGGAATGTACCTATTCAATTGCCTTCCAAACAGCATCAGCGAAATAAAGAACATTAATACCTTTGAGTGCACAGAGACATACTGGAGAAAAATTCATTTTATTCTGTAAATGAATTTACTGATTATTGCAAGAAGAACTCAAAAATGTGATAAGAAGTAACCATCATTCAATTAAAAAAAAAAACAGAGATAAATGTATATATATAAACTTCAATGTAAGGGAAACAGTCACATATGTGAAAAAGGACTATTTACACTGAACGGAGCCATAAAAGTATTATGCTGTGATCGGTGCCATAAATGCACAAGTTTTAGAAAATTGTTGTGGTATAATCAAAATGTCAAGGCCTATATGTAATGATACAACATGTATCAACTGAAATACATCAGATGGCTAAATAAATAAATAGATAACTGCATTATTAGAAGACAATCTTTTATAGTTTTTGATCCTATCTAATAAATTGTTTGTGTATAGTGTGAACATTGGAGATCTTGTCAGGCTTCCTTGGAGATCACTTTTGTTCCAGTTGAACATTCACCATCTATAGCTGAATCAGCATAAGTTGATCCCTGACGGGTGCAGTATGCTGGGCACAGTAGCTTCACAGGATTACCTCAACCAACAACATTAAGTAATTTTGTTAACATCTCTATGGCTATGCCTTAGTGCTGTCACAGCTCTGTAGACAGCTACTGTTTTCACCTGCAGCCATTAGTGTTCTGCAGTTGAAAGGTGGTTAGTGTTCTGCAGGTGAAAGGTGGCAATAGTGCTGCAAGCTGTGTCAGGGATCTGCTTAACCATTGACTATGGCATAATGTACAGGGACCTATTACCCAAAAAGTCACTGAACCAATTACACATCTCTGTGATTTTCCTAAGTGATTTAAAGGCAACTGGTGGGACAGTTCCTTGATAAAAGTCATGGCTGACTAACTGCCCCGTTTTCTCGTAATTAAACACATTTGTGTACCGACATGTGGGTGTTTTGCTTGTATTAAGCTAACAGATACTATGATAATATAAAAGATCCTCAAAAATAATTACTGATGCTGACAAAAGCTATGTGTGTATTGCATGAGTCGTGACTACTTTCTAAGCAACAAGATTATTATGACTTGAGTATTAGAGCCGTTGCTGCTACTGCAAAACAGTCAAAGCAATTTTTTTTAAGGTGATGGTCTGTTGAATTTTAGTACCAAATATGAAGATGTCACACTCTTACTGAAACTGGAACAATTTTATCTTTTGTGTAGCTCCTATCCTATCCTATTTTTCTGTGCATTAATGGACACACAAGAGCCACAAATAATAAGTTGGCAGCACTGAAAATTACAGAAAACCATAACTGATGGGACTTACACTTTGGTATATAGTGAGAGTGTGTAGAGGCCCTTTGTGGATGAATTTCGCACCACAAAGCACCCTTCCTTGTCTTCCTGTTTCAGAAGTGACTCTGCTCTCTGCCTGGACATGTCTCCAACATACCACCTGTTAAACAGTTGTCATAAAGTGTAAAAGACAATACAACTAACGTACAGAAGATGGCAAATGCAAAAAGATCTGAGTTGTCCTAACTTAAAAAGCTTTATTTAGGTTAATACCACTGACACTATTATTAGGCTCTCCACAGTAAAAAGACCATAAAAATATTATGTTCCATGCTAAAGAACTATGAAATAAACCATTCAGTTGGTTATGAAATTACGTCATTTCAGATATTTTCCATCTGCATAATGTAGTTACTGCTCTGTAACAGCACAGTATTTCAGAAAGATTCAGTAATGAATTTTAACTTACTCATATTTCTGAAGGCCCAGTAATTCTTTCTCCTTCACATAGTTACTAGGGATGTAACCTATGTTCCTGGAATAAGATGAACAAAAATTTATTAGATTTTACCTGGATAATGTACCTGGAATACATTTTCCTACGTAGGATGCTTCTGGAAATTTGTGTCAGATGAATTTAGAAACTACAATGTGTGATCAAAAGTATCCGGACACCTCACGGAAAATAACTTACAAGTTCATGGTGCCCTCCATTGGTAATGCTGGAATTCAATACGGTGGTGGCCCACCCTTAGCCTTGATGACAGCTTCATTCTCACAAGCATACATTCAGTCTGGTGTTGGAAGGTTTCTTGGGGAATGGCAGCCCATTCTTCACAGAGTGCTGCACTGAGGAGAGGTATCGTTGTCGGTCGGTGAGGCCTGGCACGACATCAGCGTTCCAAAACATCCCAAAGGTGTTCTATAGGATTCAGGTCAGGACTCTGTGCAAGCCAGTCCATTAAGGGACATTATTGTCAAGTAACCACTCCGCCACAGGCCTTGCATTATGAACAAGTGCTCAATCATGTTGAAAGATGCATTCGTCATCCTCGAATTGCTCTTCAACAGTGGGAAGCAAGAGGGTGCTTAAAACACCAATGTAGTCCTGTGGTGTGATAGTGTCACGCAAAACAACAAGTCACCTCCATGAAAAACACGACCACACCATAACACCACCAACTCCGAAATTTACTGTTGGCACTAAGTGCTGGCAGATGACGTTCACTGGGCATTCGCCATACCCACACCCTGCCACTGGATCGCCACATTGTGTACCATGATTCATCACTCCACACAACATTTTTCCACTGCTCAATAGTCCAATGTCTACGCTCCTTACACCAAGTGAGGCGTCGTTTGGTTGGCACTAAGTGCTGGCAGATGACGTTCACTGGGCATTCGCCATACCCACACCCTGCCACTGGATCGCCACATTGTGTACCATGATTCATCACTCCACACAACATTTTTCCACTGTTCAATAGTCCAATGTCTACGCTCCTTACACCAAGTGAGGCGTCGTTTGGCATTTACCGGCTTGATGTATGGCTTATGAATGGCTGCTTGACCATGAAATCCAAGTTTTCTCACCTCCCGCCTAACTTTCATAATACTTGCAGTGGATCTTGATACAGTTTGGAATCCCTGTGTAATGGTCTGGATAGATGTCTGCCTACTGCACTTTACAACCCTCTCCAACTGTCAGCCGTCTCTGTCAGTCAACAGAAGAGGTCGGTCTGTACACTTTTGTGCTGTACATGTCCCTTCACATTTCCGCTTCACTATCACATTGGAAAGGGTGGACCTAGGGAAATCTCGTGTACAGACTATGACACAAGTGACACCCAATCACCTGACCACGTTCGAAGCCCTTAAGTTCTGCAGTGCTCCCCATTCTGCAGTGCTCCCCATTCTGCTCTCTCACGATGTCTAATGACTACTGAGGTTGCTCATATGGAGTACCTGGCAGTAGGTGGCAGCACAATGCACCTAATATGAAAAACGTATGTTTTTGGGGGTGTCCGTATACTTTTGATCGCATAGTGTATATTAGCTGATCTGGGGAATATAATCAATAAGCAACTGATTTGCAGAAAGTGATGGCAGTCTCACTCTTAAAAATTTTATTCAAAATATTTCAGAAATAAAACCTTCAAGATTTTCACTATCAAACTTTCCACTCGATAACAACCACTGTTTAACTTGTTATTTTTAAATAGTAAGTGAGAAGTCATTTTACAATGAGAGATCAATAATGTAAGTATTAATACAGTATAATTAATGCTGTGCTACATGTAGTTCATGTACTCTACTGTTAAATACACAATTATATTTTTAAAACTGTAAAACTATTTCCATTGATTATTAGTCTAAAAAAATACTTATACAGTACATGCTTATGCAACAATTTCCACTGTCACTTTCAATGTCATTATTGCAATACCATATTTCAAACAAACCTTCTGTTCACTTGCAGTTTTGTAAAATGAACAGTTGTGGCCTTCAAGAATATCAGAACAACCAGAAGGCTAGTGAAAAAAAGAAAATACTTTGACCTACGAAGGTTACAATGAAAAGAGGAACAGAAGTGTAGCAATATGAATGGTTTTTGCACATAGACAAAATGAGTGCTGCGAGAATGTGTGGAAAATAACAGGCAAGTGAGAGACTCTTTAAACATACTTGAAGAGTGCTAAAAGGCAGATAAGATGGCAATTGGAGGAAAATCACTTAATACATAAAAGCATTTGCCAAAAAACAAAAATGAGAAAAAAAATGACACACACACACACACACACACACACACACACACACACACACACACACACACACACACAGAGAGAGAGAGAGAGAGAGAGAGAGAGAGAGAGAGAGAGAGAGAGGGGGGGGGGGGATCACCAAACAAAAGACTGCCAAATGAAGAATACCAAAGGAAAAAAAGACCACTAAATACATAAAAAAAATTAATGAACAATTAAGAAAGTCACTGAAGATGTAAAAAAGATTTTCAAATAACTAAAGAATGTAAACAGTTCCTGAATATAGATAAATTGTCTGCTGAAATAACTTGGGGAAAATAGACAGTAAAATTGAAGCAAGAGATGGTTGTTAAATGTACAGTAAATAGCAAGTAAGACAGTAACGCAATGGGAGAAGATTACTAAGCGCAGAAAACTGTAGGCAAACAATAAAACAAGCCAATAAATGTGGGGAAACAATTGCCAAACAGAGAAAGAAGACTGTTCAACAAGTGGATTGCCAAATAATGAAGAGAGATAACCAGGTAAAAAATAGATCTTATAACACTGATAAAAGTATGCCATATAAAGGAAAAGTATTGTCAAACAAAGTGAAAAGGTCACCAAACACAAAGAAAAAAATATTTTTACACACTGAAAGAGAATCGTTAAACAGCTAATAAGGATCAATAAACATGGAAAAAGGTTGCTAAATACAGAATAGAAGTTCACTAAATACAAAACACAAGAAAAATATTACTGAAAACATAAAAAGATCACCAAATGATGTAAATGTTGTCAGGCAAGATTGCAAATAACACACAGACAGAACAGGCAACAGACAGAATGTCAGAAAGGCTGTTTATTGTATCAACAGAAAATTCATGCAAGAAAACTTATTTATTCTAAACTACTGAGTTTTGAGATAGAATAGCTGTCCAGGACTTACCTGTAATGAGTGAATTATTTAATACTATCAACAGACATGTAAAAGTATATACACTACCTAGCTTTTGGAACTCATAGTTTCTTCCTGAGGGATAGGTTGGGGAAGATCAAAAATGAAGGACAGGTCACTCAGACAGAACCTGAGAGGAACCCACATGCTGTGAGGCCAAGGGGAGGCAAAAATGAAAGACTATGAGGTAAGGGATAGATAAAAATACGAGACTAACCCATGCTCGTCTTTCACCTTCCACCAGTGTTCCTGTGAATCGTCAAGCACCTCATACTCAGCACCCTGCAAAACAGGAGGCAAAGAGAACCATTTAAGTATTTCCAAGATACATTTGATACTTCATAATGAACACAGTTTATATGTACAAACTATATAGACGGCAGCTCAACTACAATACAGCAAGGACAACCACAATTCTGTTGAATCTCTGTCTATCAAATCCCCATTAAAATGATCAGATTACAAGTACTATCACATTTTTTGATACTACAAGTACTTTCAAACTTATTTACAGTTTTAAAGAGCAATACATGGCAGTACAGTTTGAGGAATATTGTAAGTGATCAGTAGCAGTTGCAGTGCTGTAAAATTTCAAACACAAGCAGCTTAATGGAGAAGAATCCTTAACGATACCACTGAATGATATGTGTAATATTTTGTTCTCTGTAGTTTCTGTTATACATTTTTACAGCATGACAGAGGAAATTGATCTTGCTCAATAAATGGCATGGTAATGAGTTGTGCATTCCATCCTCAGGAACAGAAAAAAGAGCGAGAGAGAAAGAGAGAGGGGGGAGGGGGGGTTTGTATAGTTTTAGAATATATAACAAAAAAAGAAGCTAATGTTTTTCACCTTCTCCAATGATATGTCACCACCTTCAATTGCTTTGAATGGGTAAAGAGCGACCACCACCTTTGGCCGGATCATTAGCTTTTCCTGTAAAAGTGGAAAAAAATGAAGGTATGTAAGATTGCAATAGCGATGATAAATATACACATTTTCAAAATGAAGGATCAGTTACACATATTAATACTAGAAAAACATGAAAACAAGAATCGCATACAGTACACAAGAAAATGTCTACTATGATTTCAGTGTGGGGTTACATTTCTCAGGTTGTTACTTATTTCAGTACAGCATATTGAATTTAAATGTAATAAGTGTAGTTCCATACAGTGGAAGCATAATGAAGGCAGAAGAGAGATTTGAGCATCAAATTCTAACACAGCATAATACTTAGATTCCAAACAGTGCAATTAAATGATTAAAACATTTTGTTACATATAATGTCATGTAGACAATGACAGGGATCAGTAACTGCTTATTATTCTGCATAAATGTGAAACTGAGTAACTACAATTATAAGATACACAAAAGAGGAAAGACCTCAGTTCTTACGAAACAACTAGTCATACATTCACAACTCCCATTACCTTTACTAAACGTACCTCATTAGTTACTCTTTGTGCATTATATCAGAATATTTGGACTCTGGAATCTAAATCTAACATTTGTATTATACAGATCTTGACCTGACTCTAGTATATGTAGTCAGCTGACACTAGTCTGTATGAAGTTTTACAGATGCTTTGTCTGGATATTTAGATAAAATCAGCAGGTGAGAAGTAAAAGAGGAGTAACAGTAGCTTTTTGAACAGTAGCTTGTTAGTATACATAACAGGAGTAACCTACAGTGGCTTTTTGTGTTGATTTTAAGCTAGATTTGTTCCAGAGGTTTTTTTTTTTTCATCTGAAGTTTGTTAGGCTACTGATAATAACTGGGAGTGTAAAAGAGTAGTTATGTTTTGGTAATTTTAAGAAAAACAAAAGTATTCCCTATTACTTACTCTTGATTAATTTTGCATGTTTTAAATAATAGAACACTACATGTGTAGCACAAAACATTTCTGGATTTTTTTTTACACCTGTATTTTATGTGATGTCTGCTTGTGTGATGTTCTGCAGCCATCTTGAAGCAATGTGCCCCAATTATGAAGAATGAGATTAAATTTTGTATGTGACAGAATATGGCCACAGTTGCCAACAACAAATATCCATTTGGTAGCACTCTTAACTTCTCATTGTCTCACCCCAAACTGTGTCATTGGACTCAGTTAATTTATTTTCCATCCTTGTACATATAGCATGTCAATTATTTATTACTTCTGACTTTGTTGAATGGGCATCATAAATATTTCACTCTGAGCTGATGTGAAGCTTCAGAACAAGAAGTGGCAAATTTGGCAGCAATGTGATATTTATGTTATGATAGTGACTAATTCTTTACACTGGGTGTAAGAAATAACAGTCATATCCAAGATGCCATACGTGATTCAGGTTTTGAGATATGGAGACGCTGCTTAATTTCTCAAAAATCTAAGCAAGAAAGATGGCAAAAACGGAGAAAAATAACTGAAGAAAACTGAGATTTAAAAACAGTATCCTTCAAGAAAGAGACAATTTGAAAAAGAGAGGGAATGTCTTTCTTGTAACTATGAGGAACACAAGAGAAATGTAGAAGAAGAATGCTGCAGAAATGGCAAGAAAGAAAAGTGAGAGACAGAAAAATTCTGTAATAATACATATAATGTGTCACAAATCTTGAAGGATGGTGGTCTCATCTTAAGTTTTGGGTTGCCAAGGCAGTGGCAGGAGCAAAACAGAGCACACCAAGGCCATCAACAGAGCAAGTAGAAATCATGAAACATACGAAACATTGGAGTTGTACATCATGTACTCAAAAAAGTCTCGTATTTTCTGGCAGACTAAGCAGAACAAGTACTGATGCATTGTAAGTGACTTATGAATTTTTTCTTCGGGATGATATATGCTGATTGTGCAGTAGAGGGATGAGTGCATAAACAAAACCATTTCTCAGCCTTTATGTGAAAGAAGCATATAAATTTTTTGAAAGGAAATATCATGATATGGCATAATGTGTTTTAGGAACTCAGGACTCCTGCATTATTATGCACAAATACTATTTCTTCAACACACAATGTATCATGTATGAAATGAGTGTGTGATATGTGCAGTGTTGACAGGACTGACAAATACTTTGCTTGCATACCTCATTCATAAGAGCATGTGCTTAGGTGGAGCATCTGTTGATCTCACTGCAGACTTCTAGACTGAGCCACACACAACTGATTTCAGCAAAGTGTACGGGCCTGAAGATGGCATTGACGCAATGCCAAAACTAGTAGTGAAGTAAATAAAAAATCTTAAATACAGCTAGAGGAATTTCATTTTTAATAAAAATTATACAAGCTGTGTCTCACCTTCATGCAGCTTAAATATGGATGTACGAAGATTTATTGATAAAGGTTGTAAGCTTATATTTATGAAGTCAATCCACATGACTTAACAATTTTTATGAATTTTTTCAGCATTTAAATAAGTATTTTCATACTGAATGCCACAGCCAAAATTTTATTAAAATGCAATTCCATTTTCCACCTTGCCTGTATTATCATTGCATATTTTCACGCTATTAAAAAAAGTAAATATCTGCTTCCAAACTGAGAAGGGCATACATTGGATAGGTTGATGCATTGCATAAGCAACAAAGCAGACCCCTTGTCAAGGTCTGGGATTAACAAAATAGCTGCGACAGATGGCAGAAATGTTATATAACAGAAATGTAATTTTAACACCAGCTTAAATTAAATTAGATGTACTTTTCCTTCCGGTTGATCCATAGTGAGGAGATCTTCCATGATGTTGAACATGGCAGAAAAACAAGAATACGAATATACACATGCTAATATTTAAAAACAAATATGCTAGTGTATCTTCACAGATCAATGGTAGATCTACAGGGTGAATGGTGACCAGAGAGGTCTCAGGGTGTTGTACCAATCGTCCCAACCAACATGTTTGAGGTGCTGTCTTTCACTGAAACTGAGCCATTTGAACTCATTTCACCTGTTTGTAGTAAACTTGTTCTGTCTGGAGTCAAGATGAGGCAAACACAAAAAGGTGTGGGTCTATTAATCATTGGCAGTTCAAACATATACGGCGAATGATGGTACTCCTTAGGAAAATGGCAGCAAGGGGCAGGAAAGGACACCAGGTGCGCTCAGTGTGTGTGCCTGGGGCCCTCATTCAACTTGTTGAAGAGGCTATTCTAGCAGCCATTGATGTAACAGGGTGCAACCAACTGCAGATTGTGGCGCATGTTGGAACAAATGATGTCTGTCGTCTGGTTTCAGAGGTCATACTTGGGTCTTTCCAGTGACTGGCAGAGAAGGTTGAGAAGGCCAGCCTTGTGCATGGAGTTTCAACTAATTTCACAATTTGTTTCATTGCCCTCAGAACTGATCGTGGCCCTTTGGTTCTGAGTCGAGTGGAAAGACTGAGCCAGAGACTTTGAAGCTCAGCTGTGACTTCCCGGACTTGCGCCATAGGGGTGAGAACTGTAGGGTCCCCCTAAATGGATCACGTGTGCACTACACATCAGTGGCGGCTACTCAAGTGGTTGACTGCGTGTGGGGTGCACACAAGGGTTTTTTTTTTTTAGATTAGGCGACTCTCCATCCATTCCAGATAATGATAGCTGTAGGAAACCCAGAAATGTCAGCATAAGATTGAAAGAAATGCCTCCAACAGGTGAGAGTTTTAAAATCCTAATGGTAAACTGCCAAGCTGGTAAAGTGCCAGAATTTGAAGCGCTCATGAAAAGCACTGAAGTTCACATAATACTAGGTACAAAAATCTGGCTTACCTGTAACTGACAGCAGTGTATATTGAAAGGATAGGGAAATGGGGGGGAGGGGGGGGGTATTTCTCGCAGTAGACAAGGGGTATTTCTCGCAGTAGACAAGGAATTCAATTCCACTGTGATAGAAACTGAAGCAGCATGTAAGATTGTTTGGGCAAGACTCAGTATCTGGGGTGGACGTAAAATAACAACATAATTCTTCTATCGCCCACCAGACTAATGTAGTTGTGCTGACAGGCTAATCTGTACCTTAACCCATTCTAAAAAATTGTAACATTCACGCTACAGTCGCCATATTGTTTACGGCGTTTGTCGCATGTTTCGTATGTCCCTGGTCAAGGCCGACGACTCGCATAGAACATTCATCTAGACCCACCGGTTCCTTATATATTTTGTTTACGATAAATTTTGTGGCGTGGAACGTGTCAACAGAACAAACACGGAAACACACAATGTTTTTTGGCGGCATACTTACTTCCGTGCCAAAGACAGACTCATTATTGGATTATGCACAAGATTTTTTTTCCCTACTACTATTGCAATTGAGAGTATCTCTGTTCCTCTCAAACTCGGATGGATTATTGATAACAAATTTCGTCAGTGAATAAATGTGCTGTGAGGCTGTGGTTAATGTTCCCAGCTGCTTAAGGGGATGCCTGCGAGACGTACATCTATCAATCCTGTACATAATTCTAATTACTTTATTTTGTCTAATAAACACTTCGTGCCTAAGTGAGAAGTTACCCCCAGAACATTATTCCGTAAAACATCACTAATAAAAAAAATTGGCAAAATATGTTCAAACGCTGAATTCTACAAGCCCAAGTTAACAACTAAGACAAAAATAGCAGAAGCTGATATGTTGTTTCCACCTTAAGTTTTCATCAATATGCACACCTAAGAACTTAGAATTTTCTACTCCTTTTATTACTCCTTGTTGGTATACTAGCTTAGAAGGGAGCGGAATTTTTTGACAGTACAAAACTGAATGAGCTGTATTTTTTTTTTCAAAGTTTAAAGCTAACCCACTTTTCTGTCGATGCTTCTTTTCTCGACTCCACAACAATGGTCGTAACATCTGCGAAAGAGGAGTTCTGAGTAGAGATGGGTCGAACTCGTTGATTCCCGTGAACTACTTCATTCATTTCACTCTTTGCCTTGAAGCGTTCAAATGAAGTAGTTCATTCATGAAGTACGAAGCCTGGCGAAGTTGCCCAGTTCGCCGCTCAGTCGCGGCTACGCTCGCTTCGCCTTGCTCGTACAATAAAGGTTCGTAATACTTCATAATTTTACCAACAGATGGCCAACTATGCAGTAACGTGCACGCAACGTTTTACGCTCTTACAGCGTCTGAGCTAACTTAAATAGAGCGTGGTCGAAGGGGACAAAGGAAAGATAAACAGAGAAGCCTGTCACATAAGAAGGTATTACATTTAATCTTGCTCGACATTTTCTCATGAAACGCCCAAAAAAGTCTTTATCAGCCAAGTGAAACATTATTTGTTGTATTCATGGACTGAAAAACTAGGGCTACCAACAAAATGCAGTCCAATTTCATGTTCCTTTTAAAATTTAATTCAAGGTAGAGTGAGTATGTTTACCACTGTCACAAAGTCTATATATCTACGTTAAGTAATTATTCAAAAGTTTTCCTGTAGATTTTATTTTGTTGAGAATAATATAACCCTCCAAATTCAAAACGTAAACTGTCACCTGTAGTAACTGATACGATTTCGGGTAAAATCCCTCTTTCAGTGTTATTAACAAAACTTTTATTTTCATGTTGGCTGTGCGTGCTCACACAGCCAGCCTCTTCGTTTGTATCTGTAATATTAATTTGTCCGAAAGCGCTGCCAACGGTAGGCTTCCGGTAGACGCCAAGTATAACTGAACTGCACAAATAGTCACGGGTAATGATGTCAGCACTGCAGGAAGCAGCTGACGCTGCCTTCCCATCGCCCCTCACCTCCCCAACCCATCGCAAACCTATAGTTTCCCACAAACGCCGCGCGATTCGTCGACAGGCAGTAGAGGGGGGACTGAAGTGAAGGGAGAATGAGTGACGTAACGCCGATGTAATGGGATGAGGGAGAGGGGAAGAGAGTGAGTGAACTTGAAGGAAGTGTGGAGTGTGTTATCTGTGAAGAGCTTGAAGTAGCAGTTCATTGAAATTGAGTGGTTAGTTCACACTTCAATGGAGTGAAGCGTTCATTTGAACGACTCATTCACGAGCTCCCCATCACTAGTTCTGAGGATGTTATCAACGTGGAAGAGTCAAGGTTACTAAATATGAGTGAAAAGATTAGCTAGTCACTTACTTGTTAAAAGTCTTGCAACTGTAATAGATCACAGCACACTTGCCGCTGTAATACATTGCCTAATCTTTAGACCTAGTGTTTTTGGGTGGTCAAAAAATGATGTTACATCTTAGGCGAAAAATATGCCCGCCCTAAATGCAAAAATGTATTATGAAATGCATATACAAGTGACTAAATCACAAATATCCCGAAAAAATTCACTCCAGCGTTAAAAAATCTAGTCAAAAACAACAGAACACAATGACCTACTTCAGTCACTCATTCAGACAACATGTGAGACAAGTAACGTTCTACAAATTAAACTTTTTTAGTTTATCTATTTATTTGTTTAATTGTGTTAGTAGACAGATTGCATATCCATGTCGTTCACTTCAGGACATTTGGCTAACAAACGACCATTGTGCAGTCGGATTTATGCATGCTTTTATATTTATGGCACATGAAGATAAGAACTCAAATACCAGACACCCACAGCGGTTCGGTGCACCAATCAAAATCGACTTTGAAGTTTCCCGAGCGTATTTAATATCTTAAAGCAGCAACGATTTTTCGATGGGCTGCGTGGCTCTGTGGTAGAATCCTCGTCTGACAATGTGGGTGGCCTGGTTTAAATTCCTGGCAGTGTCTTTAAAAAAAGTGCACGTTCTATGGACGTTTCTGTGACGTGTGAAATACATTAAGATGACGAAAACAATAATTTGTTTTTTTTTAAATAAACAATCATAAAGATCGGTACCTAAGTACGAATTTACATTTTCACAAGCTGCGACATGGTCACAAATAAAACAGTGATCCGAAAATAGAATAAATTTCCTTTACTTTACGTCTATGTTCACAATTTTTTTGTCATCAGACTGTCGGTTTCGATCTATAATGACCATTTCAAATCTGTTGTTGGACATGTTTCTATAAAGCAGATCTGAAGATAGTCATTACACACCGAAACCGGTAGTCTGGTGACAAAAGAATTGTGACGAAAAACGTGAAGTAAAGAAAACTTATAAGAATTTAAAATTGCACTGAAAACTGGATTATTGTGTGATTCCTAATTAGTTATAAGAAGATGTACGTTTTTCATAAAATGTCAATTAGGTATGCGCTAATTAGCATACACTATGTGATCAAAAGTATCCGGACACCTCGCTGAAAATGACTTACAAGTTCGTGCCGCCCTCCATCGGTATTACTGGAATTCAATATGGTGTTGGCCCATCCTTGGCCCTTAGCCTTGATGACAGCTTTCACTATCGCAGGCATACGTTCAATCATGTGCTGAGAGGTTTCTTGGGAAATGGCAGCCCATTCTTCACGGAGTGCTGCACTGAGAAGTATCGATGTCGGTCGGTGAGGCCTGACACGAACTCGGCGTTCCAAAACATCCCAAAGATATTCTATGGGATTCAGGTCACGACACTGTGCAGGCCAGTCCATTACAGGGATGTTATTGTCGTATAACCACTCTGCCACAGGCCATGCGTTATGAACAGGTGCTCGATCGTGTTGAACGATGCAATCGTCATCCCCGAATTGCTCTTCAACAGTGGGAAGCAAGAGGGTGTTTAAAAGATCAGTGTAGGCCTGTGGTGTGATAGTGCCACGCAAAACAACAAAGGCTGCAAGCCCCCTCCATAAAAGATACGACCACACCATAACTCCTCCGCCGCTGAATTTTACTGTTGGCACTATACATCCTGGCAGATGACGTTCACTGGGCATTCGCCATACCCACATCCGGCCATCGGATCGCCACATTGTGTACAGTTATTCGTCACCCACACAACGTTTTTCCACTGTTTAATCGTCCACTGTTTACGCTCCTTACACCAAGCGAGACGTCGTTTGACATTTACCGGCGTGATGTGTGGCTTATGAGCGTCCGCTTGACCATGAAATCCAAGTTTTCTCACCTCTCGCCTACCTGTCACAGTACTTGCAGTGGATCCTGATGCAGTTTGGAATTTGTGTGTGATGGTCTGGATAGATGTCTGCCTATTACACATTACAATCCTCTTCAACTGTCGGTTGTCACCGTCAGTCAACAGACGAGGTCGGCTTGTACGCTTTTGTATTGTACGTGTCCCTTCACGTTTCCACTTCACTATCACATCGGAAACAGTGGATCTAGGGATGAGTGTGGAAATCTCGCGTACAGATATATGACACAAGTGACACCCAATCATCTGACCACGTTCGAAGTCTGCGAGTTCCGCGGAGCGCCCCATTCTGCTCTATCACGATGTCTAATGACTACTGACGTTGCTAATATTGAGTACCTGGCAGCGCAATGCACCTAATATGAAAAACGTATGTTTTTGAGGGTGTCCGGATACTTTTGATCACACAGTGTATATTTGATGATTTTTATATTTAAACGACGCAGGAGACTCTATACATCGATTACCAGTCTAAATCGCTATTTTTTTACACCTTTATGCATTTTACGCTTCGCGGAAATGCTCGTAGAACACACACCTTCGTTTACAAATTCGCGTCCCCTGGGAATCGAACGCAAGCCGCCCACGTGACAGGCGAGCATTCTACAACGTTTTTTCCAGTTAAAAACTTTTTTTGAACAGCATGCAAGTTCATTACATCATGATACAAACTACAAGACATCGTTAAAAAATATATAGTGTCGGTAAACATATATTTACATCATAACTACGCCATGGGTCCTGTCGGAATATCGACTTTACTTAGGGTAGGGGGTTCCCAAACTTTTCTTCTGGTGGAATACTTCGAAAATCCTGTACTTTGATGGAACACCTTGTTTATTTTGAATCTCAAAAAAAAATTTTAAAAATGAAAAAACTTGTTTAGTGATGACTTACGATTCGCCATTATAACTAATCACACAGAAATGACAATACAATTTTTTTAAAAGTAATATTGTCAAAATGTCGGGAAATATGCCACGTTAATAATAGTTTTTTTGCGGAGCACTCATTCATTTCCTGGGGAACACCGGCGTTCCACGGAACACAGTTTGGGAAGCCCTGCTCTAGGGCAGTGATACTCAACCTGTGCGCCATGAATGACAGCCTGGGGCGCCGTCGATTTGTATCGTAGTCAGTTACGCCGTTTACATGGGGCACCCAAAACCGGATTTCGTACGCCAGTTTCATAATACCGCTTCTGGGTAGTCATGTAAACACTTTAAAATTGGTCCCGGAAATCCGCTTCTAGTTGCAGGTTTTCCAATTCCGGTATCGATTGTTGCTCCCACGTAAACGCAACCAGTTTTGAAACGTGCTTGCACTGTCAAGTTGCGTCTTGTTTTTTTTAAAAGATTGTCTAATATGGACGGCGTGGTTTTTTGTACATTGAGGGATAAGTAGAAATATTAGACTGAAGCTGTTTACACCTCGTCTACCTGAAGAAAAATAGCGACTGCGACTGTGCGGATTAAATCAGAAACTGGAACAGCTGTTTTCCAGGCGCCATATTTAACTGAGCTAGCAAATCCGCTTCAGACCTCAACATGTAAACACGACGGCGATAAACGGTTTCCGAAATTCGGTTTTCGTCTTCGGCAGCTGTGTCGCATGTAAACGTAGTGAGAGTCAGTGAAGATAGTTGTGGGAAATTTCATTTCTAGTGTCAACCTGCGAGGCCTCGAAGGAATTTCACTCTACAAAATAAAAACTTTGAGGTTCGCCGATGACGTAATTCTGTCAGAGACAGCAAAGGACTTGGAAGAGCAGTTGAACGGAATGGATAATGTCTTGAAAGGAGGATATAAGATGAACATCAACAAAAGAAAAACAAGGATAATGGAATGTAGTCGAATTAAGTCGGGTGATGCTGAGGGAATTAGATTAGGAAAGGACTTTTGCTATTTGGGGAGCAAAATAACTGATGATGGTCGAAGTAGAGAGGATATAAAATGTAGACTGGCAATGGCAAGGAAAGCATTTCTGAAGAAGAGAAATTTGTTAACATCGAGTATAGATTTAAGTGTCAGGAAGTCGTTTCTGAAAGTATTTGTATGGAGTGTAGCCATGTATGGAAGTGAAACATGGACGATAAATAGTTTATAGACAAAAAGAGAATAGAAGCTTTCGAAATGTGGTGCTACAGAAGAATGCTGAAGATTAGATGGGTAGATCACATAACTAATGAGGAAGTATTGAATAGGATTGGGGAGAAGTTGGTGGCACAACTTGACTAGAAGAAGGGATCGGTTGGTAGGACATGTTCTGAGGCATCAAGGGATCACCAGTTTAGTATTGGAGGGCAGCGTGGAGGGTAAAAATCATAGAGGGAGACCAAGAGATGAATACACTAAGCAGATTCAGAAGGATGTAGGTTGCAGTAGGTACTGGGAGATGAAGAAGTTTGCACAGGATAGAGTAGCATGGAGAGCTGCATCAAACCAGTCTCTGGACTGAAGACCACAACAACAACAACAACAACATGCTGGCCAGCCTGCCTACGCAGGAATTGAACTAACGCTCTTTACATTTAGCACCAGCAGTGACGTAGTGTTGTCAATCAGTGTTTGTTGTTATGTCGTGACTTTGTTAATGAGGGCGATAAACAGTAGAACAGTTTTTAAATTTGTCAAGTGGAAGTAGAATGCGAGAACTTTCTGAGGACAGTCAGGAAAGCGGCAATGAAGATGAGAAACGCAAGTACAGAAAATACGACGATGGCTACTTAGGACGTGGTTTCGCGCGCACTGTTGTGGACAATGGAGAACTTTCACAATGTGTTTTGTGTTTGAAAGGTCCTTGTTTTGAGCGTACGCTACCTAACAATTTAAAGTGTCATTTAGAAAAGGTTCACAAGAATGACATGGTCAAAGCAAGAGAATATTTTTCTAGGAAACGTCAGTCAATCGAATTCAAGATTTAAGAGAGGATCTTTGTGAACAAATTACAGAAAAAAAGAGGGAGTTTGGGTAGCAGTAGAGATGCTCATCAAAGTAACTATGTGCGATTTGTTCACGAAAAGTAACGAAATTATAAAAAATTTCTATTTTGTAAGGAAATGAATGTAGGTACGACAGGCAAAGACTTGTTCGAAACACTGGCCAACTCCACGACAGAAAATCACGTTAACTGTGCTTGCTCACTGTGTTGATGTGTCTACTGATGCTGCGTTAAATGGGGGGGGGGGGGGGGTGTTACAGTGGTCTAAAAGAACTTACTCGCGGCAATGCCTCTGATATTTTGCAGATCCATTGCATGCGAACCACTGCCTTCGCAGCACTTTACTTCAGTGTTGATCTGAATCTAGTTCAACAAACTGCAGTAAATATGGTGAATTTTATTATAAAAGTCGTCAGTAGTAGGGCAACAAGGATGTCACCCCACTCTCAGTTATTGCAAAATTTATTCAAGATGGCGGCGATATATATGGCAATGTCACAATGTCATCATGGAGGGAAGTTCAAATTTTGGCTGGAAGATAGGTCAATCGGGCTACCTCCACTAACCTAAACCCCTCCCCTCGAAAATGGCGGGAAGTTTAAATTCCAGCAGGACAATGAAACACACCATGGCTACCTCCACTAACCTAAGAAAATGGCGGGAAAATAGCTCACTTGGAATACCGCCTTTAACCTAAGTTAACCGACCGAAACCTCTTCCTACGAATTGGTGGGGAAAGGACTCAGCCTGTACTGGGCTTCTGGATAGGATGGACATAGATCTTTATTTTCCATGTAGTGTTTATCATTTAAACAATTTGAGGCAGTGTGTTTACCATGAGGCCTGGAGTCCAACTGACCTAGTGCACAATACTGCCACCAGAGGGTGTTGTCGTCCCTTCCGTAATGTATTCCAAGATGGCAGTCTGGGGGGGGGGGGGGGGAATGTCGTGAAAAGGACTCGGCCTGTGCTGGGCTGCTGGAGAAAGAAAGAAGTGTACTTTATTTATGTTTTAACACTTTATTTAGGCACTGATTTCATGTAGTTTATTTATTACACTAATATAAAACAATCGCTCTGACGTGCTTGGGGTCACAATACACAGCCTACAGTCACCAAAATAATGTAGTACAGTGATCTACTGACACGTAAACAACTCGAAAATTGTCAAAATAATGCATGTATAATGCTTTGCAAACACCTACAGAACTAGAAACTACTCGTAAATCACTGAAATAATGCAGTTCAGTGATGTGCAGACATCCTCACTAATTAAAAACTGTCGAAATAATGCATACATTTTATTTAGGGACGGATTTCACATAGTTTATTTATTACACTGATACAAAACACTCATCCTGGCGTGCTTGAGGTTGCAGTAAATAGTCTCCAACACCCGCAAAATACTCGAAAAACATCAAAATAAAGCAGTACAATGATGTGCAGATACACAAACAACGCATAAATTGTCCAAATAATGCATGTAAAAGGCTCTGCAAACATTTCTGCTAATCGTCAACTGTCGAAATCATGCACTGCACACCTGTTCACAAATTAATGCAACAGACACGAAAACAACTCGTAAATTTCCAAACACTACGCAAACACGCTCACAATGCTTAAACAGCCGAAAATAATGCAGTGCACTCTCATTGAACATGAAAAACACTTTCAAACTATCGTCAACTACGATGTATCAGTTAACTACTACTCCCTACTCCAAGGCGTGCACACCAGTCCCATATGCGAGACCACACATTACCCTTCCTGGAAGTCGTTAAGACCTGCTATCAACAAACACCTCCGAAATGCAACGCCAAATTACTGTTGCCGCTGATGTGGAAGCAATGCTTGCCTTTTTTTCCTTTCTGCAGAGGGGTCTTTCAGCAGCAAAACTATTTTGTACAGACTGCCATATTGCGTTGACAAGTAAACCCTGTAGAGTGACCTACAGATCGTCAAATACAGAAAGACTCTTTCTCAATGACACTGTTCTCCCACCGAGGATGGATGCTTGAGTATTAGAGAGTGAACCCATCTACAATCTGAAAATATATCAAGGCGGACCATGCCGATGTAGTAAACATATAATTCATATCCTGCACCATACAAAATCGCCCCTTTTGCATCATGCATATAGCTATCGACTGCCAGACATACATATACTGTGAAGACAGACAGCATAAGCAGATGCACTGTAGGTATACTCTTCGCTGCACTAGATATTTCCCGCATGGTCGGGTGGTCACCCGCTCCCAAAGCATGACCAGAGCGCCGTCGGTGGACCGAAGTCACACTCAGAACTGTAGTACAAGTTGGGGTCAGCTCCCCTTGTCACAAAGCGATACCCTTTTTGGCACCGACCTGCTTGCTTCGTTGCTTGGTTTTCACAACCATCTCCAGACTCTGGGATTACAAGAGCATGTGTATTTTTGCATGGTTTGCCAGAATATTATACCATTTACGCGAAACTTCTAGATATCAAACACACAGCAATATCACTTGCATAGCAGTATCGCTCGAGCAACATAATTCTGAAGATATACAGACTGTAAATTATTTCTCTAGAAACCCGAAGCTTTAGTGAGGTGGAGTGTGCTGTAAACCACTGAGTAACTGTCTGCGAAGGCCTTTACTTGAAAACTCAAAGAAATAGAGGGAACCGATATTTCCACTCGCAAATATCGATGTCAGTGATGTAACACATTCCAAATAATTCCTATAATTTACACAGTCAACTAAGGTGTTTTTCATGTCATGAGAACCAGCAAATGTGTCTTCCAGTAGCCTTTCACCTGCTAGATGCACTCAACACAACCGATATTCCCTCTAATAAATAAAGGTGCGAAATGTGCAGAAGCAGTCAACCGAACAATTTACATGGGATGGAATAATGTTCAGCGCTAACACACGTCCATTTTGAAGCTTCTCAAATTTCCACTTGATCAGGAAAGCTGTCCACCACATACTAAGCACTAGTTCGCTATTCAGCCGTCTAGAAGACGACACGATTAAGTCAGCTACATTCCTACACCCTTAACAGGCCTTTCCATTTGGACAGCTCCTACTGTTAGCCGGAAACGTGAATCATTCCCGCCACAGTTCATAGGCGCTGCACGCCAAAAACGCATGTTTCTACAGGTGCACACAATTACCCATATTAAAAGCTATACTGGCTTTATAAATCGAAGTATGGCATTACCTACAAATTAAGTGGTTTTTCCAGACAAATACCGCGACGCTGAATACAGACAGTAGTATCAGACCAACAGTGAGGTTACACGTCGCCTACGGTGCAACCTAGTAATAAAATTACTTCATTTAGAAATTGATTTGGCTAAGGAACCTGCCGCCGCTAGATATTTCTCCAGTATTTGTAATGCATTCTGTTTCAGTGCCATATCAGAGGTTCTGTGACATATCCATTGTGTTATAGGCGAAGGTTGATTGAGAACAATCACAAATAGTAGATGGTGTGCTGAGTTAGGTTGTAAGAAATGTACATGGGCTTTTCAGACCTCTAGTGTTACGCTATACAATAGAAATGCTGTCTGGGATTGGAACCAAGTCTTTCCATTCAACCATATACCTGCCTTGGATCCATTGGAGAAGTCCTTTAATAATTAACAGCCACTAGTGAATCATTTTTCTGGCATTCTCATGTCTCGAAACGAGTCACTGTTCTCGAACCTATCTGCTGTTGTAAAATTCCAACGTCGTTTTGATAGCCCCTATGCCTCTAGCAACTTTGCACATGTGATCATTCCAATTTAAATCGGAACTTAGAAGAAGTCAGAGAGAGCTATATCCACCACCTGCTGCAACCCATGTACAAACAGAGTAACTTGAGTTAGTGCGACACGTCCATGTTTTCACCATTCTGTGGAAATGGGAACAAGTTGTCGTAGCTCCACCAACAGTGTACGATTTTTAAGGTCAGCGCCAAATGAACCCAGTTCCTGCAACACGAGATAGTAGAAAAGAAAGTACGGGAACAAGGCGAAGGACAAGGCTTTTGCTACAGCATTGTGGTGTGTACATACATATACTGCAGTCTGAAGCAGATTTGTCCCCCTCAGTGCCCATTCACCTCTATCACTCCAACATGCTATCACCGTTATTCTGACCATCCAACAGAAAAAATTACGAACTATGAAAGCTCCACTAACTTCATCCAATAGAGAACTCGATAAGATTTTTACTGCATCTCTCTCCTCCCATGTATGGAAAACAAATACCATCTGTGTGCTGGCATCGAGCACATGTTAAACATACAAGTATTGATCCACTGCACAGACCAGTTTACAGCTGGATCGCCTGTACTGTAGGAGGATGACTATACTGTAAACCGCATAAAACACTCCCTGTGACCCTGTGTCGTTGTTTGAAACATTGCTTTTTTCTACTGTAACACACTTTGTACACTGCCATACATTTTCTTTTTTCCACCACGACTTCGAGGTCTGTGTCAGGTTCTAAACTGACATTAACATGTTCTGACCCATTGCCTCTCGCAGAAAACTAGATGTTGCATGGTGTAAATCATGTTGTTACTGTTGCTTCCATAACACACCACACACACTGGATGATTTTAAATAAAAGACAGTTACAACATAAGGAAACTGGAAGAGTTTGGCGGTGTTGTGGAGCGTTTCCAAACTGCAGTCAGAAGGTGACTGACGACCTTTACATTTAAACTCGTCTGTCACAGTGACGGAATAGATGATGGCTCTGTGTTCTGTTTCGACTGATTCCTCATATTGCAGTCATGTATTCTAGCACTGTTTCGGTGCTAGCCATCAACAAAAGGTGCTGCGCCTCCACCAAAGCTCTTTCTCCATCTCAAAAAAACGATGTCAGTCAATCATTACATGGTGACCAACAGCGTACCAGATGGATGGGATGGAAAAGATGCTGTCGATGTACTGTAATAATAAGCATCACAGTTGATAGTGTGAACAATTTTAGCAATTTTACAGCAATTTGAACACCAACCAATGATGCAGCAGCATGTTTCCCAATTTCAGTATCACCGCTAAACCGTCCATTCTCTACTTTGCGAGTAGCATTCCGAATGTAGATAGATGACTGTGCGGGACATCCATTCACTGTTAATTCTTGAATATATACATCATCAAACTATACCAGACAGCACTCTACATATTTCTAGCACCTCGAGCATAGTGCAAAATTTACGATCTATCTCTATCTGTATGAGAGTCACGGAGCATTCTAGCAATCTTATGATAAAATTAGAGACGGAAAGACCCATCCTACAGTACCATTACCGATTTAATCTGAAGCTGACCAGAAGTAGACCGCTACATCCCACGTCTCGTGAATGAATGAACCTTGCTGAGTACTCGCGCATCGAGTGCACAAGATTTCTCCAGATACCCCCATGTGGAGGAGGTTAGCACCCTTTATCCATGTATAGTAATAGATCTGAAAATGTTGTAATAGCAGACGATTAAGAAGAAATGGGTGGTTTTTACGCATGATGGAGCTCCAGACGGATGGTCTTCGAAGAATTTTACATAAATCAACTACATTCACAATTTCAAAGTATGTGGTTGAATGGAAAGACTTGATTCCAAATCCCAGACAGCATTTCTAGCAGATAGCGTAACACTAGAGATCCGAAAAGGCCGTGTACATTTCTTACGACCTCAATCAGCACACTATCTACTGTTTTTGATCCTTCTCAATCAACCTTCGCCTATAATACAGTGGATATATCACAGAACCTCAGACATGGTATCGAGACACAGTGCGTTACAAATACTGGAGAAATATCTAGCAGTGCCATGAGGGAGCTGCAAATACCAGTTTCATACCATGTTCCTTAGCCGAATCAGTTTCTAAATTCGGTAATTTAATTACGAGTTTGCACCTTATTCGACTTTTAACCGCACTGTTCGCCTGATAATATACACTCTTGACAATCACCGTCCATATTCAGTGACCCGGTATTTGTCTGGAAAACCACTTCACTTCACTCACAGGTAATACCATACTTAATTATAAAGTCAGTATAGCTTTTAACATGGATACTTGTCCGCACCTGTAGAAACAAGACTACTTGTGACAGTAATATGGTCATGTATTTTAACATCTGGCGGTTTGTAAGACGAATACGTCCCTCTTTCTAAGACACAGTGGTACCACTCACACGAAAAACTTATGAGACATGTTCACCCATCGCTGATTTTCGGTCAGTATTATTTCGTATCGCCGGCAATCAGTTATCAGCCAGAATTCCAATTAGTAGTACGGGATGCGTGAAAGGTTCTCATTGAGCATCAGCCTTATAAACGATGTGTGTGTGTGTGTGTGTGTGTGTGTGTGTGTGTGTGTGTGTTTCCGACATGTGCAAAGGAAATAACTGTCCAGTCGTAAGGAAGATCTGGATTTGATGTGGAATACTGTGACAGCAAAGGGAAGAGCATGTCAAGTCATATGACTGATATAGATGTTTATATTTCCAGAGACACAACCGTGAGCAGGGTGTATTTCCGATACTTCACTCATTGTCGAATGTCGTTCAGTTGAGATCGCGATCGTAATATTTTATTGTAAATACAGTGATAAAATGTATATGTGGCCCCTAGGATGATTCTGCTTATGCTTGCTTGGCGTGCAGCGCTGGTGACCTGTGACGGAAATGATTCACGTTTCCGACTATCGGTACGAGCTGTCCGAATGGAGAGGCCTGTTGCGGTGCAGGAATGTAGATGATTTAACCGTGTGGTCCTATAGACGGCTGAATAGCGAACTAGTACTTAGTATCTGTTGGACAGTTTTCGTGATCGCGTGGAAATTTGAGAAGATTCAATATGGACGTGTGTTTGCACTGGACCATTATTCCCTCGCACGTAAATTGTTCGGTTGACTGCTTCTTCACATTTCGCGCCTTTATTTATTTGAGGGAACATCGATTGTGGTGTGTGCATCTAGCAGGTGAAAGGCAGGTGGAAGACATGTTTACTAGTTCTCTAGACATGAGAAACACCTTAGTTGACTTTGTAAATTACAGGAATCATTTGGAATCTGTTACATCACCAACATCGATACTCGCGAGTGGAAACATCAGTTCCCTCTATTTTTTTCGAGTCTTCACGTAAAGGCCTTCGCAGACAGAATAAGTTTCTAGCTACTCAGTGGTTTACAGCACACTCCACCTCACTGAAGTTTCGGGTTTCTAGAGAAATAATTTACAGTCTATATATATCCGGAATTATGTTGCTTGAGCAATACTGCTATGCCAGTGATATTGCTGTGTGTTTGATATCTAGAAGTATCGCGTAAATGGTATAATATTCTGGCAAACCATATGAAAAAACATGTGATCTGGTCTGGAGACCAGTGTAGAAAGCAAGCAAGCAGGTCGGGCCCAGAAAAAGTGACGCCCTTGTGCCAAGGGGAACCAACCCAGCCTTTGTACAACAGTGTTCATAGAAAATGGCATGATATTGTGGCAGACCATTTGAAATTACATATGTTCTTATAATCCCAGAGTCTGGAGATGGATGTGAAAAGCAAGCAAGCAAGCAGGTCAGGGCCAGAAAGAGTAACGCCTTTGCGACAAGGGGGCCTAACCCCGACTTGTACTACAGTTATGAGGTTTGCTGAGGGCGCTCTGGTCACACATTGGGAGAGGATGACCGCCCGACCTCGCAGGAAATATCTAGTGCAGCGAGGAGTATACCTACAGAGCATATGCTTATGCTGTCTATCTTTGCCATATATGTATGAGTGTCTGGCAGTCGATAGCTATATGCATGATGCAAAAGGGGCGATTTTGAATGTTGCAGGATATGAATTATATGTTTACTACATCGACATCGTATCCCTTGTTATATTGTCGGATTGAAGATCGGTTTCACTCTATAATATTCAAGCTTCCATCCTCAGTGGGAGAACAGCGCAATTCAGTAAAAGTCTTTCCATATTTGACGATCTGTAGGTCACTTTGCAGGGTTTAATTGTCAGTACAATATGACGATCTGTACAAAATAGTTTTGCAGCTCAAAGACTCCACAGCAGAAAGAAAAAAAAAAGAGTGACAGTGCTTCCACACCGGCGGCATTAGTAATTTGGTGGATAAATTCAGTAACAGCCAATCATAATGCTCCATTCATTCACAACACATCCTTCATGCGGGGACGTAGGAGCCTCTACATAGCAGTGAGAACGTTTGCGTTTCGGAAATGTTTGTTGATAGCAGGACTTAACGATTTCCAGGAAGGGTAATGTGTGATGGACGGGGCGCTACGTTAGGACCAGCAGGAGGAACGCATTCAGCGTTATTCTGGGCTATTTTCGTAAAAATGTTCTGTTACGACAAGAATCTCCATATGGACTAGCTGAGACACTTTACAATTTCTGAGAGGTCGACTTGGCTCTTATTTACATAGTCATGTGATGTCCACATAACATCAAGAACCTTTTAGATGCATCTGCGATGGTGAGTCGCTACGCTGACATTTCGCAGCGATGCGTCAGCCATGGTGGGCAGTTACACATGCATGTACGGCTAGACGCAGATCCACAGATAGAGAGGTATTGTGCCAGCAATGGTAAACGCACACGCGGACCAGAGGAGTCTCGCATATGGGACCAGGGTGCACGCGTTGGAGTTCTGTAGGGTGGGGTAGTTTGCTGAGATGTCACAGTTGACGATAGTTTGAAAGCGTTTTTTGTGTGTGATGAGTGCACTGCATTATTTTCGGCTGTTTAAGCGTTGTTAGTATGTTTCCATAGCATTACATACGCATTATCTTTTGTCTATTAATGAGTTGTTGCATTATTTTGTGAACAGGTGTGCAGGCTCTTCAGTGCATGATTTCGACAGTTGACGATTACGAAGCATGTTTGCAGAGTCTTTTACATGCATTATTTTGACATTTTACGAGTTGTTTGTGTGTCTGCACATCAGTGTACTGTATTATTTCGGCGATTTACAAGTAGTTTGATGGGCTACGGACTATTTACTGAGACCTCAAGCACGCCAGGGTGAGTGTTTTGTATCAGTGTAATAAATAAACTACGTGAAATCAGTGCCTAAATCAATTGTTAAAAAATAAATAAAACACATTCCTTCCTCTCTCCAGCAGCCCAGCACAGGCCGAGTCCTTTTCATCCCCCCCCCCCCCCACACACACACACCACACTACCATCTTGGAATACGTCACGGAAGGGACAATAGTGCCCTCTGGTGGGGTACCGTGCACTAGGTCAGTTGGACTCCAGGCCTCATGGTGAACACTGGATAGGGCTACTGCCTCAAATTGTTGGATAGGGCCACTGCCTTAAATTGTTTAGTATTTAAATACTGCATGCAAAATAAAAACAAATGTCCATCCTATCCAGCAGCCCAGTACAAGCTGAGCCCTTTTCCCGCCAATTCGTAGGAAGAGGTGGTGATCGATTAACTTAGGTTAATGGAGGTAGATGTGATGTGTTGCATTGTCCTGCTGGAATTTAAACTTCCTGCACATTTCTGGGGGAGGGGAGGGGGTTAGGTTAGTGGAGGTAGCCCAACTGACCTATCTTCCCACCAAAATGTGAACTTCCCACTATGATGTCATTGAGACATTGCCATATCTATCGTCGCCATCCTGTATCCGTCATCTTGAATAAATCTGGCAACAATGGAGAGTGGGATGATGTCCTTGTTGCCTTACTACTCTCTTCCTCTGAAAGGTTGACTTTTTTAGACGAATTCGTCACAATATTATTTTATAGCAGTTCTCGTTAGCTTTACGTGCATATTTGAACTTTGCCGAGAAGTCTGTTCTTTTCTGGAGGTTGCATACTTACATGATATATGTGAGAAGTTAAACTCATTGAGTAAGTCTCTGCAAAGAAATGAAACTGATTTCATTCAGCTTATTGGCCAAGTTTCGGCCTTCAAAAAGAAGCTCCTTTCTTGGAGAAGAAAAATGAACGATGGAAATGAAATGGACTACTTTCCATCTTAGCAGCATGTCATAGGACCGTTGCTATTCACAATATACATAAATGACCTTGTGGATGACATCGGAAGTTCACTGAGGCTTTTTGCAGATGATGCTGTGGTGTATCGAGAGGTTGTAACAATGGAAAATTGTACTGAAATGCAGGAGGATCTGCAGCGAATTGACGCATGGTGCAGGGAATGGCAATTGAATCTCAATGTAGACAAGTGTAATGTGCTGCGAATACACAGAAAGATAGATCCTTTATCATTTAGCTACAAAATAGCAGGTCAGCAACTGGAAGCAGTTAATACCATAAATTATCTGGGAGTACGCATTAGGAGTGATTTAAAATGGAATTATCATATAATGTTGATCGTCGGTAAAGCAGATGCCAGACAGATTCATTGGAAGAATCCTAAGGAAATGCAATCCGAAAACAAAGGAAGTAGGTTACAGTACGCTTGTTCGCCCACTGCTTGAATACTGCTCAGCAGTGTGGGATCCGTACCAGATAGGGTTGATAGAAGATATAGAGAAGATCCAACGGAGAGCAGCGCGCTTCGTTACAGGATCATTTAGTAATCGCGAAAGTGTTACGGAAATGATAGATAAACTCCAGTGGAAGACTCTGCAGGAGAGACGCTCAGTAGCTCGGTACGGGCTTTTGTCAAAGTTTCGAGAACATACCTTAACCGAAGAGTCAAGCAGTATATTGCTCCCTCCTACGTATATCTCGCGAAGAGACCATGAGGATAAAATCAGAGAGATTAGAGCCCACACAGAGGCATACCGACAATCCTCCTTTCCACGAACAATACGAGACTGGAATAGAAGGGAGAACCGATAGAGGTACTCAAGGTACCCTCCGCCACACACCGTCAGGTGGTTTGCAGAGTATGGATGTAGATGTAGATGTAATAAACGTCAATGAAGTAGGCTTTAGATTTCAGTGGGTTCAAAATCCCTTCAGTAATGCGTCTCCTCCTGAGTTCACTACTGCAGAAGAGAAAGATCTGACAGAACTTTCATTAAGATTATTCGCTAAAAGTGAAGCTTCCATCAATGGCCTTGCCGACATTTTGATACTCAGTAAGATAAGAGTTACGTAGCTTGAGCAAGAAAGCACTGAAGACACTGATTCCCTCTGTAATCTCCTATCTTTGTGGGAGTCGGTTTTTGTCAGTGACTGTTGTAAAAACTACGTATGGATCAAGATTTCGTGGAGAAGAAAATGAGCGTAGCTGCATCTCATACGGCGCCATGATTTGACAAACTGTGTAACAAGAAACAAGCTCAAGTATCGCGCTCAGGTGACTAGTATTTCATTCGTATCTTTTTTTTATTAATTACTTGCTGGGGTACCCAGCGTCGCTCGGGGAGTTGATATGAGATTGTATGGTAGTTGGAATAAAAGGGTAAACTTTAAAATATAAGAGGTAATATTTTTTTTTTAAATCATATAGTTGAGCATGAGCGAAGCAGGAATCTGAAGTTGACGCAGTAATATTTTGAAGTGGTCCTTGCGCTTTTTTAATTGTAAAACTGTAGCCGATTCTGATTTAAACTGGGATGGCAGTTCCGTAGAGATCAGTGGTATTCTGGGGATAAATAGTGTGTGTCCTTTGTACTTTCCAGTCAAGTTCGGCTTTGACGATGTTATTCGATAACTGTTTGACGACATCCTCGTTGCATTACATAGATTTGGTGAGTTGAGGTTTCTGAGTAGTAAGATCGGAGATCCAATTTTAAGTCAAAGGTAGTGTAATGGCATTCCTGGCGCTCGCAAGGAGTTGAGAAATTCTATAGGGAAGTTCACACATTCTTCAGCATTTACCATCGTGTCGATCGATTTGTATTTTCTCTCTTCACCGGGAATTTTCTTATGAGTATTAAAGTTGATATCGTCGATAGTATTATCTTCAGTTGCCAAAGCTGCTCCTTCAAATAGCCAGATGGTATAGTTGTGAACAGTGGATAAATTTGATTGATGAGTTCGTTTCCAGCAGTAGCTATGTTGCAGGAAGCACTGTTGAGTTTAATGAAGCCGGTGGTCTTGTCAGTAGGACATATGCCTTCGCCTATTTGTAAAAATTGTTGAGCAAAATGCGCTATTGTTTCGTCTTTCGATAGTTCAGCTCTCATATTTCTTTTGTTAGTCGCAGTATTTGTACGTGTGGCCAGAGATGTGATTTTAATGCATGCATTGATCTCGTTTGCTGGTGTTGATTTGGGTATAACTGGAAGTGTTTGTCGAAAATTTCCTGACAGTACGAGTAGAGCTCCTCCCATCACTTCAGAGTTTCCTCGCAAGTCTTGTAATGTTCTGTCCATGGCTTCGAATATTTTTTATATTTTTTTTATAAGCCATTGTGCATTCGTCCAAGAAGATGATTTTTGCTTGCTTTAGAAGTTCAGCCTGTCCAGATGCTCTTGAGGTTTTACATAACGGGAATTCTTGTTCGGCTATATTCAACGGTATTTGTACGACAGAATGGGTAATTAGTCCTGGCGCTGTGGTTAGCACAGTGGACTCGCATTCGTAAGGACGACGGTTCAAACCCGCTTCCAGCCATCCTGATTTAGGTTTTCCTTGATTTCCCTAAAAATACCTTCCCTTGAATAGGCACGGCCGACTTCCTTCCCTAATTCGACGAGAGCGATGACCCCCCGCTGTTTGGTCCCCTCCCCCAAATCAACCAACCGTAGTTCTTCCACAAGTATGGCTGCAGTGGCGGATGATACCACTGCAAGTCCGACGTGTTGTTTAGCACGTAACTACGCCAGCTGTAGATTTATTACGAACGTTTTCTCAGTACCGCCTCGCGCGTCGGAGTAAATAATTCCGTCAGAGTTTTGTCAATCCGATCCCTGATAACATTGTAAATTTCCTTTTGATGGTCACGGAGGAGTGGTTTGTTGTGAGCAATGTACTGAAGTAATTCTTTGATGTTGTAGCGTTTTCCCTTTGCAATTTCTAAGTTTAGCACACTGATAGCGTCTTTTCGTGGTGCTTGCATCCCAAATTGTGCTAAGGTCTGGTTGTTTATCGCTAAACATTTATCTTCTTGGCGAATGAGTGTTTCATTCAAGATGTCGTCGTTGAATTCGCTGGTCAATTTTCCGATATCCTACAATATGTCGTCACTCACACTCTCTTTGAAGGAGTCCCATAGCCGTTTCGGATTTGATGGGTTATATGTAGTTAGAATTAAAGCGAATCAGCTCGCACTTGTTTGGCTGGGGCTATGAGTGTGGCTTCATGTAGCGTTAATTCCCAGTGGCTGTCGTTTCCCAGTAGTCCTGAGCGTTGGCAGGATTCTGTCTACGTAACCGTCAACAGTTCTGAGATATGTGGAACTTGTTGGTCCCCGTATTTCCTGTAGCAACATCTGGAGATAGAAACATTCGGCGTTGTTCGGATGTACGGTGTATACTCCGCCTACTGCGCCAGTTTTCATGACTCCTGGATGATCTGGAATTCCTTGTTTTCGTCGTTGAAAGACTTTTCTTGTTGTGTTCCATTTGTAATAAGTAGCGACGCCACACACAGTAATGTTTTCGCGAATGGGTCTGTCTGGCACAGTTGGTAACATGCAGTTAATGTTGTGTTCCGAGGTGGTTTGCTTACAATTTTTCTGATGGTGTCTTCTGTCCATTCTCCAAATGTACTGCTACATGTTGCACAGTTGGTTCTCGTTCGTGTGTGAGAAAACCGAAAATCCGCCACAAAGCTTCGTTACTGTAGCTGTATCATCCCATTTGGTACATGAGAATCTCGTCGTTTCTATGTTATTATTCTAACAATATTATGAGAAGGAACGTTGCCACTCACCATATAGCGGAGATGCTGAGTTGCAGATATGCACAACAAAAATATTTTCACACTTAAAGCCTTCAGCCAATGGCCTATGTCAACAATAGACACACACGCACGCACGCACGCCCGCACACACACAAACCCAACTCACACACATAACTCAGTGTCAGGCAACTGATACCACACTGTCAGCAGTATTACAACTGCATGATGGGAGTAGCGACTGGGTGGGGGAAAGGAGGAATCTGTGGCGGGGAGGCGGAGGGATAGCACGGTGGGGACGGCGGACAGTGAAGTGCTGCAAGTTGGGTGACGGGCAGGGGAGATGTGGGGAGGGGGGCGAGAGACGTAGCGGAAAAGGTGAAAAATAAATAAACAAAATAAATAGATGAAATAAATAAATTAGTTAAAAAAGTAAAGACTGGCTGTGGTGGTGGAATGACGGCTGTGTTGTGCTGGAATGGGCGTAGGGAAGGGGCTGGATGGGTGAGGACAACAAACAACGAAGGTTGAGGCTAGGAGGGTTGGGGGAACGTAGGATGTATTGCAGGGAAAGTTCCCACCTGCGCAATTCAGAAAAGCTGGTGTTGGTGGGAAGAAGGGTAGGCTGCACCATTGTGGCCAGCGACTGTGCCCCCACTGAGAGAACCTCAGCTCTTGCACACCAACACCTACAACCTATTACCCAGAACCTAAGCTTCTATATGAAAGATACCAACCATTTTCACCACAGACTCTCCACAGTTCCTGCCCCTTTACCACATGGTGCCCTGCTCTTCACTACTGATGCCACCTCCCTGTACACTAACATTCAAAATGCCCTTGGCTTTACCTCTATTGAACACTACCTTTCCCAATGCCCGACGAATTCCAAACCGACAACCTCCTTCCTAGTCGCCATGACCAACTATATCCTCACCCACAATCACTTCTCCATTGAAGGCATCACCTACAAACAAAGCCAGGGTATGGCTATGTGCACCCGCAAGGCACCATCCTATGCCAACCTATTCACGGGTCATCTAACCAGAATCCTAAACCCTCACCTGGTTCAGATTCATTGATGACATCTTTGCTATCTGGATAGAAGGTGATGACACCCTATCCACAGTCCTCCAGAACCTCAACAACTTCTCCCCCGTTTGCTTCATCTGGTCCTACTCAACCCAACAAGCCAACCTCCTAGATGTTGACAGCTGCATTAGTACCTCTGACAATATCAAACCTACTAACTACCAGCAATACGTACTCTTCAACAGCTGCCAACCATTCCATACCAACAAGTACCTTCCGTACAGCCTAGCCACATGTGGCCATCGCATCTGCAGTAACAAGCAGTCCCTCTCGAAATATACCAAGGGTCTCACTGAAAACTTCACTGACCGTAATTATCCTCCCATCCTTGTACAAAAACAAATTTCCCGTGCCCAATCTTTCCAGTCTCCCACCACCCCCGAAAGCCCCACCGTCCAGCCACAGAGGAGCATGCCCCTCGTAACTCAGTACCACCCAGGACTGAAGCAAATGAATTACATTCTCTGCCAGGGTTTTGATTACCTCTTGTCATGCCCTGAAATGAGAAATGTCCTGCCCACTATCCGTCCCACAGTGGTATTCTGCTGTCCACTGAACCTACACAATACACTCAGCCATCCTTACACAACCCCTGCTCTCATTCCCTTATCTCATGGCTTATACCCCTGTAATAGACCAAGATGCAAGACCTGTTCCATACATCTTACCACCAGCACCACCACCACCACCACCACCACCACCACCACCACCACCACCTACTCCAATCCGGTCACTAACATCACCTACCACATCAAAGACATGGCTACCTGTGAAACTAGTCATGTGGTCTATACACTAAAGGTGCAACCCACTGTGCTGCATTCTGTGTAGGCATGACAACCAACTAGCTGTCTGTCTGGACAACCAACTAGCTGTCTGTCTGCATGAATGGCCACAGACAAACTATGGCCAAGAAACAAGTGGATCACCCTGTTGCTGAACATGCTACCAAACATGATATCCCTCATTTCCATGACTGCTTCACAGCCTGTGCCTTATGGATCCTTCCCACCAACACCAGCTTTTCTGAATTGCGCAGGTGGGAACTTTCCCTGCAATACATCCTACATTCCCGCAACCCTCCATGCATCAACCTTTGTTAGTCGCTGTCCTCACCCATCCAGCCCCTTTCCTACTCCCATCCCAACACTACGCAGCTGTCATTCCATCACCACACACAGTCTTTATTTATTTATTTCTCTCTTTTACCGCTACTCCCCCCCCCCCCCCCCCCGTCACCACATCTCCCCTGCCCACTACCCAAGCTGCAGCACTTCATCGTCCATCATCCCTACCATGCTATCACTCTCCGCCCTAGCCTCTTCCTTTCCCCCACCCAGTCGCCACTCCCATCATGCACTGGTACTGCTCCTCACAATGTGGTTTCAGTTGCCTGAGACTGCAGTTGTGTGTGTGTGATCCATTGTTGACAAAGGCCATTGGCCAAAAGCTTTAAGTGTGAAAATCTTTTTGTTGTGCCTATCTGCGAATCAGCATCTCAGCATGTGATGAGTAGCAGCTTTCCGTCTCATCATAACATTCCATCCTGGATTTTCCATTGTTTGCTATTTTGTCATTCAGTGTTTTTGGCTATTTGAAATGCAGCCATGTCACTGCCTTTGTTCACACAGTTACCAACATATATGATGGATTTCAGTGAATTGCAGTTTCTATGTTTAATTGAACTTGAAACATTTTGGAAAATAGTGTGTTGTGTGGTACTATCCACTGATTATCTATTTCCAGTTCATCACTGCTTCGTATTCGTAGTTTTGTTGTGAAGCCACCATTTTTGGGTGATCGTCTTTTGTATTTGGGATAGCCATCAACTACGGTTTTGTGTGTCATCCAAGTACGGTTTTCGATAATTTTTTGTACATTTTCCATCATTCATGCATGGCGAACTGGGGTTTAATGGCTCGCATGATCAGTGAATCATGTTTTCACTACTATGTCGTACAGATCCAGGTCTCTTTTTTGTGGATTGGGAAATGTAGATTGGATGATTTTGTCGGTACGCCTGAGATGAATTCTGCCATCTAGCCATATGAGATGGTGTAAGTGAGGCATTCCTCGTTTTTGCCAACTGACTGCGTACATCCAGCATCTAATGGTTCCAAAGATGTGGTATTTTGCGATGACTCCAATAAATCTGATTTGGTTTTGTCCGAAAACGCGGGTTTTCAAATCGTGTCGATCCAAAGCGGCTTGTCCGTATCTTGGATGGTCTTTGATTTCTGGCCACGGCGAGTTGTATGTGAATGACATGAAGAGGTCTGGTCGTCCATATTTTCTTATGTGGGTCATGGCATCTTGAGTGTATTCACGTATATGTCTGTGACTTCCAGTTATGATGAGGGTAATATTACCACTGTTGCAAGGTCATTAATGTTTCGTCATTTATGACTGCATCTCGAAGGTGGATGTATACTTCTGCGCATAGTTTCTTCCCATCCAGTCTTATGTAAACCATCCGTTCCGCTTCTATTTTTGCATACACATCTACCAGGAATTGTTGGAACAAACGGCGAGTGTTGAGAATGTGATTGTATGTTTTATTGTTTCTGATCATTAAGCGGTGTAAGCATAGAACTATTTGGAAGTGATTTTTTTTATTTGTTTCTACGCCTGTTTCAGGGTTGATTTGCTTCATGTTAAAATGATAGCCGTCCCTTTCCTGCAGAAATATTAATGGATATTGGAGGGCATCATATGTATTGTGTACGAATGCAATGCGATGTAATCCTTCTCTTCTTTGTTGTACAATTACGTCACGGATATTGGAGGGCATCATATGTATTGTGTACGAATGCAATGCGATGTAACCCTTCTCTTCTTTGTTGTACAATTACGTCACGGCTTCTGTTTTCATTGTCCACAATTACGACGGCGACTTCGTCTATCTGAGGTGCATTAAATGGGCGTTCGTGTTCTCCTGGTGGTCATTTGTCGGCTAGAATTATAACTTTATAGTCATCAGAAATCATTCGGTCTAGTGCTGTTCTGAACATGTGAACCAGTTGATTGTATTCGTACAAGATCCTCTGTATATCGCTGACTACTCTTCGTCCCAATCCACTGATGTCTGTATCACTGATCAATTTCTGTTTCTTCAAAAAAAAAAAAAAAAGAAGGGGGGGGGGGTGGACTCTAAGCACTATGGGACTTAACATCTGAGGTCATCAGTCCCCTAGACTTACAAGGGGAGGCCGCCAATTGCGAAATTCAGATTCGATTCATACTGCGCATAATAAAAGCTCATGGCCAGAGGTGTAATGTGGCAAAGCACCAAGATGCACTTCTCAGCCGTTGTCGAGAAAATCGACAGTTAAAAGAAACCGTTGCAGTGAAATACTCTCGACAATTTGTAATTTTCTACAGCGTCGTGGCGCAGCGGTAAGCGTTCTGGTTCGTAATTCGAAGATCGCCGGATCGAATCTCGCGCTATGCAACCTTTTTTTTTTTTTTTTTGTTTAGTATTTGTCTTTTATAATTCACATATATATATATATATATATATATAATTCCCGGCAATCAGCTGCAACAATTATGCATATAATAAGTTGTTGAAAGTCGTTTGTCGTGGAAAAACTGGCGACTTCGAACATCATTATGTTTTCCGAAAACAAAGTTGTATTTCACAAATGTTATTAATTGTCTTCACAATGTTAACCTCTTCACAATGTTAACCACGCATAGTTAACGGAAGACGTAGAAACGATATTCCGAAACGAATACGTATAGCGTAAGTCAAACGTTCGAATTAGAATAGAGACCTCACGAACACAAATTTGCTGTGGCAGTTATGAAATATAAACTCCGTTACTCGCTCGTTACACTTGAATGACAGATGTTGAATGGGCCGAAACGAGCCGCCGCATAACAGCGTACTTACCTGCTAACTTCGAAAGAAGGTAGATGCGGCCCCTAGCGCAACTTATAACATTGTTGAAAATCAGTGCGGACGGGAGAGCTTTGGTACACCCTGTTAAAAAAAACGGAAAAATGGAGGCGGTACAATTGGAGAGCGATCCGTCTTCATCAACATGCATAAGCAATTCATTAATACTTTATATATATATATATATATATATATATATATATATATATATATATATATATTTGAATTACAAAAAACTAATAACAAAAAAAATTGCAAGGCGCGAGATTCGACCCGGCGACCTTCGGATTACGAACCCGAGCGCTTTCCGCTGCGCCACGACGCTGTAGAAAATTGCTAATCGTCGAGAGTATTTCACCGAAACGGTTTCTTTTAACTGTCGATTTTCTCGACAACGGCTGAGAAGTGCATCTTGGTGCTTTGCCACATCACACCTCTGGCCATGAACTTTTATTATGCGCAGTATGAATCGAATCTGAATTTCACAATTGGCGGCCTCCCCTTGTTAGGACCACCTAAACCTAACTGACCTAAGTACATCACACACATCCATGCCCGAGGCAGGATTCGAACCTGCGACCGTAGCAGCAGCGTGGTTCCGGACTGAAGAGCCTAGAACCACTCGGCCACAGCAGCCGGCTTCTGTGTCTTCAATTCCTCTGAAATACACTTGCAGAAATTTGTGGTCGTCGTTGGGTGGTGGTAGTAAAGATCCCATGTTGTGAAAGATTTGTCCCAGGATGGAAAAACATTATCGATTTCATCCCTATATGTTGATCGAACTGACACCGAAAGAAGCCATTTGGAAGCAGGCGTTGTACGCTTTTAAGAAATTGTTTTTATTCTAGTTTCCCCGGTCATATAATGTAAAAATTCCTGCGGAGGTGCTTCCAGTGGTGGTAATCAAATTTTTCCATTCACGCAACAGAATCCTGGTGTTTCTCTACTGAACTTTTCGCGTTGCAAATTTGGCAGATGTTATCCATTTTTCCGCTTATGAAGCGTTTGTGTTTGTTGTTGTATCCTAGCCAGTAATGCCACCCGAGCCCGCTGCCAAAAAGGTTGGCAGCATCAAAGTCCGGACGCCGTCCGCATAAGCAGCGCCAGCGAGACAGGAAATCGCCGCAAGTCTGCGCGCGCCACCGCTGGCTTCTGGCTTCTTAAGCGCTGGAGTCGCGAGCGCTAGGACAGTTCTGTATTCGCCGCTCAGTTGTATACTCGCCACCGAATTGTGTACTTGCTAGTCAGTTGTGTGTTCATCGCAGCAGAGTAGTTGTTTGTCGTCAGCCGACGCTGACCTAGCCGCTCCGACTCGAACTAGACAGATTTCTGTAGACACGGAGTTCACTACTGTGTTTCTGTATCTTCGTTAATAAAGATAAGTACCGACTTTTATTTAATCAGACTGTTTGGGTTTTCATCTTTCTGTTCACTGTTCAGCGGACCGGTCGGCCCGCTATTAAAAGTGTGGCGGTGACTTCGTAAGCCGTTTCTACAGCGAATTGTTTGTCGCTACGAACGCCGCCACAAAACTGGCGACGAGGATGGGATTACTGGCTAGGATACAACATTTGTTATATTCTTCCGTGTCGTCGCAGTGGAATGCTTCATTTGTAAATTTGTTAGGTTGTGCTGCTTACTTGTCCTAGTCTGCGCTTCCCGTAGGGTGATATTTTCAGGGCTGCCTTGAGTTCACAGTCTTTTATTATAAGACTGCGTCGCAATTCTTTATTCTTCAACCAGTTCCTTTCCTCATCCTTCGGTTTCTCTGTTTCTCATAGTGCTCCTTGCCATTCGTTGGAAACTTAAACGTGCTTCGCGCTCTGCGTCTGTTTCGTTCTTTCGCTGTTCTTTCTGTTTTCGCAGATCTCCTCCTCTTTTACGTCTGGGCATTGTATAAAATATAAATCAAATGCACTTTTTATTAACAAATACACTAAGTACACTTTACACACTTTATTTTCGATTTATATTCAGACTTTTTATCACTTCGACTACTCACTCTTAACTGGTTCCTCCCTTCGCCACTGATAAGAAACTAACGTTCGAACCAACTACGGGTCTTGTTTTATATACCCCTACCAATGGGTAGCCCCACCAGTGCCGAATTCCAGAACATACTAAAATGGCTTCGAATGGGCCACAATGTTCCAGAACATTCCACAACATTCGAGAGTGTTCTGGAATGTTCCCGAACGTTCTGGAATCTTCCCGAATGTTCCAGACTATTCCGGAAGAACATTCCAGAACATCCCGGATCTTTGTGGAACATTCTGGAATGATGTGGAATGCTCTCGAAGCCTCTCAATTGTTTTGGAATGTTCTAGAAATTTCTAGAGGACGAAACTTCCCAGCCCTTATATTTTCATAAGCACGCCATTCAGGTAAAAACGGGAACCTTCTTTATTGATGGGGGATACAGGGCTACTACACCATATAACTCCCTTGATCGTACGGGGACTCGTTTCTGAGTTTTAGGCGCACACACACATTGTCCACGTACTTTTTACAATATAGCAGCACTCCGTCTTCAGGCCACAAGTGACCCATCGGCACCATCCGACCGCCGTATCATCCTCAGCTGAGGATGAGGATAGGAGGGGCGTGTGGTCAGCACACCGCCTTCCCGGTCGTTACGATGGATTTCTTTGACCGGAGCCACTACTAGTCGGTCGAGTACCTCCTCAACTGGCATCACGAGGCTGGGTGCACCCCGAAAAATGACAACAGCGCATGGTGGCCCGGATAGTCACTCATCCAAATGCCGGCCACGCCAGACAGCTCTTAATTTCGGTGATCTGACGGAAACCATTTTAACCACTGCGGCAAGGCCGTTGCCTACTTTTATAATACACACGTCAAAAAAAAAAGTTTCGCATCACCTCGGTTCCGAGAGTTCCGGAACCTGTACAGAAAATTGGAATAGAGACCAACATAAACATCATTTCCACCCTTTTTATTACTCATGAAAACAACACATTGCATGTTGTACCACCATACAGCGAGGACTTCAGAGGTGGTGGTACAGACTGCTGTACACATCGGTACATCTAATAGCCAGTAGCACGTCCTCTTGCACTGATGCATGCCTGTATTCGTCGTAGCGTATTATCCACAAGTTCATCAAGGCACTGTTGGTCCAGACTGTCTCACTCCTCACGGCGATTCGGCGTAGATCCGTCAGAGTGGTTGCTGGTCACGCGTCCATAAACAGCCCTTTTCAATCTATCCCAGGCATGTTCGATAGGGTTCATATTTAGAGAACATGCTGGCTACTCTAGTCGAGCGATGTCGTTATCCTGAAGGAAGTTATTCACAAGATGTGCACAATGGGGGGCGCGAATTGCCGTCCATGAAGATGAATGCCTCACCAATATGCTGCCGAATGGTTGCACTATCGGTCGAAGGATGGCATTCACGTTTCATACAGCCGTTACGGCGCCTTCCATGACCACCGGCGGCGTACGTCGGCCCCACATAATACCACCCCAAAACAGCAGGGAACCTCCACCTAGCTGCACTCGCTGGAACATGTGTCTAAGGCGTTCAGCCTGGCCGGGTTGCCTCCAAACACGTCTCCGACGATTGTCTGGTTGAAAGCATATGCGACTCCCATCGGTGAAAAGAACGTGATGCCAATCCTGAGCGGTCCATTCGGCATGTTATTGGGCCCATCTGTACCGCGCTGCATGGTGTCGTGGTTGCAAAGATGGAACTCGGGAGTGAAGTTGCGCATCATGCAGCCTATTGCGCACAGTTTGAGTCGTAACACGACATCCTGTGGCTGCACGAAAACCATTATACAACATGGTGGCGCTGCTGTCAAGGTTCCTCCGAGCCATAATCCATAGGTAGCGGTCATCCACTGCAGTAGTAGCCCTTGGGCAGCCTGAGCGAGGCATGTCATCGACTGGTTCCTGTCTCTCTGTATCTCCTCCATGTCCGGACAACATCGCTTTGGTTCACTCCGAGACGCCTGGGTACTTTCCTTGTTGAGAGCCCTTCCTGACACAAAGTAACAATGCGGATGCGATCGAACCTCGGTACTGACCGTCTAGGCATGGTTGAACTGCAGACAACATGAGCCGTGTACCTCCTCCCTGGTGGAATGGCTGGAACTGATCGGCTGTCGGACCCCCTCCGTCTAATAGCCGCTGCTCATGCATGGTTGTTTACATCTTTGGGCGGGTCTAGGGACATCTCTCAACAGTCAAAGGGACTATGTCTGTGATACAATATCCACAGTCGACGTCTATCTTCAGGAGTTCTGGGAACCGGGGTGATGAAAAACTTTTTTTGATGTGTGTACAAATATTGATACACTGATTTCAGTTTTTACAATGTATCCAAAAGTGGAATCACAGAAACAACACAGCTGATCAGGGGAGCCATGAACTAAAAATGGTTGAAAACCCACGTCTGTACGGTACTAACGACCCTAGGAAAAACTTCAAAGTCGATTTTGACAGTTGAATCTAAGTGCCTTGGCCTACTGATATTTCAGTGCTGAACTCCACATACCTAAACATAAAAAATACAAAAATTCGATGGCCACGTGATTTTGTAAGCTTTGTTCGGCGATGTGTTTGCCGACACCTTCAAGCGCTGCCTTCACGCCTGTCAAATGATACATCGCGATTTTTCTCAGAACCCTCCCCATCCAGACGGCGCTTTACAGTATACTGTCCAGAAAGTGCAAATGAAATCATGAAAGCCTCTGAATGAAATATCGCAGAAATTTGCAGTTTATTAGCAAAGATTAAAAATATGTTCTCAATCACGTAATGCAAGCTTTCAGAAAAACTCTTCCAGATAATAGCCCACTTGAGATCCAGTGGGACATATTTCTTTCTCTTGCTGTCTTTTAAAAACCAAAATGCTGGACAAACGTTTGAATACATGCCATCCACAAGAAATTGTTTCAGGCGAAAACCTGAACATTCAGTAGTGGATCTCAAAAACAGGATAGACGAAAACTTATGTAAATGGTAAAGGTGCAAAAAAAAAAAAAAAAACGAGAGGTGGTGATGCTGGAAAACAAGCAACTAAATCGCTGTTAGGAGTGTATATTTAATCACTGAAAGGGAAAAACAATTTGAAACGCAGCACCTAAAAGTGATAAACATATAAATCAACTACTTGGAAATCCTTTTATAAACAAATTAAAGCACTTAATAATACAATTAATTTTATTGTATTCCAAGATACGATACTACACTCCTGGAAATGGAAAAAAGAACACATTGACACCGGTGTGTCAGACCCACCATACTTGCTCCGGACACTGCGAGAGGGCTGTACAAGCAATGATCACACGCACGGCACAGCGGACACACCAGGAACCGCGGTGTTGGCCGTCGAATGGCGCTAGCTGCGCAGCATTTGTGCACCGCCGCCGTCAGTGTCAGCCAGTTTGCCGTGGCATACGGAGCTCCATCGCAGTCTTTAACACTGGAGGCATGCCGCGACAGCGTGGACGTGAACCGTATGTGCAGTTGACGGACTTTGAGCGAGGGCGTATAGTGGGCATGCGGGAGGCCGGGTGGACGTACCGCCGAATTGCTCAACACGTGGGGCGTGAGGTCTCCACAGTACATCGATGTTGTCGCCAGTGGTCGGCGGAAGGTGCACGTGCCCGTCGACCTGGGACCGGACCGCAGCGACGCACGGATGCACACCAAGACCGTGGGATCCTACGCAGTGCCTAGGGGACCCCACCGCCACTTCCCAGCAAATTAGGGACACTGTTGCTCCTGGGGTATCGGCGAGGACCATTCGCAACCGTCTCCATGAAGCTGGGCTACGGTCCCGCACACCGTTAGGCCGTCTTCCGCTCACGCCCCAACATCGTGCAGCCCGCCTCCAGTGGTGTCGCGACAGGCGTGAATGGAGGGACGAATGGAGACGTGTCGTCTTCAGCGATGAGAGTCGCTTCTGCCTTGGTGCCAATGATGGTCGTATGCGTGTTTGGCGCCGTGCAGGTGAGCGCCACAATCAGGACTGCATACGACCGAGGCACACAGGGCCAACACCCGGCATCATGGTGTGGGGAGCGATCTCCTACACTGGCCGTACACCACTGGTGATCGTCGAGGGGACACTGAATAGTGCACGGTACATCCAAACCGTCATCGAACCCATCGTTCTACCATTCCTAGACCGGCAAGGGAACTTGCTGTTCCAACAGGACAATGCACGTCCGCATGTATCCCGTGCCACCCAACGTGCTCTAGAAGGTGTAAGTCAACTACCCTGGCCAGCAAGATCTCCGGATCTGTCCCCCATTGAGCATGTTTGGGACTGGATGAAGCGTCGTCTCACGCGGTCTGCACGTCCAGCACGAACGCTGGTCCAACTGAGGCGCCAGGTGGAAATGGCATGGCAAGCCGTTCCACAGGACTACATCCAGCATCTCTACGATCGTCTCCATGGGAGAATAGCAGCCTGCATTGCTGCGAAAGGTGGATATACACTGTACTAGTGCCGACATTGTGCATGCTCTGTTGCCTGTGTCTATGTGCCTGTGGTTCTGTCAGTGTGATCATGTGATGTATCTGACCCCAGGAATGTGTCAATAAAGTTTCCCCTTCCTGGGACAATGAATTCACGGTATTCTTATTTCAATTTCCAGGAGTGTATTTTGCGTATATCTGTTATAATTATTGTATGAATATATTAATGTACATGTAAAAAAGTAAATATTATTATTTTACCAATTTGCATGTAAACAGTAATCCGAGAAAAAATAGGAGAAAGGGCAAAAGTGTCAAACCTTTCACATATGAAACTCTACAGGGTACCCAAAAAACGTAATGACGGGCTCTCTCAATTTGAATCATCAGTTATACACCAATTCAAATATTACCTGCGAGATGAGAGTTATGATCGAGTTCGAGTCCTCGTCAATATGATCCTGCCACCAACAAACGTTGCTGTTTTCAGTCATTTTAAATTATTACTGTGCGTCACGAATGGGAGCAGCTGCGTGGTACGCCAGCTTTTGTGATTACATTCTGAGTTTATTCTACTCCTGCTGAGCTGGTCCTCCCCTTTTCATTAAGAACACACAGCGCCATCCACACAAGACAGGTGCCATTAAAGCTATAACAGCATTGTGTTGAAAGAAGAAAGTTTCTTTTTCAGATATGCTCAAATTTCCTCTGCAAAACTCCCAGTACTGTAGAAAAACCTTACGGAAAATGACCCTTAAAGCGAATATACTCTGCTCAGGAAACCTGATCGAATACTTCATAATACAGCTACACAATTTCCTCGACTGAAAGATTTTTCTTCCATTTATGGAGTTTATAACTTGTATTTGTAGAATCTTACGCAAAAAATGGGAATTGCCTTCAGCCTAACAAAATTCGGATAATACCTAAAAAATAAGCTGGGCCACAAAAAGGGATAATCATGTATACCATATACTTCGTGTTAGCATTGTTAAAAGCAAAACAATAACAGTTCTTAGTTTTAAATTTCATTTTACCTTTTTTTGAAAGGTATGGTAGAGAAGATTATAACAAATTCCGTGATTTATGAACTAGCATGCTGCAACTGCTGATGACTACTGGTAATTTGATTTTTTCTATGCAAACTTACTTTGGCTTTCGCTGAGGGAGTTCCAGGTGCCCCACCAGGCATGATGGGAGTTGATGGTGGACCTAAAACAGAACGAGAATATTCTGCATTAGATTACTACTTCAGTTAGTCGTTTATGTAGTAACTAGCCGTGTTCCAGCGTTGCATGGGTGTGTGTTTATTCAACTTCTATCGACCCCCCCCCCTCCTCTGTCTGTCCATCTCCTCCTCTTTTATTACTCTGCTCATGTCTCTCTCCATACTCCCTCTAACTCATCATCTTCCCTTTCTCTGTCCTCCTTTTCCTCCCCCCTCTCCCTACATCCCCTGTTACACCCTATTTGTGTCCGTCACCCCTTTCACCCTCCCTGTCCATCTCTTCCTTCCCCCCCCCCCCCCCCTTCTCTCTCCACATTGTCACCTCCAACCCAACAGGAGGTTACTGGTTCTTATTCCCACAGTATTTCCTTCATATAGTAAAATTTGTACCAAGTTCGGTAGAAGTCGATCCAGAGGTTTAGGAGGAGCTTTTTACCGGCAGCTTCGTCCAACGCGCGCATCTCACGTATTTCATACGTATTTAACATATTTGTATAAATATTTAACCTGTATCTCTAGCGAATTTCGCCTTGCAGTTTCGTTTTCACGCAGCTCAACGTTAACGACATCATATCTTCTGAACTACGGATCGTACAATGATATGATTTTGGAGGTAAAGAATTGATAAATTAAAAGGTCATGCCTGATGCGGCAATTTTGTTGCAAGAATAGCAAAAATGTAGCAAGTAACGAACTTTTTTTCGTTTCATCATTTTGTGGTCGATGTAGCGCCAGAAAGCCTCGTAATAGTTTGAAATTGTGTGTAAAGTCTGTTGTAAGTCGCTAAGTGCTCTCATTCTGAAATATTGAGTGGCTCTGAGCACTATGGGACTTAACATCTGTGGTCATCAGTCCCCTAGAACTTAGAACTACTTAAACCTAACTAACCGAAGGACATCACACACATCCATGCCCGAGGCAGGATTCGAACCTGCGACCGTAGTAGTCGCGCGGTTCCGGACTGAGCGCCTGAACCGCTAGACCACCGCGGCCGGCATTCTGAAATATTGGAAGGATATAGTCAAGCTATTAGGGCATCATGGGCTACGCTTCTTTTTCATGCCCACCCCAGTCACTTTGATAGGAAGGTAGTTCTTACCCCACAGTGGTCAGTGAATGTTATGCGTTCCAATGTTGGCTGAAGCCGAACCAGTGATTTTGGAGGAGATGTCAAACATACGCCCACTTTTATAATAGGTATGGATATTATTGTTTCCTTTCCCAGATGAAACCTACGGCATCTACAGCAAAGTAGTAACTTTTTTTCCCACTGTTCACTAATTTCGTCTCCCGTGATTTAGACATACATCTTTCATAAAAAGTCTGCATGGAGCGCGAAAACTTTCTTGTACGACGTGTCACCAATAAAAGCAATTAATTTACTCGTCACTGGGAGAAGATAATTATACCTCTACCACCGCGATAAAAACTATTTCGGTATGTATGCTTCATTTGGTATGCTGCAATAAAAGACCTAAATGTACCAACATTAAAGTATCCACTGAGACCACCTTTCATTGTAAATTCTTCGAATCACGTGCAGTGATTTACGGTACTTCATTTCGTATCATTATAAAACAACAAACATGCCAAATTGTAACAGACGCAAAATCCCCAAGATTGGCGATCTTTTACAGAAGCTCGAAATTTAGCGCGGACTTCAATGCGAGATGCTTATAACAGTTTCCACAACGAAACTTTGTCTCGAAACCTGGCAGAAAATCCAAAAAGATTCTGGTCCTATGTGAAGTATGTCAGCGGCAAGAAACAATCAATGCCTTCTCTGCACGATAGCAATGGAGATACCATCGAAGACAGGGCTGCCAAAGCAGAGTTACTAAACACAGCCTTCCGCAATGCCTTCACAAAAGAAGACGAAATAAATATTCCAGAATTCGAATCGAGAACAGCTGCCAACATGAGTAACATAGAAGTAAATATCCTCGGAGTAGTGAAGCAACTTAAATCACTTAATAAAAGCAAGTCTTCCGGACCAGACTGTATACCAATTAGGTTCCTTTCGGTGTATGATGATGCATTAGCTCCATACTTAACAATTATATACAACGGTTCGCTCGACGGAAGATCCGTACCCAAAGACTAGAAAGTTGCACAGGTCACAACAATATTCAAGAAAGGTAGTAGGAGTAATCCACTAAATTACACGCCCATATCGTTAACGTCGATATGCAGCAGGATTTTAGAACATATATTGTTTTCGAACATAATGAATTACCTCGAAGAAAATGGTCTATTGAAACACAGTCAACATGGCTTTAGAAGACATCGTTCCTGTGAAACACAACTAGCTCTTTATTCACTTGAAGTGCTGAGTGCTATTGACAAGGGATTTCAGATCGATTCCGTATTTCTGGATTTCCAGAAGGCTTTTGACACTGTACCACACAAGCGGCTCGTAGTGTAACGTGTATACAATACAAGTGGAGACGTAGAGTCATAAGCAGATTTACCAAAGTCTTTATTACCAATTTCAAACATATGATAAGTGCGAAATGAAATTACATATCTATCATTAAAACTTTAGAGTCCAGGTACACTTGGACGACCTCGTCGTCGCACAACAGTTTACAAAAATATAGAAAACATCGAACTAACAACAACAGGCGAGAAGAAGAATCGCGTCCCAGTGAAGAGTGTCGCCGCCAGCGCTCTCGTTGATGGACCATGTATGTTTCTTGGATGTACTCTTAATTTTAGTTTGGACATAAACGATACCTTCTCTCATGGTAATGGACGGTTGACAGTTGCCATAGTAAGAGGAGGTAGCGGAGTTCCAAGTGTACCTGGACTCGAAAGTTTTAATGATAGAGATGTAATTTCGTTTCGCACTTATCATATGTTTGAAATTGCTAATAAAGACTTTGGTAAATCTGCTTATGACTCTACGTCTCCACTTGTATACACGTAACAAAAGAAAACTCAATCCTAATGAAACTGTATTTATTTGGATAAAAGGTAACGGTGTATGTGAATATGTAAAATTTGTTGGTGACTGTACCGTATATTTCCATAAATAAAGATCTGTAGCGTCAGCCACTAACCGGACAAGGGTACATCTAGAACCGGAGGCTCAAGGATGCAACAGTTTTGTTATGTAAACACTCTTATCGCATGGCCTTGGCGGCGCGCCTCCTCTTACTATGGCAACTGTCAACCGTCCATTACCATGAGAGAAGGTATCGTTTATGTCCAAACTAAAATTAAGAGTATATCCAAGAAACACACATGGTCCATCAACGAAAGCGCTGGCGGCGACACTCTTCACTGGGACGCGATTCTTCTTGTCGCCTGTTGTTGTTAGTTCGATGTTTTCTATTATTTTTGTAAACTGTTGTGCGACGACGAGGTCGATATCTCCTGTAAGGCATGTTGGCGGCGTTCAATGCAGTTGCCTGTGCAGCAGCAAGACACAGACTGAGCGTAGCGCTTTTTTTTTTTTTTAATGGACTTGTAGTCCGGGGTGATATGTTACAATACAGCATCACCGGTCTATTGCGGTCTAACTGTGTTGGTGAAGCAGTAAATTTCCACAGGGCAGTGACTCCGTCACTGCAATTCACTTTGGAGGTGTGGCGGGTGACGGTGATAGTACTACATGAATCAGGCAGAAGAATTTTGCCTAACATGGGCAGGTGAAGGTGTGGCGGTGGGACTTGTAGTCCCGTACGCCAGGGCAGGGGTGATGCATGAGCGTAGCGCGAGAGCGCGCTCGCTTATATAGCGTGCGAAAACTTTGACCTTAGATAAGGGACTTTGAGTTCTCTATATTGTACACATCACTATACACTTCACGCCCTGTACACCCGCAGTAAATACTCCAAACATTACTAACTTGCGCTCATTGTTCGTTTTACGTTTAAAACGAATCGTCTTATAAGATCGCTGTTCAAATGGTAACTGCCCGATTCTTCCGCTTGGCGCTGCTTAAATAGTTCCATCCCCGTGGTACTGATGACGGCGCTCGATCTATAAGGTGCTGGCATCGTCGATACAGCAACATACAGCGCCGTCTGTGAGGCGACCTTGTCGACATAAACTTTTTGACATAAATAAAACTAGCTGAGTCTGCATTTACATGCTGAGCTAACAGATGGCGTTACTTCAGAACTTGAGCCGAGCACGTAACAGTGTTTCGCAAAATCGGGACAAAATTGGGTCTTGTCGGGATGTCGGGGCGAGAAGGTCCATGGCGGTGATGGTCCCGAAGTATCGAAACGGATGGCAACCTCACACTAGGCGACGAGATAGGCGGGCGACACGGCAGCAACGCAGGACGCCTGTGTGTGGCGTGGCGCGGCGTGCGGTCGAGCGTCGAATGTGACGCGTTGCAGCTCGTCGCGGCGAACGCCAAAATGTATCCCGTACTTAATCGAGACTGGAAACAGGTACGGTTTCCTTCCAGCGTTAAAAGCAATTTACATATGTTAGCTACATTTCATACGTAGCAATATACGCCGTGAAATTCACCAAACGTAAACTCGCCGGCGACTACAAGTGAACTTCTCAAAATATGCGCGGTGCCAAATTTTACTTTGAAGTATCACGGTATCTACGGGCAACAACGCTAAGAGCGTCACTTCATTATACGCTGTAACGTGTGGCTATAAGATGCGGAAAATTTTTTTTTTCTACCCAATAGTTTCCTTAAAATCGAATGAGAAAGACGGCGTAGCGGAGGACATGCACAAATCTCGAAACAGTGGTTTCTAAAAGGGGCGTTCAAATAGAAACGACTCGGAGGCATGATTACAGAAACCAGTACCTGTATGTTAGAAGTATTGACCCTGGGTGTTGAGACACTAGTCCCACTGTGACACAAGGCGGTGAATGGCTGTATCATAAAATTCCCGGGGCTGCGATGTTAACCAGTTCCGCACGTACAGCTGGACGTCGTCATCCGAGGTGAATCGTTTGCCCCTCAGAGCCTTTTTAAGAGGACCAAAAACGCTTTATCACAGGGAGAGAGGTTCGGACTGTGTGAAGGGTGGCCGAGAACCTCCCACTTAAATTTCTGCAGGAGTGCCGCGACTGCGTTGGCCGCATGTGACTTTGAACTGTCGTGGAGCAGAAAGACCCCACGGGTGAGATTGCCTGGTCGTTTTGATTTGATCGCTTGGCGAAGGGTCGTCAAGGTTTGCGAGTAACGCTGGGCATTCACTGTTGTCCCGTGCTGTAGGAAGAGAAACAGAAGGGGGCCATCTTGGTCAAAGAAGAACGTCAGCATTGGGACAAACGATTCACCTCGCACTACGACGCCCAGCTGTACGTGCGGAACTGGTTAACATCGCAGTCCCGGGAATTTTATGAGACAGCCATTCACCGCCTTGTCTCACAGTGGGACAGGTGTCTCAACAGGCAGGGTCAGTACTTCTAACATCCGGGTACTGGTTTCTGTAATTATGCCTCCGTCTCGTTTCTTTTTGAACGCCCCATATAATTGTGAAGCGAAAAAAAAAAGCTTTACTGTCGAAGAAACTAACTATTGAGACGGATGTAACTTTGGTTCGCCTGCATAAAACAACTTTTTAGGCAAATCGGATAACCTGAAATTTCATTCCCCGCGTATAGTGTACGATACGGGTTTCGTGAAGCGACCAGCACTCCGTGTTGCGCCGGGCGCAAAGTTTTGCACCTCTAGCATATCTACGAAAGGGTGACAGCCTCAATTTAAGGCGAGCAAGGAATGAAAGAAAAAGCGCGTGGAATTAAAGCTGTGCGCAAAACAGTACTGAGTAATACCTTACGGTTCAAAAGAGACACAAACTATGTAAGTGTCATAAGACTGGTGAAAAACTTGTTTGAACATAATATTATTACGCAGGTCTTAACTACGCAAAGAGACAGAAAACACGATAAGTTTAAAGTTGCAGGATTTTTGCCTTAACTTTGGCGCCCCTCCCCCAATATTCTGCAGGCATAAACTATGAGCGCAGCGCAATTGTTTTTGGTGCTAATAATCGACATACGAGATACAACTATTCGCGTCCGCGAGGGGAAGGGGGTGTAAGAGGTGACGTCCCCTCCCCCCTCCCCCCCCCCCCCCTCCTCATCCCGGCCATGGAATCTAGAGTGCAGAATATTCACGCATTTCTAGAACTGATCGCCTGCGATTCTGGTGAAGAGCGGGTAAAGAGCGGATTTAGCACTGATGACGTTTCCCACATTCTTCATGTTGAATGCTGAACTTGGGCTACTCTTTACCCAAACGACCGAAAAAATATAGCTTTCGAAAAACACGTTTTGTTGCACTTTAAATACAGCGGTTAATAGTAAAAAAAAGGAAGGTATGAAAATAAGGCACTATATCCGGTAACTAGGTGAGATATGATGTTCTGAAAACATAATGTCACACATGGCACAAAAGTTGTATGAGTTGTTTTTCTTCATTCTAAGGCGTTGCACTCAAAGACAACTGTAAGACTTATGTTCGATCTCGGTGCTTCACTTCTTTGTTTTCCTATGTGTAATGTAATATCTGTGTAACAATGTCCTTTGAGTCAACATATGTGGAAACAAAGAAAGGGATCCTACTAAGCCCCTTGAAGATAGTCCACACCACACATGAACCCCTGGTAGATTGATTGCTTTTCCACATAAACATGCAGATTTCCGGTTCCCAGTACACACTGTTATGCCGATTCACGGTTCCATTAAATTTAAATTGTGCTTCGTCACTCCACACTACCTTCGTCACAAATTGTTCGTCATCAATTATCATTTGCTGGAACAATCCTCAAAATTGCATTCTGCGATCAGGATCGTCATCAGTAATCGTGGAATGTAAACTTTGCACTTTGCAGCTTTCAGAATTCTTCGCACACTCGTACTGCTAACCCATACTTCACGTGCACATTGCGTAGCAGACGTCTGTGGAAAATTAACAAACGTTTACAACACGAGAGTAGACGAAGAAAGACTTGTAACTGTACGCTGTCTTCCTGATCTTCCTTTGTGAATATCACTAATCGTTACATACAATTCAAACTTGTCAATGATGCATTTAATTGTTAGGGGGGCCGCGGGTTGGCGGTTCCGTTTCAAACTCTCGCCTCACTGAGGTTGCACTTCAACGGAATTATCGAACTTGAAAAATCACTTAACAATAAGTTTCGTTGCTCGAATATAACGCGTGCTCCAGCCATCTTGTTTTCTCAATACCAAGATGAAAGAACTAACATCTGTTGAGTCAAAGACCATATTACAACACACTCGTAACTCAAACCGAACGACAATATCGATATGTCAACAGAGCCTGACACAGAGTGTAAACATATTTCTGGCGGACTCTGTAGAATGAAGACAGAAATGCTTAGTGCACGGTTACGAATTAAAGTCCATCTGTAGTCTGTTGAGAGGTTAGACAAACGTGTAGTTCCTGAAGAGGGGCAGCAGCCTTTCAGTAGTTGCAGGGGCAACAGTTTGGATGATTGACTGATCTGGCCTTGTAACACTAACCAAAATGGCCTTGCTGTGCTGGTACTGCGAACGGCTGAGAGCAAGGGGAAACTATAGCCGTAATTTTTCCCGAGGGCATACAGCTTTGCTGTACGGTTTAATGATGATGGCCTTTGGTATCGATAGCTTCCATGCCACGGCTTAGGTGCCAGTTAAGTTGGCACTACGACAAACAACGATGACAGTGCCCTCTAGCAGGCGCAGTTCAGCTCTAGGAACACCACGACAGATAAGGCCCATTTTCATCAGGTGCAGCCAGCCAGGAAACTTCGCTCCAGCTTGGCTCTACATACGACGGGTCTAAGACTTCGCATCTGTACAAAGTTGTGTGTTCTTTCTTGCACCAGTAAACCACTTTTACTCACTGCAGTACCGACGTAATTTTCTTGCTCCTGCTCCTACCCACGCGCCGCCTTCCAGGCGGGATACAAAAGATGCCATTCCATCTGGAGCAGCCAGCCAGGACACTTCGCTTCAGCATCGCACCTACGTACAAAGTTATGTAATCGTTTATCACCTTGTTTTTGCACCAGTAAAGCATTTTCTTGCAGTACCGACTTGTATTACCTTTTCCCGATCCTACCCACGCGCCGCCTCCCTGGCGGGATACAAAATGGAAGAGCAGCTGAACGGAATGGACAGTGTCTTAAAAGGAGGATATGAGTGTAAAACGAGGATAATGGAATTTACTCGAATTAAATCGGGTGATGCTGCGGGAATTAGATTAGGAAATGAGACGCTTAAAGTAGTAAATGAGTTTTGCTCTTTGGGGAGCAAAATAACTGATGATGGTCGAAGTAGAGAGGATTATAAAATGTAGACTAGCAATGGCAAGGAAAGCGTTTCTGAGGAAGAGAAACTTGTTAACATCGAGTATAGATTTAAGTGTCGGGAAGTCGTTTCTCAAAGTATTTGTATGGAGTGTAGCCATGTATGGAAGTGAAACGTGGATGATAAATAGTTTAGACAAGAAGAGAATAGAAGCTTTCGAAATGTGGTGCTACAGAAGAATGCTGAAGATTAGATGGGTAGATCACATAACTAATGAGGAGGTATTGAACAGAATTGGAGAGAAGAGAAATTTGTGGCACAAGTTGACTAGAAGGAGGGATCGGTTGGTAGGGCATATTCTGAGGCATCAAGGGATCACCAATTTAGTATTGGAGGGCAGCGTGGAGGGTAAAAATCGTAGAGGGAGACCAAGAGATGAATACACAAAACACATTCAGAAGGACGTAGGTTGTAGTAGGTACTGGGAGATGAAGAAGCGTGCACAGGATAGAGTAGCATGGAGAGCTGCATCAAACCAGTGGCATTGTTGGCCGGAAGGCCCCATCGGGGGAAGTTCAGCGGCCGGGCTGCAAGTCTTATCTCAGGTGACGCCATGTTGGGCGACTTGCGTGTCGGTGGAGATGATGAGAGGATGATGAGGACAACACGACACCCAGTCCACGAGCAGAGTAAATCCCTAACCCGGCCGGGAATCGAAATCGGACCGGCTGCATGGTAGGCAACCATGTCACCACTCAGCTTAGGAGGCGGACCCTAACTTCAGAAGAACTGCATGGTGTGGAGGAAGGAAGCTCTGACTTCCTTTTTCATACAGCCACTATACCTATAATTTATGATTTGTACCTAACATCTACCCCACGGTGGATACTAATCTATCGGCACACGATAGATAAGGAACGGCGTCATCACTCACTCTAGTATAAAAATGATTTAGTTTCTACCAAAGAAATGTTTGCTAAGATTCAGTACCTCAACTTATTCAAGAGATGAATCCAGCAATATTGAAGAAGATGAAAGTGATCGTTTTGTAATCGAAGGATGCACGGACATGTCCCTTGCACAAGTTTGGTATACTGATTCGTGAACCATTTCATGTTATAAGTTCACGAATTCATAAATATGATATTTAAATGTAACTGTATTTGAATTTCGTAACTACTGTACCTTCCAGATTCTCATTATTGCATTTACAAATGACTGTGCTTTTAATGGCTTCACAGCTCGGTGGCTAGTGTGCCTGGATTCAATTCCCAGCTGGACTCGGGAAATGTTTTTTGAAGAGGTAGGTTACTCGGTATGTCCAGTAGGGCACGTAGCGCGCGCGCGCGCGCGCGTGTTTTTGTGTGTGTGTGTGTGTGTGTGTGTGTGTGTGTGTGTCGCTGTCTGGCCGTATGACAGTTTAGTCTAGAATTAACACAACTAAGTCAACCGATTAAAATGGCGACAGTTTGGCTATTTTTGCTACCAAAAAGGTGGCGACATTTTGGCTATATTTTGTGCAACAACTGGCTACAGAGGAGTGGAATAACCGTGCAACCCTGGTTCCCCCGGAACGAAAAACTATAGGCGAGAATGTAAAACGTGATTTCCTGCGAAGTACCACAAGGAGTCTTTGTTGCTAACATTCGAACACTTAACATCTTGAGCGCCTAAAGGATCCAAATATAGCAGCAAGATTGGATTATTTATGCCTCGGATGTGAACTTATACTGGCTATTTTATTTTGTGTTAGGAACACTGATTTACTCATCAGTCATTTACCCTGATAGGTTCCATTTCCTTGTGATGCATTCAGTGTGTCCGAGTTTTAGCGAGCTACAGACATCGTGGCATTTACTGTTTTGGTCTGAAGCATAACATTCCGGCGGTAAGAAGACAATTTACAGAGAAATTTTACATCAAGAGGAATCACCACTTGCGAAGATTTCATACTTTGGACACAGAAAATCGCCACATGGGTGTGTTTATTTGCATGGACCAGTAAGTTGCCTAATGAGCAAAAAATGTGTGATCTAATTTCAAATTTGTGCTAGGAACACTGGTTTACTCATCAGTCATTTACCCTGATAGGTTTCATTTCCTTGTGATGCAATCAGTGTGTCCGAGTTTTAGCGAGCTACAGAATAATTACTCTTTAAATGTGCTTATTAACTTCCCTCAGGTAATAATGTTCTCAAATATTTAGTTAATCTTTTGTATGAAAGTTCAACGTGATCAGTAAAAAATGAATAATTAAAGCACTTCAAAAAAGCGAGTAAACAGAAAAGGCCTAATTTCAATACATAATTGTCATTCTTATTAAAAGTCATACTCAGTACTTAAAGTAAGGCAATAGAATTGTGGTTGTACTAAGCATTTGCAATCCATTACAGCTGAAATGCTTATTCACTTATTTACTTTGCAAGTTTGTAATAGTACTTTTATTCACATATTTTTGTTTGCACATATGTACTAAACCCAGTCGAGAACAGTTCCTGGGCCTCCCTTTAAATGTAGAGCCAGTATTACTTGTCGAAGTGTTCATGAGACTTTTGTGTTCTTGTAAATGGAACTGGCTACGACTCAGTAAGACCACAACGGATTCACGGTCCCCACGTTTCACTTATGCTCTGTATACTGCAAAGATTTACCTGCTCCACTTGTGAACAAATAGAAATCACATTAATCAGCATAAGAGCCTAATAATCATTTCTATATTATTGCCTTTTAAATAGTGAATTATTAACGCTACCTCACGTCCAATTTAGCTACGCTTTTCCCTTATCTAGTGGTATTGTGTAATGAACATTCTCTTTCTTCCTTTTAACACAAACAGTGCATGTTAGTGGGAGTTAGTTTGTTGCCAAGACATTTTGAGCTTTTACCTGTGTCGATAGTGGTTAGTTACTTTACAAATATTTGATAGGATGTTCTATTGTTTCGTGTCCAATTTAAAAAGCAGGTTTCAGTTCCACGGAAAGTCTCACACAGCAGTTACTTTTCCTGGTTAACAGTATGTTTGCTTGGAACCACTTTACCTAATCACGCCGGCGACCATCTTTGATTAACATAAGTACAGTTTTACTTTACAACCACAGTAACATTAGTTCGGTTCCCGGTAGTATAACTGCTGTTTTCCTTCAAAACAATCTTTCAGGTAACGAAACATAGTTCGATTGTTTCCCATTAGTACCTATTCACGCTCAAACTTAAATTCCTTTCGAAAGAGTAACTCTAGTGCAGACTTGATTTTTTAAGTCCTATCCAGGAACGATGCCAGTTTGCGCATGTCGGGGCACGGACATGGATTGCATTGATGCCGATTCCGGGCGACAGTTGCGGTACGCGCATGTGCGTCTTTTGTGCTTGAAGAAAGCGTGTATCCTGCAAATTATGTCTCTTGCTTCTTATGCAGAATTGTCGGTTGCCACCACCATCAGCGATGACAGCTGGCAACAGTGGAATAGAAATTATCTCAACAACTCGCTACGATCACGTTTAATGCTCGCATTAGCTAAGGCATTCACAGCAGAGCGCTCAGAACACTACCGAATGCTCATTGACTGTCGGAAAATGCGTGACGTAAATGCGCAGAACAAGCCTAAACTCGACCGCAATCGTTGGTGACTGCAACTATAGCAATGGCCGATAGTGTTATGCAAACGTCACCAAAGGTAGATGATTCCTGCAACACATCCCACGGCCCCTGTGTTATGAGAGCCCCGACATCGCTCTCCGGCAGTTTTTCTTCTTTTCTTGCCTGGGAAAGTGTACATAAAATTCTTGTCAGTTTTTAATACTGCAACAATAAAACACAGTTGCGTCAGCTACATTCTTTAAACGTTCGAAAATGCAATTTTACGTCACTGATTTAATACGCCAGTGCTTTAAAAATCAAGCGCACGTTATCCTAAACCGTCTTAATTTTCAGAATCATGGGCCATATACTGTACTTTCATATGTAACGTTATGAGTACGTAGGCGAGTTATTCGTCCACCTAAGGATGGTATTGAGTACACCTAAGGATGGTGCTGACAAGGGAACCTCCCCATCGCACCCCCCTCAGATTTAGTTACAAGTTGGCACAGGGATAGGCCTTGAAAAACTGAACACAGATCAATCGAGAAAACAGGAAGAAGTTGTGTGGAACTATGAAAAAAATAAGCAAAATATACAAACTGAGTAGTCCATGCGCAACGTAAGCAACATCAAGGAGAGTATGAGCTTACGAGTGCCATGGTCCCGTGGTTAGCGTGAGCAGCTGCGGAACGAAAGGTCCTTGGTTCAAGCCATCTCTCGAGTGAAAAGTTTAATTTCTTATTTTCAGACAATTATCAAAGTCCAGGCACTCACACATAATCAACTTCGCTCTCCAAAATTCCAGGACACGTTCAGATTTGCTTGGACATATGCAGGATTTGACAGTCTACACACGGAAACATTTGAAAACGTAAAAAAACATATGTTTTGACAGAGCACAGGGAAAACCGTGCAACTGTGAAACTGTTGCATTCATTTGTTGCAGTTTATGTGACAAACTCTTATGTTTTCATCACTTTTTTGGGAGTGATTATCACATCCACAAGAAAACCTAAATCGGGCAAGGTAGAAGAACCTTTTTACCCATTCGCCAAGTGTACAAGTTAGGTGGGTCGACAACATATTCCTGTCATGTGACGCACATGCCGTCACCAGTGTCGTGTAGAATATATCAGACGTGTTTTCCTGTGGAGGAATCGGTTGACCTATGACCTTGCGATCAAATGTTTTCGGTTCCTACTGGAGAGGCACGTCCTTTCGTCTACTAATCGCACGAATTTGCGGTGCGGTCGCAAAACACAGACACTAAACTTATTACAGTGAACAGAGACGTCAATGAATGAACGGACGGATCGTAACTTCGCGAAAATAAAGAAAGTAAAATTTTAACTCCAGGGAAGACTTGAACCAAAGACCTCTCGTGCCGCAGCTGCTCACTCTATCCACGGGACCACGGCGCTCCTCAGCTGGCATTGTCCTTGATGTTGCCTATCTTGCACATAGACTACTCAGTTTGTATATTTTGCTCAGTTTTTTCATAGTTCCACACAACTTCTTCCTGTTTTCTCGATTGATCTGTGTTCAGTTTTTCAAGGCCTATTCACTGTGTCAATTTATAACTAAATCTGAGGGGGGTGCGATGGGGAGGTTCCCTTGTGAGGAGACCCGCATTTGCTTGCTGGGTTGGGTACGATACCGCGCCGGGCGAGTCCAGGTACAGAGACAAGCAGCGCATGGCCGAAAATGGGATGAATCCCAAATGTGCTCCAAATATGGCGGGGTGTGAGACAACTGAAAGATGGCTAAGTTACAGCTCTTTTTTGAGATTCGACAATAACTTAAATCGAATATTCATACGTGCTTTAATGTGTAACCCATTAACATACGACAGGCGCTCATTATTACCTGCAGTGCCAGGTTTTTGCAGCTTCCACCACGAGGCACAACGCGGATCAGACTTTCCCAGCCAGTCAGCCACGACGTTGTCGTAAGTAGTGTATCAGGAAATTCCGTTCTATCTAGAGATTTTAATACGGCACATTTTTCACACGCATCAACCAGTCGACCGACAAATTGGACATGTGTAGACGATTTGGCCAACCGGAACCGCCGACCAACTTTTCTTGTAGGTTGGGTACGACCACCCGACAGCCAATCCCTACACCAGTACACTAGACCCCACCACTAGTTCAGGCAAATTTTGAACTGTGGGTGGCGTTGCAGTGCCAAACGCCCAACGGAAGTTCGTCTTTCTTCACTGCGCGCGGGATTAAATGCTGTTCTAATATACGTGGCAGAGTGTAAGGTAGACAAAACTCAAATGACGGTGTCTAGAGAAATTTAAAGCCTGCAGATGTTTGTGGGCCACGTCGTGCGTGGAGTACAGAAATAGACAGACAAGAAATGAAGCACTTGCTCCATGTTTTAACGAATCCGTAGTGGTTTAATGTAACAAAAAAGAAAAATGTTTTATGAATAAAAATCCAGCGACCTTCTGGGGGTAGTCCACCTAACATAAAGGAGGTACTGAATAGAATTGGGGAGAAAAGAAATTTGTGGCACAACCTGACTAGAAGAAGGTTTCGGTTCATAGGAAACATTCTGAAACATCAAGGAGCCTCTAATATAGTACTGGAGGGAAGTATTATACAGAGTGTTACAAAAAGGTACGGCCAAACTTTCAGGAAACATTCCTCACACACAAAGAAAGAAAATATATTATGTGGACATATGTCCGGAAACGCTTACTTTCCATGTTAGAGCTCATTTTATTACTTCTCTTCAAATCACATTAATCATGGAATGGAAACACACAGCAACAGAACTTACCAGCGTGACTTCAAACACTTTGTTACAGGAAATGTTCAAAATGTCCTCCGTTAGCGAGGATACATGCATCCACCCTCCGTCGCATGGAATCCCTGATGCGCTGATGCAGCCCTGGAGAATGGCGTATTGTATCACAGCCGTCCACAATACGGGCACGAAGAGTCTCTACATTTGGTACCGGGGTTGCGTAGACAAGAGCTTTCAAATGCCCCCATAAATGAAAGTCAAGAGGGTTGAGGTCAGGAGAGCGTGGAGGCCACGGAATTGGTCCTCCTCTAGCAATCCATCGATCACCGAATCTGTTGTTGAGAAGCGTACGAACACTTCGACTGAAATGTGCAGGAGCTCCATCGTGCATGAACCACAGGTTGAGTCGTACTTGTAAAGACACATGTTCTAGCAGCACAGGTAGAGTATCCCGTATGAAATCATGATAACGTGCTCCATTGAGCGTAGGAGGAAGAACATGGGGCCCAATCAAGACATCACCAACAATGCCTGTCCAAACGTTCACAGAAAATCTGTGTTGATGACGTGATTGCACAATTGCGTGCGGATTCTCGTCAGCCCACACATGTTGATTGCGAAAATTTACAATTTGATCACGCTGGAATGAAGCCTCATCCGTAAAGAGAACATTTGCACTGAAATGAGGATTGATACATTGTTGGATGAACCATTCGCAGAAGTGTACCCGAGGAGGCCAAACACCTGCTGATAGTGCCTGCACACGCTGTACATGGTACGGAAACAACTGTTTCTCCCGTAGCACTCTCCGTACAGTGACGTGGTTAACGTTACCTTGTACAGCAGCAACTTCTCTGACGCTGACATTAGGGTTATCGTCAACACCACGAAGAATTGCCTCGTTCATTGCAGGTGTCCTCGTCAAATGGTTCAAATTGCTCTGAGCACTATGGGACTTAACACCTGAGGTCATCAGTCCCCTAGAACTTAGAACTACTTAAACCTAACTAACCTAAGGACATCACACACATCCATGCTCGAGGCATGATTCGAACCTGCGACCGGAGTGTGTCCTAGTCGTTCTAGGTCTTCCCCAGTCGCGAGTCATAGGCTGGAATATTCCGTTTAATTGCTTCGAACGTCTTCCTGTCGGGACACCCTCGTTCTGGAAATCTGTTTGGATACAAACGTACCGCGCCACGGCTATTGTCCCGTGCTAATCCATACATCAAATGGGCATCTGCCAACTCCGCATTTGTAAACATCGCACTGACTGCAAAACCATGTTCGTGATGAACACTAACCTGTTGATGCTACGTACTGATGTGCTTGATGCTAGTACTGTAGAGCAGTGAGTCGCATGTCAACACAAGCACCGAAGTCAACATTACGTTCCTTCAATTGGGCCAACTGGCGGTGAATCGAGGAAGTACAGTACACACTGACGAAACTAAAATGAGCTCTAACACGGAAATTAAGCGTTTCCGGACACATGTCCACATAACATCTTTTGTTTATTTGTGTGTGAGGAATGTTTCCCGAAAGTTTGGTCGTACCTTTTTGTAACACCATATATATAATATGAGGGAGACCAGGAGGTGAATACAGTAATCAGATTCAAAAGGACGTTGGAGATGATGAGGCTTGCACAGGATAGAGTAGCGTGGAGAGCTGCAACAAACCAGTCTCAGGACTGAAGACCACATCAACAACAGTGCATATTGCACGAAAAATGTGTTTTATTCAATTGTGATTAGACGGATCTAAAGTAATAATTATCAACAAATGCCAAGTGAAGACGACAGAACAACAAATATTAAAAACAGCTAAATATTTGTGCGAAGCAACAAAACAAATGCCACTGCTGCTCGTTTCACGAGGAGCAATTTTAGGGGGAACGCATGGGAGGATACATGGGTACGCATAAGCTAAAGTAACTTTTGCTGTTTGAGAGACAATTGAACCAAATTTTGTACATGTTATCATTGTGTTATTGGCTATAATCTGGATTTTTTTCGATTTTTTGTCAAGTAATTTGATCAATACATTGCTGGGTACTTTTACAACACATACTATCAGATGAGGAACATTTTCTTTCAAAGAGTGATAGACTATTCTTAGTAATCAGTTAAACAAATCTGTGTACTAGATTTGTAATATAATACTTAGAACTCTCGCAACATTTTTTTAAATATTTATGTGTATAATATACAGCAATTTTTATTTCACATAAATTTAAAGAAAGTTGACAGTAATGTACTTTCAAAAATTTTGTACCACAGGAAGCTGTGTCACAGTATTTTAGAAGTCTGTTCCATATTTCACCCTTTTATCTGTAATGGTTCAGCAGAAACTTTTCCCTATACAGTGAAAAATGAATGTTGCGGGAAATGAAAAACAGATAGCGTTTATGCCAAAACAAGTATCTTAATTTTGCCCATAACCATAAATTTACTCTTTTTTTGTCTTCATGTAGCTCTTTTCTTCTAATCTCATCCTTCTGGCGCGCCCTTTTGGCAGTATCCTTCACTGACACTTCAGAACTAGTAATGCCTACATCAGCACTCTTCTTCAGTAGGTTTTCGCGAAGAAACTTGCATCAAATCCTAGACTCATAAGGGTCCCGATTCTTCAAGCGCTACCATCATTGAACACCCAGCAAGCATCACATGAAGAAAACGTAACAATAGTAGATGAGCAAAATATTGTCTTTGGGCGTCTCTTCTAGATGAGGTTATCAAAGCTTTCGTTTGGTTTGTGTATTCCACCATGTATGCACTTCTTTAGTAAATCGTAATTAACCGCATCGTAAATGGGCTGACATCTCATATGCTCTACAAATGTCTTCTCTGATGGCAGAAAATAATAAAATACCGCAAACAAGAACAGTCACGTAGAAAAGGGAGCGTGGCACTCGCTATTGTTCCAAACAAGATGGTTTTTACGTCGTTTGCAACACGAATTAAACTCTGAAAACTGGAGAAAATATTTCTAACATGCTACAGAATTATCTGGTGGCAAAAAGGTTCATCGTTTTTGACCAGTTCTTGAAGTAAACACACGCTAGGAGTTCATGACATATTCGATAAAATTTTAAGGTGCGCTGTTGAGGGCTGAGCCTAACCGCACCTTAGAAAATTTGGGGACAAATTAGCCAAATATTTTTTACATGCAAGATTACAAATTTCACCCCTCCGCATTAACCTACAGCTCAGTCTGTCGCCGCGACCATATTTTTTGTTTTCACATTCGTAGGCTTAGCCTACTCACAACTACACTGTTCCCTTCCACCCTAACACAAACTTCAGGATAAGCCCTAACCCAAACTTCGGAATAAGCTACAAATCAGAATGAAATTTTTTCACTCTGCAGTGTACGCTGATATGACAATTTCTCCTAGATTAAAATTGTGTACCGGACCGAGACTCGAAATCGGGACTGGGAAAGTCAGAGACGAGGTACTGCCTTGGGACTGCGAAGGGCAGAGACGAGGTACTGCCGGAAATAAAGCTGTGAGGACGAGTCGTGAGTCGTGCTTGGGTGGCTCAGCTGGTAGCGCACTTACCCGCGAAAGACAGAAGTCCCCAGTTCGAGTCTCGGTCCCATTTTTAATCTTCCAGGCAGTTTCCAGCTCAAAATCAGTTTGCAAGCACAACCATGCTTTTAGTGGCAAAACAAGCTGTGCCTAATGAAATCCTCTGAAACCGCGACATATTCGCAAAAAAAACAGCCAAATTTTCTCACAACCAGAATACAAGTGTCATTGCTTCGCTCACAGAAATTTAAGCTGTGCTCTTATGTCCCAGTCCAAACCCATCCTCGAAAAAAAGAGCCAACATTTGTGACTACCAAAATTACGAGGAGCGTTCAATAAGTACCGCAACACTTTTTTTGGTTTTATTCAGGATTCCAACCACCAAATCATTTTCCACTCTTTTGGCTAGAAAACCCTGTTTTTCAACATAATCTCCGTTGAATGCAACGGCCTACGCCAGCTAACTGGGAGGATCTGTGTGCCTGCACGGTTCCACTCTACTTGTCGACATCGGAGCCCACGTCTCGTTGCCTCAGTGACCTCCCCATAATCCACGTACTGCCTCCCGCGCAGTGCATCATTCATTGGGCCAAATAGGTGGAAGTCGGAAGGTGCGACATCCGGGCTGTAGGGTGGATGGGACGAACATTCCACACAAGTTTGTGAGCTGCTCTCGGGTACGCAGTCTTGCGTGCGGCCTTGCGTCGTCATGGAGATGGAGTAGTTCGTTTGCTTTATTGTGGCGACGAAAACGACGAAGTCGCTTATTTAATTTCCTGAGGGTAGCGCAATGCACTTCCGACTGGATCGTTGCACCATGAGGGAGGCTATCAAACAGTAAAACGCCTTCAGAGACCCGAAGACCGCCGCCACGACTTTACCGGCTTTGAACTTGTTGTCGGAGGAGAGGTTGTGTGGCGCCGCTCCACTGGCGATACGCCTCGTAATGCGCAAGCATTTCCGCAGAGACAGTCCTTCGTCGCCCTTTACGGTCTTCTGTTAGGCGGCGAGGGGCCCAGCGGCGATGGACGTGTGTGTCTGCACTACCAACAGACAACTCCAGTTGTGTAGCGAGGTGTTTGATTATGATCCGTTCATCACCTCTAATGAGAGTGTTCGCACACATGAGTGCCTTCGCACACTGCAAGAGATCAGACAGGTTTGCGCGACGTTGTTGCGGTGATGACAGACGCCTCGCCCAACGACTTGCCGTGCTTTTGTTCACTGACAGGTCACCGCAGGCATTCTGCAAGCGCTTATGAATATCTGCGACGCTCTGGTTTTCCGCCAAAAAGAACTCAGTAACAGCTCTCTGCACGGAACGCACCCCTGTCACAGACGCCAATTTGAAGGCTACCTATAGCGCCGCCACCAGCGGAACTTTATGAAACTACAGAGGCTGAAGCGGTAACATTCCACGATGTCCCACAACAAATTCCGCATTTTTTTAACCCGAAATCGGCCGAGAAAAAGATGGGTTGCGTCACTTACTGAACGTCCTTCGTATATATGCAGGCAGAGCTTTGCTTGGTCCTATTGTAAATAGGTTGTTTAGGTTTTTATGTTGGTAACGCCACGTAGCGCTCTACATGAAAATCACTGATTGTGCTGTGTGAAGGCTGTGGTTGGTTTGCATTGTTGGAATATATGCTATTGTAGCGTTGGGCAGTTGGCTGTTAACAGCGCGTAGCGTTGCGCAGTTGGAGGTGAGCCGCCAGCAGTGTTGGATGTGGGGAGAGAAATGGCGGAGTTTTGAGAGCGGATGATCTGGCCGTGTGTCCATCGGAGACAGTAAATTTGTAAGACTGGACGTCATGAACTGCTATATATATTATGATTGGTTGGTTGGTTTGGGGAAGACCAGACAGCTTGGTCATCGGTCTCATCGGATTAGGGAAGGATGGGGAAGGAAGTCGGCCGTGCCCTTTCAGAGGAACCATCCCGGCATTTGCCTGGAGTGATTTAGGGAAATCACGGAAAACCTAAATCAGGATGGCCGGACGCGGGATTGAACCGTCGTCCTTCCGAATGCGAGTCCAGTGTCTAACCACTGCGCCACCTCGCTCGGTATATAATATGACTTTTGAACACTATTAAGGTAAATACATTGTTTGTTCTCTATCAAAATCTTTCCTTTGCTAACTATGCCTATCAGTAGTTAGTGCCTTCAATAGTTTGAATCTTTTATTTAGCTGGCAGTAGTGACGCTCGCTGTATTGCAGTAGTTCGAGTAACGAATATTTTTGTGAGGTAAGTGATTTGTGAAAGGTATAGGTTAATGTTAGTCAGGGCCATTCTTTTGCACGGATTATTGAAAGTCAGATTGCGTTGCGCTAAAAATATTGTGTGTCAGTTTAGTGTTGATCAGAACAGGTAAAGAGCGAAATGTCTTAGTACGTTCAGTTCTGCTCAGCTGTTTGAAAATCAAATAATGTAAGAGGTTTCAGCACAGTAATTCATTAATTTTTCTAAGGGGACGTTTCACTATGCTGTACGTAGAGAATGAAATTATTGTGCATAGCATAATGTGCTATTTAGTGTAGCCTACCTGTTGTGTTTACTGTACGTCACTGAATATAGGTTGATGTTACTGTATCCACAATTACTTTCTATTGGCTTTATTTGTGCCATTGACGAAACAAAGTGGTCGTTAACGTCCTTAAGGAGTTCATGTTATATCTTAATGTTTCAATAACGTAACAATAAGAGAAAGAAATACGCAAGATACCACATTTTGGAGGTGCAAATTGGACACAATACGATGCTTTAACTGGGAAAAATATGTTTGGCACGAACGCGACTCTAACATCAACGAGTTTGCATATCTGTTCCGCACGGCGTTGCCTCGTCTCACTGAGCTAATGGGACAGCTCTGGCACAACGCACAGTTCTTGCTACCCGTTCTCGGTCACGCTGCACACTATCACAGCGTTGCTAGAGCCTCGTTTTTTAAATCGCATTTCTATTAAACCTATCGGCGTTACTAGGTTTGGCTAGGTACACTTTTGTCTTTAACTGCAATCAAGAATCGAACGCCGATCGTCAAGAGCAGCATTTTTATTCCTCACCCTGTAGAATGGGTGAACATATAACATGAGTCGTTGCTGAAAACTGTAACTGAAGGGAGATGGAAGGAAAGAAACCCAGGAGCAGATCCGGAGTGAAGGCACGAATGCAAGTCGTAGCGCGTCTCAGATTATCTGTTAAAGAATGGGCTAAAATTTTACAAGATCGACTAACAGGATCTCATTTGGTGGCACGTTACCTGCCGTCGATTCGAGACGAGCTGCCACAGTTGTTCGATGAAACCACAGTCTCTCGAACAACAAGAAGCCGTACAATCCCGCTTCGATATTTAAGTCCGTGTGCGCCTCACCTCATCGTCCGGTTGGAAAACAAAGTGCTGTGTCACAGCCACTGCGACCTACAGCTATGCCTTGCTCCTGTCCATCCCTGTGTGGGTACACATAATCAGTGGAAGGCTTGGAATGCTTTCACTGTACAGCACACAACAGGGATATTAGAGGCCTAAGTTTGAAACGTACGGTAAGCTTTTTATGGATCACGCTTCACACATTTTTCATTGGACACCGCGTAACGCCTGAAATAGTCTTAGTCTCCTTGTGTCGTCCGTCTCTATAGCTGAGTGGTCAGCATGGCTGACTGCAGTCTTGGAAGCCCCAGATTCGATTCCCGATAAAGGCAGGGATTTTTCCTTGGCGGGAGGACTAGGCCGGGATCCACTGAGCCTCGCGATGCGAGTTAGAAGCTGCTTCTACGAGACAGTGGGGGCGGTGTACGGACACTCCACGCACCTCCACAACGCATTGTAAACGACGCCACTGTCTGAGGTTCACGTGGCGTTCTGTCGGTCCCGATTGGCTTGTCTGGGGGCCAGAACGCTGGAGTTTTGTTTTACTTACCTCAGAAGATTCAGTTAGGATGCTGTCTAATCAGATAAATCTTGAGGTGTGAGAACCTCTAGCACAGGGCAGTAGCCCTGTCAGAAAACTGTATCGAAATGCGAGAAGATCCCTGGCAGTAGCCCTGTCAGAAAACTGTATCGAAATGCGAGAAGATCAACAGATGATGTACGTTTCATACCAAAACTGGCAGTTAACCCTCAACTAACATCAACATAATACAATGCACAAAAATTCGCGGAAAGGCCAGTTATTTTTTATTATGTATTGCTTCAAAATGAACACCGTTAAGTAGAGGGTTATGCACTTGGAGAACTTTCAACTGAAACGACTAGAACAACAACAACATACTGCTGACAAAGGGACTTCGCCTACTCTTCACCAGTTTCGTCCAAATTTGTGTTGTTTGCAGTTCTTGGCCAGTTATGAAAATGACCCGTGGGAACTCCAGCGATCAGGAAAAAAACAGCACTTCTGGCGCAGGTCGTTCGAGGTATGAACCATTTTTGTTTGCGTACTTCCTAGGCAGCGGTTGACGCAACGGAAATAATACAAAGCGGTAATCCGAGGGTCGTGGGATCGAGTCCGTAAGCGGGAACTTTATTTTCTATTTAATTACATCGAGATAATACTCAACGTATTTGATGTGACGAAACCATACGTGCAGGACAACATTTTTTTCCGTTAAGTGACTCGTAGAGGGGGGCGCGGGGGTGGGGGGTGGCAAACAAATTCACAATTATACGACGGGATTTTTCAAGCTGAAGGCTTGCCATAGCCGAGCACTAAAGTTAACCCCCCGAACCCCCAAATGCACGCCAATAATGCAACCCAGCAATGTCTATTTTTATCTTCAGCTCAAAAGTTTTATCTGAAAGCTTCAAAACTGCTCTTGTCGAGAGAGAAAAAGAATTCTCGTCCCTAGAAGTCCGCATCAAAATACATTCCATTGTACACCCCAAGCCAACCTTGCCAGTATTTCACTAAACGATGCCTTACGAGTCGTTTACTATCGAAACTGTGCTATGAAAGCGACCCTTTTATAATTGTAAACCAAGTTTGCTTTAATGTAGAACCTTTACGACAGCCAACTAATAATAAAAATTCGGAGTTTATAACGTCTACAAGACGCCGAAAAAATTACTGCTTCCCTTATTTTTACGTTACTATCCCACCACGTGTAAATCACGTTCATTTCTATATCACAAAGATTCATAGACCCCATGTCTTAGTTACTGTGTGGTTTAATAATCAACTTTTATGTAAAAATATCTTAGTTACACTCTACCTATTTGTATATGATAACAGTTTGGTCAAAAATGCAGTGGTACACCATAAAAGATTCTGTGTCCCTGTGCTGGCCATTAGTCAATTGACGCTCACTAAAGAAGATAGGGTTAGACAGTTTGTCAGCTAGTACACGATAGTGTGACAAAAATTTAGACAAAGGGAAAGTGATGAGAGAGTCGTCTTGTGTACTCTGAAATTATTTTTGTTTTGCAATTCGGAAGTAGAGAGAATTTAAAGTTTATTTTTCCTTCTTGAAGTGTTAAAATTATTAAGATCTGCTTTTCTGTCTGCTCGATTTCAGCTGGAGAACGTTTGTGTTTATATTGCAACATACAGTTACTATTGTCTGAGGAACTTTTGTTGAAATCTCATTATTGCTTCAGTTCATTCATTTTAGTTAAACAAGTTACACCGTGAAAAACAATTCATAGTTCGATTGTTCAGTTCATTAGACGGACGTTCACACTCAACTAAAATCCTACAAAAAGGGGTAACATTACTTGGTTTGAAATAACAGCGACGATTACTTATTGCTGTAATGTATGTCGCATCACTGCTAAATACACCAGGTTAGTGTTAAAAACCTGTGTTGTTACTACAATATAATGCAGCACGTCCGCATACGGCCAGAAACATGACCGATGCGACTGCTAAACCTGGTTGGTAAGCGCTTCCCCACCCTCCATGTTCAAAAAACTTAGCCTCTTCTGATTCCTATGTTTTCCAGTCTCCCTCCAACAGCATTCATGGACAAGAGGTTCATGACGTATCTTCTCTTAGCAACGGGCTGATTTCTGGAGCTTAAATCACAAGGAGAGGCACAGAAGTCCTACCCGAACGCTGGCAAGCTATCATTGACAAATACGGTAATTATCTCACTAAGTAGTTTATCAGTGTTATTTTGTATTGTATTGTGCTGTAATGTGATGTATTTTATAGAAATAAAATAAAATTATGGCATTTTAAAAAGTCACGAACTTGTGCACCAGTCCAATGTATTGTGGTGCACGGCAGCGGCCTAAAGCTGAACAAGAAGAGATCAGTGAACTACCTGTAGCAAACTTACAAGTCAACCTCAGTACTTGCGACCTGCTGAGCGCCAGAGAAGAACTTGACGTAGCGGCGCGGCGGTGACGAAATAAATATGAAGGCTGTGCGGCCGATATTGGAGAATGAAATCGGAGGCTGAGAGCCGGCGATAACGGTCGCTCTAGGCAGGCCGTGGCAGTTAAATAAAAATATTCCGCCCACCAGCTCTGGACGGGCAACACTTCTACTGTCAGGCGGTGTCACGGGATGCATGAAGTTTCTGCCAGCCTCGGCTCAACGTAAATCTCCCCTCTCGCAAGAAACAAACTGCTGCTAGGTGGTCACCGAGGATGGAGAAACCATGTTCACTTGATAAAAGTCTGAGTAAATATTGTTATGTCATACGACTTCTTATGTATTTCTGTAAAACTGAGACGGTACTGTGTGTTTACCATACCATGCAAATGTGGAAAACATGTATGGTGTGCCGTTCTGGAGTAATGCAAGATAAGCAACACAATCGTAAAATTAAATACAGAAGAATGAGAATACAGACGCAGATACCTCTCCGCATAAGATGATACAACCTAAGTGACGGTGTACGAACAGTAATTGACTTTATTACTGGTAGCTGTTTCAGGGACCTGAGGTGATTTTTTATTTTACGAGGAGGATTCAATACATAATGTAAAACTTTTCTGAAAGCACGTTGGTTTCACTCAGGATTCCAATACATCAGATTATTTTTCTTCACTCTTTTGGCTACGAAACCCTATTCTTCAACATAATTTCCTTTCGATGCGACGGCCTTACGCCACCTTATTCGGAGGGCGTCTATGCCAGCACAGTGTCTGTACACTGGTCGACGTCGGAGCCAACACCTTGCTGTATCAATAACCTCTCCCTCCATCATCCACGTAATGTGTGAGGTCATCAGTCCCCTACACTTAGAACTATTTAAACCCAACTAACCTAAGGAAATCACACACATCCACGCCGGAGGCAGGATTCGAACCTGCGAGCGCAGTAGCAGCGCCGTTCCGGACTGAAGCGCCTAGAATCGCTCGGCGACATCGGCCGGCTCATCATAGGACCTAACAGTCGGAAGTCGCAAGGTGGACGAGGAAGAACAGTCCAATGAAGTTTTGTCAGCTTCCCCGGGTGAGCAGACTTGTCGGCACTACAGACAGAGACGCCCAGTTATGTAGCGAGGTGTCTCATTGTGGTCCGTCGATCATCTGGAACGAGAGTACCCACTTTCCAACACTGAAGGAGTCACAGCTGTGTACGGCCGGCCGGCACGCGAGAGGTCGGACAGGTTTGCCAGACGTCCCTACGATGACAGACGCCTTGCTCTACGACACAGCGTGCTCTTGCTCACTGGCAGGTCTCCGTAGACATTCTGCAAGCGTCTATGAATATCTGCGACGCTCTGGTTTTCCGCCATAATAAACTCAGTGAGAGCTCTCTCCTGGAACACACCTCTGTTACAGACGCCACGCTGAACGCTACGGCCGTCCGGTGAGGCCGAGCGGTTCTAGGCGCTTCAGTCTGGAACCGCGCGACCGCTACGGTCGCAGGTTCGAGTCCTGCCTCGGGCATAGATGTGTGTGATATCCTTAGGTTAGTTAGGTTTAGGTAGTTCTAACTTCTAGGGGACTGATGACCTCAGATTTTAAGTCCCATAGTGCTCAGAGCCATTTGAACCATTTGAACGCTACGATTAGCGCCGTCAGCTATCGGAACGTCATGAAGCTACAGGGGCCGAAGAGCGCGAGGGAGGGAGGGAGAGCGCAGCATGTCGTCTTGGATGGACAGTCGCCGTCAGACGTAAAAGTAGCTTCAGGTGAGAACCAGGGAAGTCTGTCAGGAACTTTGCTCTTCATGTTGTATATTAATGACTTTAGAGAGAATATTAATAGTCACCTCACACTTTTTGCAGATGATGTAGTTATCTATTATGAAGTACTATCTGAAAGAAGATGCATAAATGTTCAGTCAGATCTTGATAAGATTTCAAAATGGTGCTAAGATTGGCAGATCGCTTTAAACTTTCAAAAATGTTAAATGTGCATGTCAAAAAATGAAAAAAAGTAGTATCCTAGGACTACCTGGGTGTAACACTTCGTAGGAATAGGAAATGGAATGGGCACACGAGCCAGTCGTGGGTGAAGCAGGTGGTAGAGTTCGGTTTATTGATAGAATACCGGGGAAGTGCAAACACTCTACAAAGGAGATTGCTCACAGATCACTCGTGCGGCCGGTTCTAGAACATCGCTCAAGTGTGTGGCACCCGTACCAGACAGGACTGAAAGGGGATACTGAACGTGTACGGAGAAGGGCAACACGGGACAGATGCTGAAGGAACTGAACTGGAACACTCCTGAAGATAGGCGTGAAATATCCCTAGAAAGTCTACAAGTTTCAAGAACCGGCTGTAGATGATGACTCTAGGAATACACTACAATCCCCTACGCATCGCTCACATAGTGATCGTGAGGCTAAGATTAGAATAATTACTGCATGCACAGCGGCATTCAATCAACCATTCTCCCGCTCTCCATACGTGAATGGAACGCGGAAAAAACCTTAATACCTGATACAATGGGACGCACTCTCTGTCGTGTACCTGACGGTGGTTTACAGATTATAGACGTAGATGTAGGTAGATGTCCAACAACAAATTACCCATTTTTTCAACCGAAACTGGCCGCGAAAAAAAATGTGTAATATTATTGCTCGCCCCTCGTACTTCTGATGCCACTGTAAGAACGTTGTGTGAAAACACTACTATGGTGCGATGAATTTTTCTCATTTTTGCTTCTTTTTTATTTTATTTTCACATCAAAGAGCATTGCAATACTGCACGTTTTGTGTTCTCTTCTGTTGCTGCCGTCTATAGAATAGATATTTTTCATTTTCTCCTGTCACGTGCGTAAAATATTTTTACTTGCGTAAAGTTGTATACTAATATAAAATATTAATTTCCCTTAAAAATATAAAATGTTGAGATCTACGTAATATTCTGCGAGAGATGAGCTTTGAGCGTGCAAGGGAACAGAGCGTTCGTGTTCGTAGCATCAGTATTTCAGAATGTGTTTTTGATGTTCATCATGGAGTGTGAAGTAAAACGATAAACATATTAGAGTGCTTCTTGTCGTGAACTAGCATATCACAATATAAACTTAGTGTGCGGACAGGGCAGTAACGTGTTTACTGAGTCTACTGTTTTCGAGGTCAGCGTGAACTGTGCACATATGTGGTTCTCGTTATAGACTATTACGTTAGACCATAATACTGTACTGTGAAAGGTACAAAACCGGCGCAACGAAGAGGTGGCTTTATCAAGTTCACTGGTTTCAATGTACAGCGAGGACTGTAAAATTAAGTTTAAATGTGCTTTCGCCTGCGCGCTAGTATTTCAAAAAATAATAACCTGAAATCTTCGAACTTCGGGCAATGGAATAAGGCTTTTTCTAAGTTTTCGGCACTTAGCGCGGACCGTGTAATATTAAATGTACTGCAGTGCTTTTCGCAGGAAACTAATATCCGGTTATGAAGCGAGGTGTCTCATTGTCTTCTGACTGCTTTGATGCGGGCCGCCACGAATTCCTCTCCTGTGCGTACCTCCATCTCAGAGTAACACTTGCAACCTACGTCCTCAATTATTTGCTGGATGTATTTCAATCTCTGTCTTTCTCTACGGTTTTCACCCTCTACAGCTACCTCTAGTACTGTGGAAGTCATTCCCTGATGTCTTAACACATGTCCTGTCTTCCTGTCCCTTCTCCTTGTCAGTGTTCTTAACATATTCCCTTCCTGTCCGACTCTGCGCAGAACCACCCCATTCTTTATCTTATCAATCCACCTAATTTTCAACATCAATTGTAACACCACATCCCAAATGCTTCGATTCTCTTCTGTTCCGGTTTTCCCACAGTCCATGTTTCACTACCATACAATGCTGCGCTCGAAACGTACATTCTCACAAAATTTCTTCCTCAAATTAAGGCCTATGTTTGATACTGGTAGACTTTTCTTGGCCAGGAATGCCCTTTTTGCCAATACTAGTCTCCTTTCGATGTCCCCCTTGCTCCGTCCGTCATTGGTTATTTTGCTGCCTAGATATCAGAATTCTTTAACGTCATCTACTTCGTGACCATAAATCCTGATGTTCGGTTTCTCGCCGTTTTCATTTCTGCTGCTTCTCATTACTTTCGTCTTTCATCGATTTACTCTGTCCATATTCTGTACTCACTACACTCTTCACTCCATTTAGTAGATCAGGCAATTCTTCGTTTCCATTCAGAATAGAATGTCATCAGCGAATCGTATCACTGATATCATTTCACCTTAATTTTAATTCCACTCCTGAAACATTCTTTTATTTCCACCATTGCTTCTTCGATCTTGTCTTTAGCGCTCCAAAAACTGCCGTGATCTACGCACTCTTTGCTCTTAGTGCTGATCAGAGAGAGCTTTCGGAATCTACTTCGCACACACTCTGTGACACGGAAGCTGTTCAGTTTTCGAATACACCTGAATTGAGGTTCTAGCATTCGCCGATCGAAGTGATCAGCGGCTGACGATTAGTGGTCTGATCAATGAATTCCAAAATATTGCTCCGAACTCAATTTACAGGACTGCCACTGAACAGCTTCCGTGCCACGAAGTGTGTGCGAGGTGGGGTCCAAAAATACTCACTGATCAGCACAGCGAGCAAAGAATACGTAGTGCACGACAGTTTTTGGAGTGCTATAGAGAAGATGAAGATGATTTGTTTTCCCACATTGTTACGGGCGACGAGACTTGAATGTCGTACAGCCGGCCGCGGTGGCCGAGCGGTTCTAGGCGCTTCAGTCCGGAACCGCGCGACTGCTACGGTCGCAGGTTCGAATCCTGCCTCGGGCATGGGTGTGTGTGAGTGATGTCCTTAGGTTAGTTAGGTTTAAGTAGTTCTAAGTTCTAGGGGACTGATGACCTCAGATGTTAAGTTCCATAGTGCTCAGAGCCATTTGAACCAGCCAATGTCGTACAACAACGCAGACTCGAAAAAACAGTCGATGTAGTGACCCCATTCAAGATCAACCAACTCCGTTCTCGAGTCGAAAAATGACAGCTGTCGTTTTTTCTTTTTGGGACGAAAAGGGCGTCCTTGTGATTCATATCATGAACCGTGGAAACCAAAACCAAGGAGATCAAGATTTTTCGTTGGTAATTTTCTGGCCATTTTCCATAGTCTCGACCTTGCACCGAGCGATTACTTTCTTGTCTTGCATTTGAAAAAGTGTCGACTTGGATCACGATTTCAAAACAACGACAAAGTCAATAGTGGTGTAACCAACTGCTTCAATTCCCATGTGGCAGACTTCAATACGGAGGGGTTAAAGAAGCTGGTGCAGCGTTACAGAAAGTGTATACAAGGGTGTAACAATAAGGTACGGCCAAACTTTCAGGAAACATTCCTCACACACAAATAAAGAATAGATGTTATGTGGACATGTGTCCGGAAACGCTTAATTTCCATGTTAGAGCTCATTTTAGTTTCGTCCGTATGTACTGTACTTCCTCGATTCACCGCCAGTTGGCCCAATTGAAGGAAGGTAATGTTGACTTCGGTGATTGTGTTGACATGCGACTCACTGCTCTACAGTACTAGCATCAAGCACATCAGTACGTAGCATCAGCAGGTTAGTGTTCATCACGAACGTGGTTTTGCAGTCAGTGCAACGTTTACAAATGCGGAGTTGGCATATCCCCACTTGATGTATGGATTAGCACGGGGCAATAGCCGTGGCGCGGTACGTTCGTATCGAGACAGATTTCCAGAACGAAGGTGTCCCGACAGGAAGATGTTCGAAGCAATTGATCGGCGTCTTAGGGAGCACGTAACATTCCAGCCTATGACTCGCGACTGGGGAAGACCTACAACGACGAGGACACCTGCAATGGACGAGGCAATTCTTCGTGCAGTTGACGATAACCCTAATGTCAGCGTCAGAGAAGTTGCTGCTGTACAAGGTAACGTTAACCACGTCACTGTATGGAGAGTGCTACGGGAGAACCAGTTGTTTCCGTACCATGTACAGCGTGTGCAGTCACTATCAGCAGGTGATTGGCCTCCACGGGTACACTTCTGCGAATGGTTCATCCAACAAAGTGTCAATCCTCATTTCAGTGCAAATGTTCTCTTTACGGATGAGGCTTCATTCCAACGTGATCAAATTGTAAATTTTCACAATCAACATGTGTGGGCTGACGAGAATCCGCACGCAATTGTGCAATCACGTCATCAACACAGATTTTCTGTGAACGTTTGGGCAGGCATTGTTGGTGATGTCTCGATTGGGCCCCATGTTCTTCCACCTACGCTCAATGGAGCACGGTATCATGGTTTCATACGGGATACTCTACCTGTGCTGCTAGAACATGTGCCTTTACAAGTACGACACAACCTGTGGTTCATGCACGATGGAGTTCCTGCACATTTCAGTCGAAGTGTTCGTACGCTTCTCAACAACAGATTCGGTGATCGATGGATTGCTAGAGGAGGACCAATTCCATGGCCTCCACGCTCTCCTGACCTCAACCCTCTTGACTTTCATTTATGGGGGCATTTGAAAGCTCTTGTCTACGCAACCCCGGTACCAAATGTAGAGACTCTTCGTGCTCGTATTGTGGACGGCTGTGATACAATACGCCATTCTCCAGGGCTGCATCAGCGCATCAGGGATTCCATGCGACAGAGGGTGGATGCATGTATCCTCGCTAACGCAGGACATTTTGAACATTTCCTGTAACAAAGTGTTTGAAGTCACGCTGGTACGTTCTGTTGCTGTGTTTTTCCATTCCATGGTTAATGTGATTTGAAGAGAAGTAATAAAATGAGCTCTAACATGGAAATTAAGCGTGTCCGGACACATGTCCACATATATTTTCTTTCTTTGTGTGTGAGGAATGTTTCCTGAAAGTTTGGCCGCACCTTTTTGTAATACCCTGTCGATGTGAACGGCGACTATGTGGAAAACTTAAGTACATACGTAGTTAAATATCAGTATCAATAAAAACTTTTTCTCATTAGCTAATTTTGTATGACCAAACGAACGTTAGTTTTGGAATACGCCTCGTTAACTAATCAGAGCACGCGCAGAGACATTTAAGCAGCCTTTCTTCTAGCGCTCGATACACGAGTGGGATGTGAAGAAACGCCTAGTATGTGGGGACCGTAGGAAGTAACCCGCGCCACGTACTTTTCAGGCGCAGCCGGCGGCGTGCCCCCTGGAGTCTGGCGAGTTCGAGCGCCCAGCAGCGCGGCGCAGTTTGGTCTGGCGGAACGGCGGCCGCGCCGTGTTAATATTAAACAGCGCCGCGCCGGCATCAGGATGCAGATGCATGCTAACGGACGCGCTCGGCTCTGGGCGTGGCCGGGGGTCTAACCCACGCCCCTCCTGCCTTCTGACGACGCGTCCCACGCGGACGCACGACCGCGCTTGCGTGCCACGAAAATTCTGGAAGATGAAAGCCGAAACTCTGAAACAGATTTTCTCTGACGCATTTGCGTGTCAAGACTGGATCAGTTTTGCTAGCGCGATCAAGTTACTGTTTTCCGAGCGTCTGCAGATTTAGACGAGTGGTGTCTGTAAATAAACTGTACCGATTTCGTCAGCACTACGAAGTGAGATTATCAGTACTTTCGTAATGTTTATTATTATTTTCGATTATTCCCATTTAAGAGAGCGTTTGAACTTGAATTCCTTTATGATGATTGTTTATGTTTTTTCTGAGCCCAAATTTTCTTCATGTGTTCACTGTGTTGTTTCTTTCGCTCCGCTGTCCATTTGCATCCTGGTCTCTTCTGTGTTGTGGTGCCAAATTTATGTTTTCTGGTGATGTTCCTGAATTCAGTCCTATTTTATGCATCGTTTACTGTTGTGTGTGCTTGTCTGAGGTCCTCTTCAACTTCTTTTATCCATTTTGTTTTTTCCCTGCCTGAGTTGATGACTTTAAGAATTTGCTTTGAAATTCTGTTTTCATTCATCCTGTGGATATGTCCGTAGAACTGCATTCTTCTTTTCCTTACTGTATCCGTAATCTTGTCTGTGTATTTATATAATTCTGATGTCGGTCTCTTCTTCCAGATTCCTTGCTCTTGTATCGGGCCAAAAATTTTCCTGAGAATTTTCCTTTCTTGTTTCTCTTTTTGTTTGATTTTAGTTTGCCCACCTATTTGTGTTGTTTCTGATGCATACAGTGCCTTCGGAAGTGCGACAGTGTTGTAGTGCCTCAATTTTGCGTTAATGGATATGGACGTTTTGTTATTATAGTTCCAAGTGAGTTTATATGCTTTCTGTAGTTTTTTTATTCTTTTCTCATTGGCCTTTAGGTTGATCCCTGATGGCTGGATGATTTCTCCCAGGTACTTAAAATGTGGTACTTGTACGATTTTCCCATGGGTTGTCACAATAGGCAATTTGTCTTGTGGCACTCTTTCTATGTACTGGGTTTTCTCATATGAGATTTGCAGGCCAGTTCTTTGTGCAATTTCGTGTAACTTCTCTATGGCGTTAATGGCTTCGTTTCTATTATTTGTGAGGATTGCAAGGTCATCTTCAAAAGAATCTATTATCTTTTCTAATGCCAATTTGGATTCCTTTGACTTCTTTTTCTCATGTCCTAATATTTTTTTCAAGAATGATATTAAAGAGTAATGGTGAAAGTCCGTCACCCTGTCGCACTCCAGTTTGGATTTCAAAAGGTTCCGAGATATCCCCCATAAATTTAACCTTGGAGACTGTGTCAGTGAATGTTTGCCGAATGATTGCTCTTCCAGCGTCTTGCAGAGCGCTACTCTGTCTATTGAGTCGTAGACCTTTTTAAAATCTACAAAATTGACCACTGTGTTTCGGGAGTTTCTCATCTGGAGAATCATTTTCAGATTCCAGATCTGCTCTATGCATGATCGCCCCTTGCGAAAACCAGCCTTGTATTCTCCTATTTGTGAGTCAACTTGTTCTTCTAATCTATTCGTGAGAACTTTTGATAGGATTTTATATGTGGCCAGTATGAGTGAGATACCCCTGTAATATTTTTTTTGGAGTGGATGGATGAGTGCGCATTTCCATTATTATTATTATTATTATTATTATTATTATTATTACAGAATTTGGCCAATTTTAGACCGCTTAGAAGCTAAGACAAAGGCGCGATATTTTTCTTTTTATCTTTCCAGAACTTCTTCATGCGTTGGCTGATGGCCTGCCTGTGTTCATTTGACGTCACCCTCCTAGGATGTGAATTTCGCTGTTGTACAGGAAATTTTGCAGAACTGGTCAGCAGCTCGAAATTTTCCCTGTTATTTATGGTGTTGTGTGCTACGTTAAATTTTATCACGTCCTTTCTTGTCTCTTCCAGCCATCTCGTGATGTTTTCTAATTTGTAAATGAAGGTAAACATTTTCTTCGGTAGTCTATTGGCGTTATTCTGTACATAAGTAAGGTTTTAATCTCCTCTTTCTTACTGTGTCTATGATTCTTTCTCTATTTCTATATAGATCTTCATTTCTCCTCGTTCTTTTGTGGCCCTAAAATGTTACATCTGTGATCGAATCGTTTGATGGGGTAATTTTTTTAATAGAGTTTTAGACTTTATTGTTGACGTTGTAACGGGACATCCTCCCCTAGCATTACTATTCCTCAACATTAGTTGTCGATACCAGTATTATTTTTCGAATTTTGGACTGGTCAATATTATCTCAGTTGCTTTTCTTGAAACTTTCATATAATTTTAGACTCAGTAAGCTATGTTTCAAACTAAAATTTAGGAAACTGAATTACTTTATAAAATGTTTTAGCCCCGATGTTATAATCGATGAGGTTCACAAGATCGATCCTGTTTCTCACCAATTTTTATTTCTGTTTCCTTCCTCCTCACTTCGCTTAATATTACTGTCTTCTTAAGTTTACTTTATTCGTAATACAGTTAGGCAAGAGCTTTAAATTCCATGCCATATTATATTTTAATATCTATTTTCATTTATTGGCTTCATTCTACATTTGAACCGTTTGAGGTGTATGACAATGATGGTGTTAAGAAGCTGTATTTCATGCGTGATGTAGCTCTTACACTGAAGAATCTCAGAAACCATTTAACAATATTTCCAATCACATTACGGTTCCCAAACAAGTCGTTGAAGACAATAATTTGCAATTTACAATTGTCTCCTTGAGCGTCTTGTAAGGCTGTATGATTTTGACAAAGAGAAAAAAACAGAACATTGCTTGGAACCTACGAGAAAATGTAGCAAGGCCAAGGCGTTACGATAAAATGAAAGTTGGTCCTGCTTTTGGATCAAGTGTTTCGGCAGCAGTTGAGTATGCACTGCAATAACAGGTACTTTGATGTTCTACTGTGCCGGCATAATTTACCGGTGGGTTAAATTACTGACCTACAGGAACAGGAAACACTGGAATGTGTGAAGCTGTTGGAGGCAAACACGATGATGCTCTTCAGTTCCCCAAGAGTGTTATTACGCTGTCTGAGAATTTAAAATTTGGAAAAAAGTAGTAGTTCTGACAACAACAGCACCAATTAACAATCAGAATTAACTTTCCAGTGTTTTTATTGTGCAGGCTTTCACAAAATATCCTGGAATAACTTTTCGGCATGGTTCAAGCATATAATCCAGTTCCAGATTTCCCCAGTTTTAAAACAGTCCCGCGGTCTGTCGCCTGCCGTGTCACCGTATTCGTAGCAGTCGCCACGCACTCACCAGGCGGAAAACGCTCGGCGCGTCAGAGCCTCCCTGGAACACTGCCGTACTTTGAATAAAGGAACTGAAAATAAATTTGTGGCTGGTTGCTGTCTCAACACCAGCAACATCTGTCTTCAAATAACAGCCACGGTCTCCAACCGTGTCATCATATGACAAAATTGCACAGTTGTACTTGCTTTGAGACATACTCAACATCCAAGCAGAGATGTCTGTAAGTGCAAATTTAGACATAAGCGAAGTTAATGACATTTAACACGAGGAAGAATAGTAACTGAATTATCTAGCTTGAGAACGGTAAACAAAGCAAAAATACATGTTACACCTTGTTATGTGTACTGTGTACTACTTTCAGCAAATGGACATCTGAATGAGAAAGAAGTCGTAGATTAACCGAACTCAAAATTACACGACCGACGACACAGGTTTCAAGGTCTACCGCAAGCAGCGTTAAACATTAATCAAATGGCAAAACAGTTTTCGGTGTCTATGAAAAATAAATTTTAGTATCGAAGTTGCTTCAAATACTGACGGTAGCTGAATGTAAAGCAGACAAGAAACTTCCTCATAGTACTCCGTCCTGTCACACTGTCACAGAGAATAGTACACATGTATTTTTAACAATAGTGTATATTCTTATGATGAAATATAATCGCCAGGTAGGGATGGACGCCACTGCAATAGTGGCCTAAAAGTATAGAAGTGAGAAATGCGGTAAGGTTATTTTAAAAAGCATTCACCAGGCAGATAATTTATTTCCTGGTTCTTTCGCTAGTTATGTAAATGTGAAGAGAGCTATAATCTGGAAAACCAACAGAATCATGACAGACGCTAATAAGTAAATAGAAACATGCATTAGAGTTTCAGTATAGTCTACAATTCCCCAAAATATCCCTCAAACAAACTGAATGACCCCCATACACAATGTTATTACAGCGAGAGTACACACGGAGGTTCGTGGGGACGTTCTTTTCCCCAACATAATGCAGCAACTCCCCGTGGCACGTACTCCACAAGACGGTGCAGGTCCACTGCAGAAATACTGACTCACGCTGCCTCTACAGCCGTCCACGATTGCGAAGGTGTCGCCAGAGCACGATTGTGTCCTACAAATGTTCGATGGATTTCATGTTGGGCGATGTAGGTGCCCAAATCGCTCGCTCGAATTGTCCAGAACGTGCTACAAACCGACAGCGAACAAATGTGGCCTGCTCGTCGTCATCCATAAAAATTCCACCGTTGTTTGGGAAATGAAGTCTATGCCAGGTTGCAAGTGATGTCGATGTAGCCAAACACAACCACCACCCAGACCACTCCGTGTAAACACAACTCGCACAACTGTGAAACAACCACCAGCCCGCACAATGCCTTCTTCACAACTTGGTTTCATGGCTTCGTGGGGTCTGCGCTACACTCTGGAGCGTACTATCAGCTCTTACCAACCGAAATTCGGGACTCATCTGACCAGGCCATGTCGTCTAGGGTCCAAACGGTAAGGTCTCGATGCCGGGAGAGGCTCTGCAAGCGATGTCGTGCTGTTAGCAAAGGCTCTCGCGTCGGTCGTCTGTTGCCACAGCCCGTTAACCCCAAATTTAAACGTTCATCGTACGTTCCCCATTGATTTCTGCGGTTGTTTCACACAGTGTTGTTTATCTGTTGGTACTGACAACTCCACTCAAACGCCGCTGCTCTGGGTCGTTAAGCGAAGGCATTCGGCGACTGCGTTGTCCGTGATGAAAAGGTAATGCCTGAAATTTGGTACTAGCGGCACACTCTTAACACTGTGGATCTCGGAATATTGAATTCTCTAACGATTTCCGAAATTGAATGTCTCATGCGTCTAACTCCAACTGCAGTTTCCGAGTTCAAAAATCAGTTAATTTCCGTCATGCGGCCATAGTCACGTCGGAAACCTTTTCACGTGAATCACCTGAATACGAATGACAGCTCCGCCTTTTATACCTCGTTTGTGCGGTACTACCGCCACCCGTATACTGTATGTGCACATCGATGTCCCACGTCTTTCGTCACCTCAGTGTATATTACAACCACAAAAGTGCGAGGAAGTTTTACGCGCTTTATGAGAAAAATAACATGCCATGATTTCAGTGACGGGACTTGCGAAAGTCGTCACTTTATTCGTTTTATATTTGCGGTAGAAATCAGGAAACAAAAGCTGCAGTTCGCGGTTTATTTCACGCAACAGGATATCCCATGCACATATAGTCTCGTTTACTTCCTCATTAATGAGAATTTAATAGTTATGGTCACAGCGCTTCTATCGCTGCATGGGTCCAAAATGGCGGTCGCCACCGAGCTGGTGGTACGTACTTTATTCAGAGCTTTAAGCCCAGCTGCAGCAGGGAGATACGTCCAGGTAGTCACACGAACGCCCAACTTACAGCAGGCGGCAAGGTAAACCTTTAGCTGGGATGCGCTAAGCAAAGATTTACCGCAAGTTGCATGGACAAGATAAAGTCTTGTGAAATTAGGCGAATCTTTTTCGAAAACCCTGCATTAAAATCAAACCTGCACCTACTCAATATAATCTGAACAATATTACAAGAAAACGTTTATTAATACTGTGAGCTAGGGATCAAGGCTTAAAGCAACTAAGAGAAACAAAACACTTACACTGATAAGCCAAAACATTACGACCACTGCCCACCGCGAAGCTGACTGCCACCTGGTGGCCTCGCGCGAACGTGACGCGGTAAGGTATGTGAGTGGAGCAAAGACGTCTGGGGCATCACTCTAGCGACGATACGGACCGCAAAGGGGAAATCCACTAAGATCGGCGACTTTGACACAGGGTCGATTATCATTACCCGGAGCCTATGAAAGAGTTATCTCGAAAACGGCGAAGCTGGTCGAATGTTCACGTCTTGCTGTCGTGAACATCTGCGGAAAGTCATACAACGGTAAAACTACCACTAGTCGCTAAATGTTTGGACGTCCACGACTCTTCACAGAATGTGGGGTTCGGAGGCTTGCCTGCTCTGTAAAGTAGGATAGGTGGTGTTCTGTGGTTCAAATGGTTCAAATGGCTCTGAGCACTATGCGACTTAACTTCTGAGGTCATCAGTCGCCTAGAACTCACAACTAACTAAACCTAACTAACCTAAGGACATCACACACATCCATGCCCGAGGCAGGATTCGAACCTGCGACCGTAGCGGTCGCTCGGCTCCAGACTGTAGCGCCTAGAACCGCACGGCCACACCGGCCGGCGGTGTTCTGTGGCATCTCTTGCGAGAGAAGAAGAAGTGTTTCGGAGTCCACAGTTCAGCGCACAATGCTGAATATGGAGCTTCGCGACAGACGACCCCTATGTGTTCTTATGCTACCCAACGACATGGTCTGTTTCGGTTGCAATGGGCACGGGATCATCTTGATTAGACCGCGCATGAATGCAAACTTGTCGGCTCCTCGGATGAATCACGTTTTTGGAACACCGCGTCGACGGACGCCTCTACAAGCGCCGTTGCCCAGGCGAACGGTGGCTAGAAGCGCGCACCGCGCCACAGGCCCAAGCCACTGGACGCAGTACAGCTGTGAGAGACACTCCGCCGGCCACTGTGGCCGAGCAGTTCTAAGCGCGACTGCTACGGTCGCAGGTTCGAATCCTGCCTCGGGCATGGATGAGTGTGATGTCCTTAGGTTAGTTAGGTTTAAGTAGTTCTAAGTTCTAGGCGACTAATGACCTCAGATGTTAAGTCCCATAGTGCTCAGAGCCATTTGAGAGACACTCCCCTGTCCTTGTATGAGATCTATGGTAGCAATCGAAGACTGACCACCTGCGTCGCTTCATTCTTGATGTCTTCCCCTACGGCGATGTCACATTTCAGCTGTACAGGGTTATTACAAATGATTGAAGCGATTTCACAGCTCTACAATAACTTTATTATTTGAGATATTTTCACAATGCTTTGCACACACATACAAGAACTCAAAAAGTTTTTTTAGGCATTCACAAATGTTCGATATGTGCCCCTTTAGTGATTCGGCAGACATCAAGCCGATAATCAAGTTCCTCCCACACTCGGCGCAGAATGTCCCCATCAATGAGTTCGAAAGCATCGTTGATGCGAGCTCGCAGTTCTGGCACGTTTCTTGGTAGAGGAGGTTTAAACATTGAATCTTTCACATAACCCCACAGAAAGAAATCGCATGGGGTTAAGTCGGGAGAGCGTGGAGGCCATGACATGAATTGCTGATCATGATCTCCGCCACGACCGATCTATCGGTTTTCCAATCTCCTGTTTAAGAAATGCCGAACATCATGATGGAAGTGCGGTGGAGCACCATCCTGTTGAAAAATGAAGTCGGCGCTGTCGGTCTCCAGTTGTGGCATGAGCCAATTTTCCAGCATGTCCAGATACACGTGTCCTGTAACGTTTTTTTCGCAGAAGAAAAAGGGGCCGTAAACTTTAAACCGTGAGATTGCACAAAACACGTTAACTTTTGGTGAACTGCGAATTTGCTGCACGAATGCGTGAGGATTCTCTACCGCCCAGATTCGCACACTGTGTCTGTTCACTTCACCATTAAGAAAAAATGTTGCTTCATCACTGAAAACAAGTTTCGCACTGAACGCACCCTCTTCCATGAGCTGTTGCAACCGCGCCGAAAATTCAAAGCGTTTGACTTTGTCATCGGGTGTTAGGGCTTGTAGTAATTGTAAACGGTAGGGCTTCTGCTTTAGCCTTTTCAGTAAGATTTTCCAAACCGTCGGCTGTGGTACGTTTAGCTCCCTGCTTGCTTTATTCGTCGACTTCCGCGGGCTACGCGTGAAACTTGCCCGCACGCTTTCAACCGTTTCTTCGCTCACTGCAGGCCGACCCGTTGATTTCCCCTTACAGAGGCATACAGAAGCTTTAAACTGCGCATACCATCGCCGAATGGAGTTAGCAGTTGGTGGATCTTTGTTGAACTTCGTCCTGAAGTGTCGTTGCACTGTTATGACTGACTGATGTGAGTGCATTTCAAGCACGACATACGCTTTCTCGGCTCCTGTCGCCATTTTGTCTCTGCGCTCTCGAGCGCTCTGGCAGCAGAAACCTGAAGTGCGGCTTCAGCCAAACAAAACTTTGTGATTTTTTCTACGTATCTGTAGTGTGTCGTGACGATATGTCAATGAATGGAGCTACAGTGAATTTATGAAATCGCTTCAATCATTTGTAATAGCCCTGTATTTCAGTACCAAAGACGTCTGTCGCTTTGGATCGGAGGAGATTCTCTCAGGCTTTGGGCGGCTAGCGGAAATGCTAAAGACTGCCAGTCCTGCTACCGAGATTAAGGCGGAGCTCACCATCTGCAGCATCGTCGACAGAACCCACTGTGACCCTTTGGTGCAGAGCCGAGTGGACGGTCTGAACCAGAGGCTCAGGCGGTTCTGTGACCGTGTAGGCTGCAGACTCCTTGACTTACGCCATCGGGTCGTGGGTTTCTGGGATCCGGTTAATAGGTCCACTACACACAGGAGGCGGCTACACGGGTAGCGGGGGCTGTGTGGAAGCGACTGGGCGGTTTTTTAGGTTAGAGGGTCTCAGGGAACCACAGAAGGGGCGTCCGTCTAAAAGTGGGCAGGATAAACACAGTAAGGTAGTTGTAGAAACGGTCGGTATTGTAGTTGTAAATTCTCATAGCTGTGTTGGGAAAGAACCAGAGCTCCAAACCCTAAAAGGAAGCACTGAAACTCAAATAGTTATAAGTACAGAAAGCTGGCTCATGCCGGAAATAAGTTCAGCCGAATTTTTTTCAAACGATCTAACAGTATTCTGAAAGGATAGATTAAATACAGTTGCAGTCAGAAGTAGTTTGGTTGAAACTCTGCTGCAGAGTGAAAATCTCATTCTAGTTTGGTTGGTTGGTTTGTGGGATTAAAGGGACCAGACTGCTACGGTTATCAGTCCCAGAAGTAGTTTGCCTTGTAATGAAATTGAAGTAGATGGTTCATGTGAAATAGTATGGGTAGAGGTTACACTTGACAATCGGATTAAACTACTAATTGTATCGTTTTGCCGACCCCCCTCCCCCCCCCCCCCCAACCCAGAAGATATAGTTGCTGAACAGTTCAAAGAAAATTTGATTCTCATTTCAAATAGGTACCCCACTCATAGAATTATAGTCCGTGGCGACTTCAATCTACCCTCGATATGCTGGAAAAATTATACGTTTAAAGCCGGCGACAAGCATAAAAATTTATCCGAAATTGTACTGGATGCTTTTTCAGAAAATTATTTTGAACAATTAGTTCATGAGCCTACTTGAAGCGTAAATGGTTGCGAAAGCAACAAATAATCCTGACGTAAGCGTTGAAAAGATGTGGAATGATTTCAAAGAGATAGTATAGACGTTAATTGAGACATATATACCACATAAATTAATTAGTGATGGTACTGATCCCCCATGGTACAGAAAACGTGTCAGATTGCTGTTGTAGAAGCAACGAAAAAAAGCATGCCAAATTTAAAAGAACGCAAAATCCCGAAGATTGGCAAAGTTCTGCAGAAGTTCGAAATACAGCGCGTGCTTCAGTGCGAGATGCTTTTAATAATTTCCACAATGAAACTGTCTCGGAAATCTGGCAGAAAACCTAAAGAAATTCTGGTCATACATAAAGCACACCAGCGGCAAGACGCTATCAATACCTTCACTACGCGATAACAACGGTGAAATCACTGAAGACAGTGCCATCAAAGCAGAGTTATTAAACACGGTTTTCCGAAACTCTTCCACAAAAGGCGACGAAGTAAATATTCCTGAATTCCAATCAAGAACAACTGCTAAGATGAGAAACATAGAAGTAGATACCCCCGGTGTAGCAAAGCAGCTTAAATCACTTAATAAAGGCAAGGCTTCCGGTCCAGATGGTATACCATTCAGGTTCCTTCCAGAGTGTGCAGATGCAATAGCTCCATATTTAGCAATTATATACAACCGCTCGCTCACAGAAAGTTCCGTACCTAAAGACTGGAAAGTTGCTCAAGCCACACCAATACCCAAATATGGAATATCGGCTCAGTTGTGCGAGCGACTGGATTAGTGATTTCGTTTCAGAAAGATCACAGTTCGTAGTAATAGACGGAAAGTCCTCCAGGAAAACAGAAGTAATATCCGGTGTTCCCAAAGGAAATGTTATAGGCCCTCTACTGTTCCTGATCTATATTAACGAGATAGGAGACAATCTGAGTAGCCCTCTTAGATTAGTTGCAGATGATGCTGTCATTTACCGTCTTGTAAAGTCATCAGATGACCAAAATGAATTGCAAAATGATTTAGGGATATGTGTGGTGCGAAAAGCAGGGATCTGTGTGGTGCGAAAAGCGGCAGTTGACCCTGATAAAGAAAAGTGTGAAGTTATTCACACGAGTACTAAAAGAAATCCGTTAAATTTCGATTACGCGGTAAGTCACACAAATCTGAAGGCTCTAAATTCAACCAAATACTTAAGGATTGCAATTACATATAACCTAAATTGGAACGATTACACACATAATGTTGTGGGCAGAGCAAACCAAAGACACCGATTCATTGGCAGAACACTTCGAAGGTGCAACAGATCTACTGAAGAGACTGCTTACACTACACTTATCCGCCCATTTCTGGAGTACTGCTGTGTGGTGGATCCGATCAGGTGGGACTGACGGATGAGTTCAAAGAAGGGCGGCTCGTTTTGTACTATCGCAAAATGGGAGAGATAGTGCTACAGACACGATACGTAAAATGGAGCGGCAATCATTAAAACAAAGGCGTTTTTCGTGGCGACGGGATCTTCTAATGAAATTTCAATGACCAGTTTTCTCCTCCGATAGCGACAACATTCTGTTGGCACCCACCTACATAGGGAGAAATGATCATCACGATAAAATTAGAGAAATGAGGGCTCGCACAGAAAAATTGAAGTGCACGTTTTGCCCGCGTGCCGTTCGAGAGTGGAACGGTAGAGAGACAGCTTGAAGGTCGTTCATTGGACCCTCCGCCAGGCACTTAATTGTGAACAGCAGAGTAATCACGGAGATGTATATAATTGCCCGTGTCTCGAAGCCAGAAGCGTACTATAGTGGTTAGAGCTGCACGACTGTGAACTCACGCTGATGTGTTGGCCACCAAATGTGGATCCGATGTAACCCACCTGGATAGTTATCGGACGCCATACGGGCGACGGTCACCTTGGTATTCCACCACTGTCCAGGAGGTCTCCAGACACGTCTTCAGCCGTAATCTCATTGACTGGAGTAGATTTGTCTTTAGTGATAAAACCCGGTTCGAAATGAGCCCCGATGAAAAGTGAAGCCGTGTCTGGCGACAGTTTCTGCTGCTTGTCTCCGTGCTCGGCCAGCGAGGTCGCCAAATCTCTCCACGACTGAGAACGCCCGTAATGTTGTGAGCTCGCGACCCTCCAACGACCTAACGCGCCAATAAGACAGAATCTGGCACGTCATCCGCGGGGAGGACATCCAGCAACTCTTCCAATCAGTTTCGCCTGCCGTCCAATTCGGATAAGCCCTTCGTGGCGAGCCTTTTTCTTTTCTTAGTGTATGTTCAAGTGTACTGGGGAACGTCACTTTGTTGACGGAGATTTTTGGCAATTATGCCGAAACGGCAACGCGAAGAACTACACACCAGATCCTCCGTAAAATGAGTAGCGATGGAAGGAAGAATAATTAGGTGTTAACGACGAGATCACTGGTGACCGAGCACAGGCACAGATTGTCGAAGGACGGGAAAGGAAATCGGCCGTCCCTTTTCAAAGAAACCGTAACAGTATTCCCGCTGAATCGATTTGCGGAAATCACGGAAAACTGATACCTGCACGGCTACACGGGATGATAGCTTTGTACGCGAAATATTTTAATTCTTATTCTAGTGAAACTTGTGGGAGTATGCAAAATAGTGACCGCCCAAGTTTGTTTTAACACGTTTTACACTGACTGTCTGAGTATGATACACCTCCTTCATCTCTTTTCACTTGCCAAGTGATTCACTTTGCAGTCCGCATTACAGCATTTACTTCAGTCTGATAATTCTCTTTACTTCGTTATTTTTGTGAGCACTTTGTAAGGAGCAGATAACTTAAGGGCAACGCATACAAGATACTGCGTAACCAGCAATCCGCAGCACACTCCGAATTCCAAACTTCCAGCAATACAGTCACAAGTAAATTCTTAACATTGTGTAAGTTTTAGAATCCTAAGACGGAATGCATGCAATACAGATGTTTCATCGTATAGTTCCTTTCAACTTGACTTAAGGATGTTTTTGCTAGTAGCGAAATTATAGAATGGAAGCCATGTGCTTACCGATGCGGGAATGGGCAGCAAACGATTACACTCTGACGCTTACCTGGAACGAGAAAAAGAATTAATTAGCACACAAGTATGATCAATTGGGTTGTATAATGACTTGGATAAGGCTAAGGCTCGGTTAAGGCCCTACCCTACATGAAAAGCATATCTGCATACTCGTCGTTACAGTAATGTTCCATATTGGCACCAACACTTGCACAACACAAATGACGCTCCGCAAACAACTGACATGAGTGACACACAGTGTACTGTACAAGTCGACCACGGTATTATTGAACCTAGGAGTGAGGGCGATCGGTCGACTCGTGTGTTTACCTGTGCACTTCAAGCTCATCAGAATGTGATCTGCTAAACCATACGACTTGCTCGTGAATCTACAGGGTGTTACAAAAAGGTACGGCCAAACTTTCAGGAAACATTCCTCACACACAAAGAAATAAAATATGTTATGTGGACATGTGTCCGGAAACGGTTACTCTCCATGTCAGAGCTCATTTTATTACTTCTCTTCAAATCAAATTAATCATGGAATGGAAACACACAGCAACAGAACGTACTAGCGTGACTTCAAACACTTTGTTACAGGAAATGTTCAAAATGTCCTCCGTTAGCGAGGATACATGCATCCACCCTCCGTCGCATGGAATCCCTGATGCGCTGATGCAGCCCTGGAGGAAGGCGTATTGTATCACAGCCGTCCACAATACGAGCCCGAAGAGTCTCTACATTTTGTACCGGGGTTGCGTAGACAAGAGATTTCAAATGCCCCCATAAATGAAAGTCAAGAGGGTTGAGGTCAGGAGAGCGTGGAGGCCATGGAATTGGTCCGCCTCTACCAATCCATCGGTCACCGAATCTGTTATTGAGAAGCGTACGAACACTTCGACTGAAATGTGTAGGAGCTCCATCGTGCATGAACCACATGTTGTGTCGTACTTGTAAAGGCACATGTTCTAGCAGCACAGGTAGAGTATCCCGTATGAAATCATGATACCGTGCTCCATTGAGCATAGGTGGAAGAACATGGGGCCCAATCAAGACATCACCAACAATGCCTGCCCAAACGTTCACAGAAAATCTGTGTTGATGACGTGACTGCACAATTGCGTGCGGATTCTCGTCAGTCCACACATGTTGATTGTGAAAATTTGCAATTTGATCACGTTGGAATGAAGCCTCATCCGTAAAGAGAACATTTGCACTGAAATGAGGATTGACACATTGTTAGATGAACCATTCGCAGAAATGTACCCGTGGAGGCCAATCACCTGCTGATAGTGCCTGCACACGCTGTACATGGTACGGAAACAACTAGTTGTACCGTAGCACTCTCCATACAGTGACGTGGTCAACGTTACCTTGTACAGCAGCAACTTCTCTGACGCTGACATAAGGGTTATTGTCAACTGGACGAAGAATTGCCTCGTCCATTGCAGGTGTCCTCGTCGTTCTAGGTCTTCCCCAGTCGCGAGTCATAGGCTGGAATGTTCCGTGCTCCCTAAGACGCCGATCAATTGCTTCGAACATCTTCCTGTCGGGACACCTTCGTTCTGGAAATCTGTTTGGATACGCCACGGCTATTGTCCCGTGCTAATCCACACATCAAATGGGCATCTGCCAACTCCGCATTTGTAAACATTGCACTGACTGCAAAACCACGTTCGTGATGAACACTAACCTGTTGATGCTACGTACTGATGTGCTTGATGCTAGTACTGTAGAGCAATCAGTCGCATGTCAACACAAGCACCGAAGTCAACATTACCTTCCTTCAATTGGGCCAACTGGCGGTGAATCGAGGAAACTAAAATGAGCTCTAACATGGAAATTAAGCGTTTCCGGACACATATCCACATAACATCTTTTCTTTATTTGTGTGTGAGGAATGTTTCCTGAAAGTTTGGCCGTACCTTTTTGTAACACCCTGTATACGGACTTCCACAGTGTCTACATTATTCGACAAAATTGGTGTGGTTTTCGTTCACTGTAATGACACGGCGCGTTCCCGATCGTGGCCAAGGGAGTGCAGTAATGTCATGGTTGGACAGTACTGTCATATCCATTCTGTTTACAGCTCTGTGTCGAAAATGTAAACAAAGACTACACCATGGACCAGCATGTGGTGTTTAGACAGAATCACGTCAGTAGTGGCTGGTAACCGCAAAGTCGCAGTTATCTCGCAAACTGTTCGTCTGTGGACCTGTGTTTACTGTGTGAGTCTTGACGTTTTCAAGCAAAAGTTAAAGATACTGCTGAATAGCAGGCACAGCAGATTCGTGGTCGTTATCTTATGTGAATAACAGAATGCAGACTATGAATTCCAAGTGATTACTTGACAATGGGCACTCATAATATGAAGCAGTCAGACATGGTGTACCACACTGTTCTATTTTTGGTCCTCTACTTCTGTTATAAATAAATAGTTTTCCACTTTCAGTTCAGGAGCTGCAAGTTTGACCCTTTTGCAGGTGATGTACTTATATGAATAGGCACTACCAGTTCTCTTATTGAAAAGAGAGCCAACGAAATGTTCGTAAACACAAACAAATGAAACTTCCTGGCAGATTAAAACTGTGTGCCGGACCGAGACTCGAACTCGGGACCTTTGCCTTTCGCGGGCAAGTGCTCTACCAACTCAGCTACCCAAGCACGACTCACGCCCCGTCCTCACAGCTTTAATTCCGCCAGTACCTCGTCTCCTACCTTCCAAACTTCACAGAAGCTCTCCTGCGAACCCTGCAGAACTGTGAGGACCGGGCGTGAGTCTTGCTTGGGTAGCTCAGTCGGTAGAGCACTTGCCCGCGAAAGGCAAAGGTCCCGAGTTCGAGTCTCGGTCCGGCACACAGTTTTAATCTGCCAGGAAGTTTCATATCAGCGCACACTCCGCTGTAGAGTGAAAATTTCATTCCACAAACAAATGGTTCGAAGAAAATTAAATTTTGACAACATTCAATACATGCAATTCAGTAAGTGACATTCATCTCTACAAGCTTAAAAATAATCTACACCAACAACTAGTTTCTACTATTAAGTTTTGGGGAATGCTGATACATCACTACCTTAAGTGGAAGATCCACACCCTACAATTAAATGAACGTCTTACTTCAGCTACACTTGGAGTAAACATGATTACTGCTATATATGATTCTAAAAATTGAGAACTTAGTTTATTCTACATATATTCTTCCTTATACTAATGTGCTACAGAATCATTGCTTAGGGAAACTGAATTTATAGCAAAAGTACTTTAAGTAAGAAATGTATTGGAAGAATTATATTTGCTATTAGTTCAAGAATATCACGCAGAGACCTCTTCGAAAAAGTTTGTATTATGTCTAGAGCTTCATTATACATAACGTTCCTTGTCGTTACCAATATTTCTCTTTTCTACAATACAAAAACCTGTATTATTTCAAAATGTGATGTCATATCGTATCGTACGTTCTCCTCACGGAATACAGCATTCTCAGTAAGAACCAACGAGTCTGACAATCATAAAGGAAAGTTATGCAGTACAGTTCAGTAATGAACACAAACACGTAACGCAAAATAGTTATCAAGTGTGATCTTGAACTTGGTACCTTGATTCGACTCGTTCAATCTCGGAACACCCTGAGAAAATGGAACGGCCTGGCACACGTATATACGCATTTCATCGCTCATATAGAATGAAATCGTCCGGTGTTACGCTAGACTCATGTTGAAATGAGAGATGACACTGGTCGTATGTCACAAATACGTGGCGCTTGCAGTGTGTCGACGGTCCGGTTAGGTGTGGCATCTAATTTTTATGAATTGTGCTACGACAAGCAATGTCACTAATTACGAGGGGGTATTAAAAAAAACGGGGCTTGTGCAGTATGCATTTTTCCCGCTACCGCGTGCAACGCAACTCATCGCCAGTTCAGTACCGCCTGTGATGTCGACCTGACTCGTTCTGTTCGTCTCCAGTGACTGTTTTGGCTAGCGCTGTTTTGTTTTTGTTTCATTTTTTATGGCAAGTTTACGTGAACAGCGTGCAGCTGTGAAATTTTGTTTTCTACTCGGTAGAAGTGCTGCTCAAACTGTTTTAATATTGAAAACAGCTTACCAAGATGACGCTACGGAAAAAAACTCAAGTGTACGAGTGGTTTGCTCGATTTAAAAATGGCGACATGAAGACTGATAAACCTCGTTCTGGACGTCCATCAACTGTCCTGTCGACGAAAATATTGAAGAACTTGGAGAGCTTGTGCTCAAAGAACGTCGACAACTACTGATCAACTGTCAGAGAATAGTGGCTTATCTTGGAGCTCGGTTTGGCGAATTTTAACGGAAGATTTGGGAATGAAAAGGGTTGCTGCCAAGTTTGTCCCTCGGGTTCTGATTGACAGTCAAAAGAAACGTCGAGTTGAAACATGTCTTGCTTTGAAGCAAGAGCTTGAAACTGATCCAGACTTTTTGTCAAAGGTTATTTATTACTAGTGAAGAGTCATGGTGCTCTGGTTACGACCCGGAACAAAGCAACAGTCAAGCTAATGGAAGACGTCGTGAGTCACCCCGTCCAAAAAAGTAGTCAAGTCAAATCAAAACAATGCTGATTTGCTTTTTTGATGCCAGCGGGCGTAATTCTTTCTGTGTTTGTTCCCCAGGTCAGACGGTCGATCAAACCTTTTATTTGGAAGTTTTAATAAGATTGCGCCTGCACACACAACCATCTCTGTTAGTTTTCGGCTGAAAATTGCATGCTCTTTACTCGCCTGGCCTCAATCCATGCGACTTTTTCTTATTCCCAGGGAACAAAAGAGGAATGAAAGGACACTGATTTCACAACATGAAGAAGTTAAGAAAAAAACGAGGGAGGAGTTGTCAGCAATTTCTAAAGATGACTACAAAAACACGTTTCGGACGATGGAAGTACCGGAGCGACAAATGTATTAGTTGTAATGGAGAGTATGGAAGGAGATAAGGTTGTTTTGTAAACAATTTGAAGCGCGACCGCTGTGCCCGAGCGGTTCTAGGCGCTTCACTCCGGAGCCTCGCTGCTGTTACGATCGCAGGTTCGAATCCTGCCTCGGGCATGGATGTGTGTGAAGTCCTTAGTTTAGTTAGGTTTAAGTAGTTCTAAGTCTAGGGGACTGATGACCTCAGATGTTAAGTCCCATAGTGCTTCTACATCTACATCTACATGATTACTCTGCAATTCACATTTAAGTGCTTGGCAGAGGGTTCATCGAACCACAATCATACTATCTCTCTACCACTCCACTCCCGAACAGCGCGCGGGAAAAATGAACACCTAAACCTTTCTGTTCGAGCTCTGATTTCTCTTATTTTATTTTGATGATCACTCCTACCTATGTAGGCTGGGCTCAAAATATTTTCGCATTCGGAAGAGAAAGTTGGTGACTGAAATTTCGTAAATAGATCTCTCCGCGACGAAAAACCTCATGGTTTTAATGACTTCCATCCCAACTCGCGTATCATATCTGCCACACTCTCTCCCCTATTACGTGATAAAAGAAAACGAGCTGCCCTTTTTTGCACCCTTTCGATGTCCTCCGTCAATCCCACCTGGTAAGGATCCCACACCGCGCAGCAATATTCTAACAAAGGACGAACGAGTGTAGTGTAAGCTGTCTCTTTAGTGGACTTGTTGCATCTTCTAAGTGTCCTGCCAATGAAACGCAACCTTTGGCTCGCCTTCCCCACAATATTATCTATGTGGTCTTTCCAACTGAAGTTGTTCGTAATTTTAACACCCAGGTACTTAGTTGAATTGACAGCTTTGAGAATTGTTCTATTTATCGAGTAATCGAATTCCAATGGATTTCTTTTGGAACTCATGTGGATCACCTCACACTTTTCGTTATTTAGCGTCAACTGCCACCTGCCACACCACACAGCAATCTTTTCTAAATCGCTTTGCAACTGATACTGGTCTTCGGATGACCTTACTAGACGGTAAATTACAGCATCATCTGCGAACAACCTACCACAGGACAATAATTAACCACTCTGGAATGGCTATAGAGGCGAAACTGCAGTAGTGTCTCCTGAAGGAAATAAGAGAATAAATAGTCAAATGGTGGAAGTGCTTATCACGTAGTCTTAGAGCCATTTGAACCATTTTTTAAACAATTTGAAAATATACAACTTTTAAAAAGTAATTCCGTTTTTTTGGGTACCTTCTCGTATCACAGGACAATAATTAACCACTCTGGAATGGCTATAGAGCCGAAACTTCAGTAGTGTTCTGAAGGAAATAAGAGAATAAATAGTCAAATGGTGGAAGTGTTATCACGTAGACAACTCGAGATTTAGTCGGGCGAGTATTCAGAAAGGACCGCCTCCTACACGTGTAAACGGCTGCTGGTTGTTCCAGGTTTCTCTTGGCACGCCTTTTGTGGCCGTTGGAGATGTACGAGGCAGTCTCTCCGGGCCCAGTGAACCGGTCGGTGCAATCCGTTCGCCTCGCCCGCCGCAGCGCGCTCTGCTACTTTGCACGCAGCCGGCTGGCGCCGCTTTGTTTGAATTCCCCGTAGTGCAGCTGTGCCGCCATTAGCGGCTCGGTGAATCACGCCTGCCCGCGCTTAAACGAGGCGTCGCCGTCGGTCCACGCCTCGCGATTCTTTCCTCCCACGCCGCCGCTTTCACGAGTCACGAGTCACAAGCACACTGCAAGTGCACAGGCTAGGCATTTCACCTTAGGGTAACAGAACGTACGACCTTTGATGATGTCAAACGCGAAGAGCAGAAAAGGAAATCGTTGTACTTATAGATGAAAAGCTTTTGAACAGGTTGCTCGATCTTATCCTAATAACTAAGTGAGATTACACTCCCGTACTGACAAACAAATTCGATATACAGGGTACTCGCCGTATACGTGCCTTAACATGTAACAACTTCAGTGTGTTATTTGTTTTCCCGCAAACACGTTACCTAATTTGCTACCAATGTTTTCTGCACGGTCGTAACTGCACCACTAAGCGGACTACACCTATCAGTGTAGACCAGGGGTTTCAAACAAAATTTTCTCGAGGACCCCCTCATCGAGCGTGATTGGTACCTTGCCCTATCACAGTATCAAGTACCTAAAAAAAGCCAAAGTAAGAGTCTTTTTATACGTTTTCTATTTTTTGGTACTTAGAAAAAACATTGACATATGCATTATTGAAAAATATTGAGCTTCAAACTTTTTCAATTTAGCCATCATTGTTATTGTTAAATTTTTGAATATTGCTAAAAATATTTGTCTTCAAATCTGGGTGTTTAGTATAACAAACTCCTTAAAAAAAATAATGGCCACTTGTCGTCTGAAATGCGAGGTTCTGTGTAAAGTGACTGTCAGTTGTCAGCTGGAAAGAGGCAGCGCACGCAGTCTAAGGCATGCAGCAGAACTATTTGCCTCTATCTAATTCTAGTTTTGCGCTAGAGTGTGCTAGTGTCAGTTGGCTCTCGGAAGACGCTAGACGCAGAAGATAGCGTTCGCTAAAACTCTGCCCATGCAGGAAGCGGCCAAAACAACAAAAAAATCTGTTATCATACGAAATATATTTAATATATTTGTTATTCTTATAGCATCTTGCGGACCCCTCTGGCATAGCTCGCGGACCCCTGGGGGTCCGCGGACCACCTGTTCGGAACCACTGGTGTAGACTAACCGCTGCACGGTCGTATCTGCACCACTAAGCAGACTACGCTTGTCACTCCACACTAACTGCTTCGCGTCCACAATTCAACGCCGGCCCTGCAGCTCAGTGGAAAATAAACATTAATAGCATACTCTTGCCACATGTACTTGGAGGTGCTAAGCACCCTAAGAACGTACTAACAGCTATAATTATTAGTCTGGAAATGAAGTAAATAGTGATGTAATGTTGTTGAGCGCGCTGACCTCAGTAATCGATAAAAATATCTGCACTTATATCCCCAAGACCCTTTATAGTAGGGCATAAAGAAAGAGTAGTTCGTACTAAGGAAACATGAATGCCACTTACAGCAAAATTAAAGAGGTCATGGAGAAAAGAGAAGAAGCTGTATGAATATCAAGAGTTAAGATAGGAAGGCAGTACTAAGCAAAGAACTGAAAGCTAAAAGGTGAAAAGAATGTTTACAGAAGTGCTGTACAAGGGAAATGAACTTGAATGGAAAGCAAGAGGTGGGAGATGCGACACTGCGAAAAGAATTTTTAACAGTGTGCTGAAAGACCTATGTAGACTCCTGGAGTAGGAGATAATACTCAGAATTATTGAGATCCGTGGAAGAGCGAGCCACGACAAAACTACTCCACCTGGTGAGCAAGGTATATAAGAAACACCCTCCAATTTCAAGAATAGTGTAACAATTCCAATTACAAAGAAGGTAGCTGCTGGCCAGTGTGAATATGACCGTACTATCACTTTGATAAGTTATGCCTGCAAAATTCTGAAACGCGTTATTTACAGGAGAGAAGAAAAAAATGGTAAAAGCGGGGAGATATGTTTGCGTTCTGTACAAATGAAATAACACGCGAGGCAATACTGACTCTTCGAATTGTGAGAAAAAGGAACTCTATTAAAAGAAAGCATATGTTAATTGAGCACGTCCAGAGACATTAAAGAATTTCAATTTGGTAATGGGGGGGGGGGGAGGGGAAGAGGAGGAGGAGGAGGAGGAGGAGGAGGAGGAGAGGGTTAAATGTGTGAGCGTCGGAGAAGTGGGGGGGGGGGGAGGTCTGACAGCTATATATGGCATACAAAATACGTGGCATGTTTCCGAAAGACGACGCGCGTCGAGCATCTATGTTAGCTCTGCTGAAGCGCACAGTTGCTCCCCTGTCCATGTGGTTCTGCCAGTAGCGTACACTGCCCTGAACTTGGGGTGAGAATCAACCAGTTACGTAGACAGCAACCTTGCAAGTAACAGGTCGATATTCTCCGAGTCGAAGAAACTCACTTGTCAACAGAGAGCACTCATATTTATACGTAACAAATACACCAGAACGAACTTGTATTAAATTAATGAGAAAGCCCCAGAATATTTTATTAAACACGAAGGTGAATAAAACAAATAGTTGCATAAAGCAGTACGCATCCTGACAGTTTTTCAGATGCAGTTCGCATCCAGCCCACAACACTGCAATAGTGACGTCGTAAATAAAGTCATTGCCTCAGACTTTACGATGTCCGAAAGGCATTAACCGCCGACATGTCATAACCTGACATTTAATAATATCATAACAAATCGTACGAAAAACGAGTCGTTTTCATAACATTCACGAGCCAGTGCATACTTTCGGAGCACGCAAGTCATGATACCAATAGCCTTTAACTATCGATACGCTGCTTCTAGTCGTTTTATTGTAACAAATCGCACCAAATAAGCCATTTCCGACACATACTCAATGTCATGGAGCTTTGGAGCAGCATAAATTAATACCGCCGAACGCGCGCTTCATCTGCAAACGACCTAATTCAATATGGTGTCTCCTAAGTTCTCCTTGTGGCGTAAAAAGGAATCTCGCATCTCATGCACCACGTTCCTTTCCACGCAACAAAAGTTCTCTGCTTCTGCCTCTTACAAGTGGCAATCCTGCGCAACGTCGAGTTCCACGGAGTGCCGTCGCAAAGCTCGTCCAGCTCCACGTTCGGGTTCGCTTACACGTCCCGTGTGACGGCAGCTTGTCAGCTGAGCGCTCACCACGTCCCCCACACGGAGAGCCCAGACTGACTCAAGTCACGAAGCTTCGTCGGTTCGGTTGAACGCCGTGGCAGCGCTGGGGACGATGAGCGCTGGGGTACTTGAGTGGATTTTGGGAGCAACCGAACAGATAGTTATGTTAGCCGCGTCTCCACACATGATACTGTAGCTCACACTCGGTATCTGTTACACTGGATCAGTTTGTGATGACTGACATCACACACACACACACACACACACACACACACACACACACACAGACAGACAAACGGCCGCGCGCGTGTGTTTCTCATTACATGCTTGCAGTGTGCCAAAGTTAAAGGGACCACCATGAGGCGCAGAAAATAATTTGTTTTCAGTTAAACATGTTTTAACCATAGGTGTGGTGAGCTATGGCAATGTCAGGTTCCTTTCACCTAATTGCCTGTTATTCAGATGTGAAAACTGAAGTAAAGTATCACGACATATGTATGGTGAGGCAGTTGTTAATTTTTCTGGAATTTTAGCAGAGCGCACGCTACTGAGTCTTCCTTCTTTTCTTTTAAAATGTTCCGGATACGTCAGCACGTCTTCTATGACCTTGTACCATTGACACTGACATATCATTTGAATAAGGAAGATTTTTTATCCCCTTGCACGATCAAACAACCACCATTGACTAAAAGAAGTCAAGTTTCCATGGACACTAAGCGTTGGAAGTCCCACGCAGAAGTGTTCAGCTATGCTCTATAGCAGTCCATAATTGGGAAAGTGTTGGCGATGCAGGATTTTGTACAGGAACTGATCTCTCGACTTTGTCCCATAAATGTTCGATGGATGGCCAAATCATTCGCTCGAATTTTCCAGAATGTTCGTAAAGCCAATCGCAAACCATTGTGGCCCGGTTACTTTGCGCATTGTCGTCCATAAAAATTCCATCGTTGTTTGGGAATATGAAGTCCATGAATGGACGCAAATTCCCTCCAAGTAACCGAACGTAACCCTTTCCAATCAATTATCAGCTGACGCAAACATAGCCCACACCAGTATGGAGTCACCACCAGCTTGCACAGTGCCTTATTCTACATCTACATCCATATTCCGCAAGCCACCTGACGATGTGTGGCGGAGGGTACCTTGAGTACCTCTATCGGTTCTCCCTTCTATTCCAGTCTCGTATTGTTCGTGGAAAGAAGGATTGGCGGTATGCTTCTGTGTGGGCTCTAATTTCTCTGATTTTATCCTCATGGTCTCTTCGCGAGATATACGTAGGAGGGAGCAATATACGTAGGAGGGTGCAATATACTGCCTGACTCCGGTGAAGGTATGTTTACGAAACTTCAACAAAAGCCCGTACCGAGCTAGTGAGCGTCTCTCCTGCAGAGTCTTCCACTGCAGTTTATCTATCATCTCCGTAACGCTTTCGCGATTACTAAATGATCCTGTAACGAAGCGCGCTGCTCTCCGTTGGATCTTCTCTATCTCTTCTATCAACCCTATCTGGTACGGATCCCACACTGCTGAGCAGTATTCAAGCAGTGGGCGAACAAGCGTAGTGTAACCTACTTCCTTTATTTTCGGTTTGCATTTCCTTAGGATTCTTCCAATGAATCTCAGTCTGGCATCTGCTTTACCGACAATCAGCTTTATATGATCATTCCATTTTAAATCACTCCTAATGCGTACTCCCAGATAATTTATGGAATTAACTGCTTCCAGTTGCTGACCTGCTATTTTGTAGCTAAATGATAAATAAAAATAGCCTTATTGACAACTTTGGTCCAGGGCTTCGTGGGATCTGCGCCACACTCGAACCCTATCATCAGCTCTTACCAACTGAAATCGGGATTCATCTTTCCAACCATCTAGATTCCAACCGATTTGGTCACGAGCCCAGGAGATGCCGTGCTGTTAGCAAAGACACTCGCGTCGGTCGTCTGCTGCCATAGCTCACTGATACATTCTTCGTACGTTCCACATTGATTTCTACGGTTATTTCACGCAGTACTGCTTGTCTGCTAGCACTGACAACTCTGTGCAAACGCCGCTGCTCTCGGTCGTCAAGTGAAGGCTGCCGGCCACTGCCTTGCCCGTGGTGAGAAGTAATGCCTGAAATTTGATATTCTCGCCACACTCCTGATACTGTGGATCGCGGAATATTGAATTCCCTAACGATTTTCGAAATGGAATGTCTCACGCGTCGAGATCCAACTACCGTTCCGCGTTCGAAGTCTGTTTATTCCCGTCGTTGGCCATAATCACATCAGAAACCTCTTCAAATGAATCACCTGTGTACAAACGACGACTCCGCCAATGGACTGCCCGGTTATACTTCGTGTACACGTCACTACCGCCATCGGTATATGTGAATATCGCTATTCCACGACTTTTGCGGCTCAGTATAGAAATGCTATTAGCAGACAGTTCATAATTCAAAAATAGAGACAAAATGTTGAAGAATGTTGTTGAAAATACATCGTCAATACAGCTCAATATAAATCACGTTACAGAAGATAATATCACAAAAGCATGCTTAAGTCTATCACAAAATGAACTATACAGGGACAAAAACAAAACACACACACACACACACACACACACACACACACACACACACACACATTGTCCTGTACAAGTGTCAGTCTAAATTGTCCTTGGCAGTTAGATTGAAAATGGATACTAGGGAGTGAATAAAGCATCTGTGGAAACCAAATGTCGCGCAGCCCTTCCCATAAACACGAGTTTATCTCGGAAAGCATAAGTTTATGGACTCTTGTTTACTGGACTTTCTTTTCTCGTTTCGGTGGGCACTGGCAGCTCTCGGAGTGTTTGACACTTTGACACTTTTTTTTTTTTTTCATACCCTGTACAGTTGGGCCCGCATTATGAAACACGTCAAAATATGGCATTTTAAACTGAATCTCCCACGTTAGCTGCTAATAATTTTATTCTGTTTCGCACGACAGGCCTATTTCGGTAGTACTGCCATTGTCAAGTACACCTGAGAATATTGCAGTTTGTAAATTTCATTTATTTTTGCGACATTTGTATGCGGTATTAATTGTACATGTATACTTCCGTCCACCTAGGCGAGATGTACATATTGCATCACTGACGAATCCTTTTTCAACAGCCGCTGTTTTTATGATGGTAAAATAAAATCACGTAGTAATTTGACAGCTACGAGTAGTTGACAGTTCTCAATGATGCTGTATGTTTACAAAATGGTTATACCTAGTCAGCGGTATTGTTTGCGTAATCTTTGGTTGCTTATTTTGATCCGTTACGTAATATTTATGTTTGAAGTCGGTCTGTTCGTTCAATATGCCTTGCGGATAATTTTTCACGCGTATATAAATTTCTAATTCTTCCAGTACGTTCATGACAAGTCCTTTCTTGACTGGGAAAACAGGGCTGAATATCAAAACCAGATTTAGAGAACATACTAGAAACACTGATAGGAATGAGTCAAATCTCATCGCGCATTTAAATAGCCAACACCATAAAGTCGACAAAATCGAAACTACACTTCAAATCTTACACATAATATCCATAGCAGACAGCAAAATCAAAGGGGAAACTTTAAATTTCGCGTTTAAAAATTCATTAGCGCAAGAGGACTGTACAGAAATATCATAGTTTGATCGTCGCACAGACTTCCATATGGAGGACACAGGAATAGGCATCCTTGTCGTTGAGAAGCTACTGGAAGACTTGAAAACAAAAAGTCGCCAGGTCCGGACGGAATCCCAATTCACTTTTACAAAAAGTACACAGACGTGGTCCATTGCTTAGTATCCATTTATAACGAATATCTCGGCCAGCTCAAAGTCTTAAGAGAAGGAAAATGTCAGAAGTTGACTCCCACATATAAAAGGGTAAAAGAACAGACCCGCAAAACTACAGACCAATATCCTTAACATCGGTTTGCTGCAGAATTCTTGAGCGTGTTCTGTGTTCGAATATAACAAATCAGTAGCGATTTGGAAAGTGTCGGTCGTGAGAAACTCTGCTTTCCCTTGCCCCTCACGATATTCTGCGAACCATGGATGAACGGCAACAAGCAGATTCCCTGTTTCTAGGATTGCGGAACGATTTTGACACGGTGGCCCTCTGCAGACTGTTAACGAAGGTCCAAGCATATGGAATAGACTCTTAGATATATGAGCGCCTGGAGGACGAGTGTTCGTCACAGACAAAGCCACCGTCTGGAGTAGGGTTGTTGACGAAATTTCGAAAAATCGATACGTTTCCAGAAAACATCGATATATATCGACATTGTTTCACCGATATATCTATATCGAAATATTATAATCGAGTGCCCATATTTTCATTTTGTATTTTTTTCCAAATTTTCGATAAATATTTGAAATTGTTCTTTTGAAACTATAGAAGAACATAATTTTACGTTCACTGTGTAAAGGAGTCTTACCAGTTTTTGAGCTTTCATCAGGTCCAGTTTCTCTCTTTCAATTTTTAACGTAACTATTGTGCTGTTTCTTCGCATCGGCTTCTTCAAAAACAGTTGCTGAAAATGATGAACAAAAATGTGAATGAAAAAATTTGTCTTCGCGATGGGCGGAAATGTGTGAGGAGGAAATGCTGACGTAATCAGCGCTTGGTGCTGCGAGCAGAAGATGCAACGTTTAACTTCACCACGCAATTCTGACACTACATATGCTGGATCGTTATGGTTTCCAGAAATGAAAAAAGCAGGGAAGTCGACATGAAGTGTTTACGGCAAATTCGGTAGGTGACGCAACGTAATGACGGAACCATCGGACACCTTTTAATGTGCCACATACAAGCGGTACCCATAGTTAGCAAAGTGGTTATCGTCAAGGATGAACGTGCATCGTTTTCCTTTCAATTCTTGCTCTAAGGGGGATAAACAGGCTGCTAGCTTGTTGACGTACAGAATGTCTAATAATAAATCAACACTTAAGATACGGCTCTAAAACCGGCAGTATATTTGCAATGTGCAGCTGATATTTTTATAGGCCGGTATAACGATACTTATTTCGTCCCTATATCGATGCTTTCTTTAACATTTCGGGGACCGATAGTTAATTTTTTTAAATATCGATATATCGGATTCCCGATATTCTTAAAAATATCAACAGCCCCAGTCAGGAGTGCCCCAGGGAAGTGCGAAAGGACCACTCTTGGCCTCTTTATAAGTCAACGATCTGAGCGATGTGGTCAGGAGCAGTCTGAAACTTCGCTGACGATGTGTAAGTGTCGTCGGTGAGTGAGTGAGTGTCGCAGGACACAGCATGACTGACAGCTTGCTGTGAACGTAGAAAAATATGCGAGGGTTGGAACCTAAGTAGTGGCAATTATTTATTCACAACTGATACAAAAGAGTTACATGTTTGCAAATGTTACTGTCATTCAAAGTAGTCACAAGCGTTGTGTAGGGCCCGTTGCCAGCGATGTGGAAGCCGTAGTATACCGTTGGCAGAGCCAGTTCTGTTGATGGTGCGAATGGAGCGGTCTACTGCCTGTCGAATCTCTGGAACAGTTCTGAAGCGAATGCCACTAAGTGGTTCGTTCATCATCGGAATCAAATGAAAGTCACAAGAATTTAAGTCCGGGGGGTGTGGTGGATGGTACAGTACTTCCCAGTCCCATCGACCGAACAGAGCAGCCACAGCTTGCGCTGTATGCGCCCGCGCAATATCGCACAAAATGATGGGTGAGTTGCGCAGAAAGTGTCGCCGCTTCTTTCGCAGAGATGGTCGCAGGTGATGCTCCAAAAACGAACAGTAATATGACTGAAGTCCTAACATTTGCAAACATGTAACTCTTTTGTATCGGTTGTGGATAAACAGTTGCCACTATTTAGGTCGAACCCTCGCACGTAAATGCATATGAGCAGGAAAAACAATCCTCTGATGAATGAACGTAGTATCCGTGGTATGTCGCTTGACATAGTTACGTCTAGCACATAAGGTCGGTTGTAGAGCAGGCAAATGGTCGACATCGGTTTATTGGGAGAATTCTAAGAAAGTGCAGCTGACCTATAAAGGAGCAGCACTTGCGCGACTGCGATCCATTCTTGACTAGTGCTCTAGTGTTTGGGATCCCCACTGTGTCAGACATCGAAGGCATCTCTTAAGTACGTTATAATGAACTGACGTCTCTTTTTTAGAATTATATCATATGCATATGAAAAACTGAAAGATTTGATTACAAATACTGAGGTTACCAAATGAAGTCAGTTGTGTTTCCTCTAGTTTTCTCGTCGTCGCCATTACGACGGACATAATGTGAGAGCAAGTAATGTTATGCCAGAATCTTTCTCGACTGTAGTACACGACGCCTCTCTTGCAGAATCTGCTACTGGAATTTGTTGAGCATCTCCGTAACGCTCTTGCGTTTACTACACGATTCCGAGACCAAACGTGCCGCTATTCATTGAATCATCTGTGTCTAATCTATTACTGCAACCCTGTAGGGGCCCAACACTGACCAACAGCAGTCAGTCAACAACCGGTCGAACGGGGTTGTTTTCTAAGGCACTTCATTTGTCGATGAAATACATACTCCTCAGATTCTGCCAATTACAGATCGGGATGCGCTATTGTTACAATTACACTACTGGCCATTAAAATTGCTACACCACGAAGATGACGTGCTACAGACGCGAAATTTAACCGACAGGAACAAGATGCTGTGATAGGCAAATGGTTAGCTTTTCAGAGCATTCACACAACGTTGGCGCCGGTGGCGACACCTACAACGTGCTGACATGAGGAAAGTTTCCAATCGATTTCTCATACACAAACAGCAGTTGACCGGCGTTGCCTGCTGAAACGTTTCCGTCTTTGATAATGGTCGGATTGTAGCCTATTGCGATTGCGGTCTATCGTATCGCGGCATTGCTGCTCGCGTTGGTCGAGATCCAATGACTGTTAGCAGAATATGGAATCGGTGGGTTCAGGAGGGTAATACGGAACGCCGTGCCCGATCCCAACAGCCTCGTATCACTAGCAATCGAGATGACAGGCGTCTTATCCGCATGGCTGTAACGGATCGTGCAGCCAGGGCTCGATCCCTGAGTCGACAGATGGGGACGTTTCCAAGACAACAACAACCATCTGCACGAACAGTTCTACGACATTTGCAGAAGCATGGACTATCAGCTCGGAGACCATGGCTGCGGTTACCCTTGACGCTGCATCATAGACAGGAGCACATGCGGTGGTGTAATCAACGACGAACCTGGGTGTACGAATAGTAAAACGTCATTTTTTCGGATGAATCCAGGTTCTGTTTACAGCATCATGGCGGTCGCATCCGTGTTTGGTGACATCGCGGTGAACGCACATTGGAAGCGTGTATTCGTCATCGCCATACTGGCGTATCACCCGGCGTGATGGTATGGGGTGTCATCGGTTACATGTCTCTGTCACCTCTTGTTCGCATTGACGGCACTTTGAACAGTGGACGATACATTCCAGATGTGTTACGACCCGTGGATCTACCCTTAATTCGATCCCTGAGAATCCCTACATTTCAGCAGTATACTGCACGACCGCATGTTGCAGGTCCTATACGGGCCTTTCTGCACACAGAAAATGTTCGACGCTGCCCTGGCCAGCACATTCTCCACATCACTCACCAACTGAAAACATCTGGTCAATGGTGGCCGAGCAACTGGCTCGTCACAATACGTCAGTCACTGCTCTTGATGAACTGTGGTATCGTGTTGAAGCTGCATGGGCAGCTGTACCTGTACACGCCATCCAAGGTCTGTTTGACTCAATGTCCAGGGGTATCAAGGCGGTTATTACGGCCAGAGGTGGTTGTTCTGTGTACTGATTTCTCAGGATCTATGCACCAAATTGCGTGAAAATGGAATCACATGTCAGTTCTAGTTCAATACATTTGTCCAATGAATACCCGTTTATCACCTGCATTTCTTCTTGGTGTAGCAATTTTAATGGCCAGTAGTGTAGTTTTATGTGGTCATTCCATTTTAGGTTCCTCCGGACGTTTACTCGCAGATATTTTACGGTAATTACTGTTTCCAGCGACTTATTGCCAATAGTGCAATCGAACAGTAGCGGTTGTTTTCGAATATTTTCGCGCAATACGCTACATTTATTTACGCCAATCGTCAAATGGCGGTCCTCGGCGACCATATGCAGGGCTTCCCACACATCACCACAGACTGGACTGTACTTTTGCTACAACTTGTCCGCATCGCATACCAGCTACCGAGCACTGCGTCTTGATAACGTTCAAGGCAGACCACACAGGAAGGCTGTTGTTCAAAAGCGAGGGAAAATTTCCTTAACGACAGTGTTTCCTCATTCCTCAGTGAGAGTAATGGTTCAGTAGGAATTAATTTTTTCTCAGGAATCTGCAGAAACAAACATCAGAGACATAACGCTGGGGGAATTGCAAGACTGTAATTGCGACGCTGTCCCACGGAGTGGTAATGGAGTCACTACAAACCTTTTGAGCTGAATAAAACGCAAACGTTACACAGTGCTGGTTGCACTACTGTCTATGGAAATCTTAACGGTTAACTGCAATTTGTACAGACAGCACACTGCCCCCCCCCCCTCCCCGGGGCTCCGTCGTTCCCCGTAGCCATGTTATTCAATCCGTACACCGGGCAAGCTGTGAAGGAAACGAAGGATGATAATGGAAACAGAATTAAAGTAAGAAAAATAAAATAAGATCTAATGCAAGTATCAGAGAAGGCAAACAACTTCGAAGATCAGCTGAACGGAATGGATAGTGTCTTAAGAAGAGGTTATTCGACGAACATCGACAAATGTAAAACAAGGGTAATGGAATATTATCGAATTAAACAGGCACTTCTGTAGGAATCATATTAGGAAATGAGGCACCAAAAGTGGAACGCGATTGTTGCTGTTTGGGAACAATGTGATTGATGGAGGCCAAAGTAATGAAGAAATAAAACATGTAATATACATCTAAGCGTTAAAACATTTTTATTTGGTGTCTGTTCGGTTTGAAGACCACAAGTACGACAGCAGCAGCAGCAGCAGCAGCAGCAGCAGCAGCAACAACAACATCGGAACTGTGGCTAAAGTTGCCTCCGCGAAAACTGTACATCAGTTTGTTATATCACTTTTTGTGCGTCACTAGACGCAAATGGCCTTATGTTCGTCTGTTAAATAGTGACTAACATACGAGCGTTCAAACATTCGTGACTCCAAGACAATGGTGCAGTATTCTGGACACAACTGGAGAGGAAATCTGAAGCGTCTCTTAGATGTCCTTAAATTTAACTCTCCCCCATTTTAACCATTGTTGCGACGTTTTCCACCCCTCATCTTCCGATAAACTTCTGCAAGAACCATAGGAAAATGCCACACGGGGAGGACGGGCACATTGCGAGCGCTCAAAACAATAGTTGATCATGATTTGACTCTTATCCCCATTTCTAGAAAGTGAAATTACGGGCCATGACCCAGACTACCTTAAAGTTGTTTACTGGGGCTTCCTCATCCGGTACGTCGTAAATAAATTTACTAATAATAATTTTAGTTGGCCACGCAAGCAATCCAATACCGCTCATGAAAACGCTGCCAGATTTCAGGTGGAGCAGTCGATTATCGCTCTATGTGAGCGCTCCACCGCATCTGAATCGGATTAGCTCGTTACTCGCTTTTAAAGACGTTACTTAAAGTGCACGATGTGGTTTTGTACGGATCAAACGTAGAGCACCTTTCGTCGAATGATCAGAAAGTTCCTCGTTTCATTAATGATGTGCTTCCGGGTTCCTGAATATAGTTTACGGATAAAATGCAATGCACATCTAGGCTTGAAAATCTGAAAGAGACCTTTAATCTATCACGTTGAGAAAGACTGAGAGCTCACATTCTTCCATTACCTTTACTTAACTGAAGAGAAACTCATTTTATCTTTATTAGACACCGGATGGCTGCATTAACCAAGCCGAAGTACTTTACAACAACGTTGCATAGCTGGATAATCAATAAGCTGCGATCCCACGCTTCCTTCAGTGGCAAAGGCTCTCGTGTACATTCGATGGCTGCTAATAAAACGTTCGCTAATCACGCGCACGCGATTAGCAACGTGCCTATAGCCGAACGCAAGTTTTCCACGCATTCTAATTCTCCAAAATACTGGAGTTCAACAATTTCTACCAGCGATAACTTCGTACATTTTTTCCTCAACAGTCTTAACTAAGCGTATGAAATTAGACATTTTGGCGCAAATTAATTGGTGTGGAAAAGAGTTTTAAAGATATTTTATTGAACAAATTCCTCTTCCTCCAGACTTCGATGACATCTTAAAAAAAAAGAGAAGACGAAGAAGACGAAGAAGACGAAGAAGAAGAAGAAGAAGAAGAAGGAGAAGGAGAAGGAGAAGTAGGGGAGTAGGACTTCCGCACCGAGGGTTCTCTGCAAACTTCATTATGTGTATAGCTACTTCATCCGTCCTGGGAATTGAGAATTTCGCCGATTTTTGCAAGGTATCGATACAGGCAAGATACTAAAATATATTACAAATTATATTTTAACTAAAGTTCAGTCTTGATCACAACACTTGTGTCTCAATAACATAGGTGAACGGTTTCGGTTATATTTATATAACCATCTTCAGACCCATGGCTTCCTTGGAGAATGGTAGGCGGAGCTCTCCTCAGCTGCTACGAAGTCAACTTCATCAGCCATGAGTCTGAAGATAGTTATATAAATATAACCGAAACCGTTCACCTATGTTATTGAGACATAAGTGTTGTGATCAAGAGTGAACTTTAGTTAAAATATAATTATTGATCACTGTTTCCAAAAATGTTTACTAAAATATTACAAATTGCCCTATCTTGCCATTCCATTGACGTAGAAGCTTAAATTTTTTATACTGCCATGAGCCCGTTGACTTCAGCAGGTGACATAAATTGTAAGTTGATACGTCCACCAGTTCCTGAGAAAAAGGGATCTGAACAGAAGGACGGATAACAACTGACAAGAAATATTTTTTTCATGTTATATATCAGTGTTATATAATAATAAATAATTAATTTTCGGATTTTTTCACTTATTTGAACTGTGAAACCTTGCTTCTTGCGAAATTTCATGACTCTACGGCAACAGGAAGCACACATGGGTTGTAATGAGTAAGTCTGCGTGTATCAAAATACATGACACAAAAGGCCATATCTTCTAACTGCACTGACATAGAAGCATTAATTTTTTACGTCGGCAAGGGAGCATAGATCTTAGTATGTGACATAAATACCAAATTGATAAGTCTATTCGGTCCTGAGAGGAAGAAGAAGAAGATGATGATGACGATGTTTGGTTTGTGGGGAGCTCAACTGCGTGGTTATCAGCGCCCGTACAAATTGCCGACCTTTGCTCAGTCCAAAGTCGCCACTTTCATGAATGATGGTGAAATGATGAGGACAACGCAAACAGCCAGTCACCTGGGAAGAAGAGTTCTCAACAGTCGGATACACAGCCGGACAACAAAGTGGTCGGTCCTACAAGGGTTCTGCTTCTACCGACCGAGGTATGTGACTCTACAAAAGTTGCGGTACTGACAGCCTGAGGTCCAGGAAACCGGTATATGATTGGGCTAACAAAATCGATTCCGTCTTAACACGTAAACACGGCAGTGGAGATCGGTCTGTGGCATCCGATTTGCGTCTTCACCAAGATTTTTTTTTAAATTTTTTTCTGTACGTGCCCATTCAGTCATGTCAGTATTGAGAATATACAGTTTGTTTTGACAATGCAGAGTATACATTAGTTTAAGTCGTACTCTGATACGAAGTTACATAGGTTTTTACTGTCATTTGACTTTAGGTTTCCTTTTAATGCAACTCGCAAAGCTCTCTGGGGTGAACACTGTGAGAAGAGAAATTTGGAAACAGGCTAAACACAGCGAAATACGTCCTCGGCATTTTCGGGAAGTGAACACAGACTGAATTAAGGAACATGTTGGATTACGAAACCAGCCTTTTCGTATCAGATACTCCCGTTCTCGATCTTTCGAAACTTATAATAACAACGAAGCTACATTAACGAGACAAATGCGTCGCATTACTGGATCGAATATGTATTTAATACCAGAAAATCTGCTGAAAATGCCTTCCTTACGCTCTGTTATTCACGAAAGCACTGTAAAACTTTCTATTCAACACGCTCGTTGCACACACACGAAACAAATTAAGAACGAAAAGCAGTCCGCTAATATTTTGGGGCTTCTAACACGGCCGGCTTCAAGGCAACGTAAGCGTCGCCTATAGCGCGATGTCCCATTTTTGTACCTCCTCAAGTATACTGGCACGGCGATACCGAACTGTCTCAAGCTACGTCACACTTACGTATGTCCACACGGTAAGCGCGATGCGTCGCTGTAAGCACAAGAGTTGATTTCTAGTCTCGCTCTTCGTGGTCAGTAACAGACGTCCTCGCTGAGTGTCGCCGACGTCCGCTCGTCGCAGAATCATACAGCATACTCTGAACTCAAGCACTGTGGCGTTCCTGGGGAAAATAAGATTCTCACAGTACGGCTACAGGAAAAAATTCTCTCGAGTGAGACAAGACATGCATTATTCATGCATGATATCTCGCCAACATTAAATGCAGGTAAACACGTAGATTACACTTTCCTGCATTACCGTGACGTCGCCAGTGTCCTAATGAAGAGTAATAGCACATCTCATGTTCTTAATACTGATAAATGCTTTATCTGGCAGGATCAGCAGCGTTGTAAGACTGCTCGCTGACGATGCTGTTACGTAAAAGAAAATATTGTCTTTGGAAGGTTGTAAGGAATTTAGGTTCTGCACAAATGTAGGCGACACTGAACCTAAAAGGCAGGAATGGTTACAGAACAAATGTAAGGCTGTAGAACAATGCGTGAACGAGAGAAATGTAGATGCCACCTATAGTAAACTTAAGCAAACTTTCGGGGAAAAGAAGGGAGGAAGGAAGGAAGGAAGATTAGAGCTTGGCGCCCAATCAACATCGAGGTCATTAGAAACGGAGCACAAGCTCTGACTGTTTCGAGTACGGGGAAGGAAACCGGGCGTGCTCTTTTAAGAGAACCATTCTGGTATTTGCGTGAAGCGATTTAGGGAAATCACGGAAACCCTAAATCAGGATGGTCGGAAGCGAATTTGAACCGGGGTGTCCCCAAATTAGAGTCCAGTGTACTATCCCACTGCGCTACCTCGCTTGTTCGCAGAAAAGAGGAGCTCCTATCTCAATATTTATGGCACACACCGTAAACAAGTGTTAGGCGTAGAAGGGAAGGCTGAAAATTGAATGAAAAGTATATAAGGGCTCTACAACGGAAACTAATTTGCAGACAGTGTTGTAAAATGGCAACGGAAGGACATGATGGTGAGATGGGAGACGCGATAGCGCGAGAAGAATTTGACAGAGCACTGAGACACCCACGTCTAAACAAGGTCCCTGGAGTAGACGACATTCCATCGAAACTACTGACATTCTTGGGAGAGCCAGTCATGACAAAACTTTTCCACCCGGTGTGCAATATGCATGATCATTGATTATTACAGTGTGTGGTGTGCGTACTGTAAGACCTTCGGTACACACACCATCAGATTATTTGACTTGTCGCTCTAAAGAAGTAGGCGAGCGTCAGCAATATGTCTCGTGGTCTTATCGTGGCATGTTTATCTTTTGCCGTTAGGTCAGACGATAGAAATGCCACTTGCACGCTTAGAGTAGCAGATTGACAGCGACCAACTTTAAACAGAGCTTGATTAATTTTCACACACATTTGTTAAAATAATAAAAAGCATAGATATTACGTAACTTGATTCTGGATATGCCCGCATCTCGTGGTCGTGCGGTAGCGTTCTCGCTTCCCACACCCGGGTTCCCGGGTTCGATTCCCGGCGGGGTCAGGGATTTTCTCTGCCTCGTGATGGCTGGGTGTTGTGTGATGTCCTTAGGTTAGTTAGGTTTAAGTAGTTCTAAGTTCTAGGGGACTGATGACCATAGATGTTAAGTCCCATATTGCTCAGAGCCATTTGAACCATTTGATTCTGGATACTTTTTACAATTGACAATCTGAAGTTCCTTTGGTCTTGGTATGTTAATCTTATTCTCACATATCTCTGACACTTGACAAAGTGTCTATACATTTCTCTTCATGGCTATGTACAGGAATATGATAATCTTATTAGGCGCAGACTGAAACTTGACTACAGACAAATGCAGACTGTCTAATCGGAGCCGGCCGAAGTGGCCGTGCGGTTAAAGGCGCTGCAGTCTGGAACCGCGAGACCGCTACGGTGGCAGGTTCGAATCCTGCCTCGGGCATGGATGTTTGTGATGTCCTTAAGTTAGGTAGGTTTAACTAGTTCTAAGTTCTAGGGGACTGATGACCTCAGCAGTTGAGTCCCATAGTGCTCAGAGCCATTTGAACCATTTGACTAATCGGAGGTCTGTACACTCGTTATAATACCACCTCGAGCGTTCAGGTATCATTGCGCGAGTGTATCTGCGAGGAGAAAAGGTTCTACGTTAGCAGCAATCTCATTGGCTGCGTTACATATTAATACGCGGATCGGCGCAAGCAGAATCTGGTCCGTCTCTAAGACAGCGCCATCTCGTAGTGGGGAGACGGACGAGCGCTGCGCCTGTGCTGTTGTGCTTAGCGGGGCGCGCTCTATTGGGAAAGTTGTGTATGCGCTGACTACGCGGAACTATTTACACAATACAGTGTGTGTTTATACAGTGTCTGTACCTTACATTAGTATCTTTTGAAGATTCCAACTGTTGTAAATATTACTATGGGATTCGCACACTGCAAATACCCATCGGTGTCAGCTGTTTTGAGACAAGTGAAAATTTGTGCTGGACCGGGACTTGAACCCGGATTTCCCGATTATCGCAAGCGCTCGGTTTAACCACTGCGGCTATCCCATCACGCCTCCAGAACGGATCCAAACTTCCATACCGTCAATTTCATAACCCATTTCTGTGTTTCCCACTCTTCGTTTGGCTACGAAAATTCGGACAAGAATCCATTGTGTAATTTCTAGAAGAGTCTTGTTGCGCTCCGCTCAAAATACTATTAAAGTTTATCGCAAAATGTAAACAACCACTGTTGAATTGAAGTCACAGGACAATTCTGATTTGATGACATGCGCGATGCGCTTTGCTCACTCCATAGCTATTATTGCTCAATGAGCTGAAGGGATTTGACAGCTCGCATAGCTGCTTCCTTAGAGATGCAATGCGATGAGCCCAGATGTGTGTTTACAAGCTAACGTGCGTGGAATACCGACGCTAGCATCTGGAATTAAACACCACAGAGGCCGTATCACCTCAACACACACACACACACACACACACACACACACACACACACACACACACACAACTGCGGCGGGAATGTAGGCACGTGACTAGTGGCTAGGAAGGCACGAACAGTAATTACTCGTACCTGCTGGTACAGTACACGTGACCCGCGAAGGCCGCGCACTCGGGAGTAGAGTGGAGACACGGCAGATGCGCTGCGGGACGTTGTCAACTGCGTGGCGGAGGGTATTTTTTATTACACAATGTGCAAAGATTTCTTCTCGTTGCTTTCACGGAATGCATCGTGAAGAATTTCCGCTTGTACGCTTCTGAGCGAGCTGCTGTTAGCCTATTTTTATCTACAGGACAGGCACGTAGGCGACTGAAGTATTTTCCTTGTTCAGAAACAGACGTTCCTTCAAGTTTCCTACGCACACTGTAGCGAGATGTGCGGCTTCTGTTATCGAGTATCTGCCGGTTAAGATTTTTTAACATTTCTTTACGCCAGTCAACAAGCCTGATGTCGTCCGCGCCACCCCTTTCTGTATAGACGATGGCTGGTTGGTTACAATTAAACTTTCGCTACTTGAGAGGGTCCCCTTGCAAAACGAGTGATCGTAGGACAATGAAACTCTGTAAAAACATTTGTAAGGGCAGAAATAACGAATAAACCGTTGAGAGAAACACATGTTCATTTCGCGATTATAGGGTAAGATCTTATTAGTTACGTACCATGTTTACGTTCCACGTTAGAAGCGTTGCTCAATGTGACACCCATCTGCATCTGCACCCACGACAGCCTGAAAACGCACCAGAGATACCATCTTACAACTGTTCGCAGCATTTTTGAACCGTGGACCATGCAATGTTCAGCTGTCGTGGCACAGCTCATGCAGTGCTTGAAGATAGCACACTGTGTCCAGCTGTCTAAGCCATGGCAACAATAACTTCAACAATTTGTGGCGCAATTGGCCGTCAGCCTCTTCCACCATTCGCAAGTCGCCAGTTACGAATCGTGTTCTTCAACTCCCGTGAGGAAAGAGGACCTCTCCTAACTCCTTTAATGCGTCGATAATGGCGAAGAGCAGCAGCACTCATTCCATGCAGGCTTTCACGGCCGACGTCTTTATCAGTAAACTCTTCCGGGCTAAGTTGCCGTGGTCGATCTGTAGAACTTCTTCTCCCTGACGTTTCGTTCTCAACTACGGAGAACATCTTCCGACGACCACGGCAACTTAGCCCGGAAGAGTTTACTGATAAAGCAGCAGCACTGTTGCTTGTGTTTCGACTAGAGCCCTGCTCACCTCGTCCACACCCGTGTCGACTGACTGCAGCTGTGATGCAATGCATACTGACGCTTGTGTTTGAACCCCACGTCGCCGCACCTGTATCGGCAACTCACCGACACCACTGACAGCGCGAGTCCTGCAGCGCACCGCCTGATCGTCGTTCCTATAAAGTCGGGTACCCCTACAGTACACATTTTTCCCGTCTACACTGGCTCATGTAGCACTCACCAAGTACGCACGATAGTCCATTTTATTCCGACCAGCAATGGGGCGAATACTCGTGAGCACTATTCAACTATGGTCCACAAAAGTGTTTTGTAATCGTATGCAATCTTTTTGTGTGCAAACTGCATTTTGCCAGTAACGTATCTACGAAACGTAGAGTGGCATTTGCTACACCTACAATTAAATCTGTGAGGTCATTCCTCTTTATATTTCCAAGTACTGTTACCTCCAAACACACTACTGGCCATTAAAATTGCTACAACACGAAGATCACGTGCGACAGACGCGAAATTTAACCGACAGGAAGAAGATGCTGTGATATGCGAATGATTAGCTTTTCAGAGCATTCACACAACGTTGGCGCCGGTGGGCGACACCTACAACGTGCTGACATGAGGAACGTTTCCAACCGATTTCTCATACACAAACAGCAGTTTGACCGGCGTTGCCTGCTGAAACGTTGTTGTGATGCCTGGTGTAAGGAGGAGAAATGCGTACCATCACGTTTCCGACTTTGATAATGGTCGGATTGTAGCCTATCGCGATTGCGGTTTATCGTATCGCGACATTGCTGCTCGTCGAGATCCAATGACTGTTAGCAGAATATGGAATCGGAGGGTTCAGGAGGGTAATACGGAACGTCGTCCTGGATCCCAACGGCCTCCTATCACTAGCAGTCGAGATGACAGGCGTCTTATCCGCATGGCTGTAACGGATCGTGCAGCCACGTTTCGATCCCTGAGTCAACAGATGGGGACATTTGCAAGACAACAACCATCTCCACGAACAGTTGGACGACGTTTGCAGCAGCATGGACTATCAGCTCGGAGACCATGGCTGCGGTTACTCTTGACGCTGCATCACAGACAGGAGCGCCCGCGACGGTGTACTTAACGACGAACCTGGGTGCACGAATAGCAAAACGTCATTTTTTCGGATGAATCCAGATTCTATTTACAGCATCATGATGGTCGCATCCGTGTTTGGCGACATCGCGGTGAACGCACATTGGAAGCATCTATTCGTCATCGCCATACTGACGCATCACCCGGTGTGATGGTACGGAGTGCCATTGGTTACACGTCTCGGTCACCTGTTGTTCGCACTGACAGCACTTTGAACAGTGGACGTTACATTTCAGATGTGTTACGACCCGTGGCTCTACGCTTCATTCGATCCCTGTGAAACCCTACATTTCAGCACGATAATGCACGACCGCATGTTGCAGGTCCTATACGGGCCTTCCTGGACACAGAAAATGTTCGACGCTGCCCTGGCCAGCACATTCTCCACATCACTCACCAATTGAAAACGTCTGGTCAATGGTGGCCGAGCAGCTGGTTCGTCACAATACGCCAGTTACTACTCTTGATGAACTGTGGTATCGTGTTGAAGCTGCATGGGCAGCTGTACCTGTACACGCCATCCAAGCTCTGTTTGACTGAATGCCCAGGCGTATCAAGGCCGTTATTACGGCCAGAGGTCGTTGTTCTGGGTACTGATTTCTCAGGATCTATGCACCCAAATTCCGTGAAAATGTAATCACATAAGTTCTAGTATAATATATTTGTCCAATGAATATCCGTTTATCATCTGAATTCCTTCTTGGTGTAGCAATTTTAATGGCCAGTAGTGTAACTACAGTGTGAGCTACGTTAGTAATGAACATCGAAGTTTTAAGGCTTTCTAGTATTTATTACATTCAACTTACGATTGTAAGTATAAATAAATAAAATGAAGTCCAACGCCAACAGTTTAACTGTACACCTGTGCGCATGCGGATACACCGTTTTCCTGTGGCTTCCCTTAGAAAGTACGTGCTGAACAAGTGAAAAATTTTTCATGAGTAGCTCCAAGAAATCAGTCCGAGACGCTAACAACTACATCCTTATTGTTTTCAGTTGTTACAAGCTCTAAACCTACGGTTCATGTGCAAAGTTTGAAAACTAAACATTGCTGCATGACGATGATAATTTATGGATCGTATCCTCTTCAATGATGAAGCAAATGTGAACACGCATAATGCGCGCATCTGTGAGTCAGAAAATCCCCACTGCCCATAACCTTCAAAGATGAGAGAAGCACACTATTGAAATTCGGACAGAATACGATCCAGGAACAGTCAGCCAACATAATACTTCTTCCCACATATGTCTTGCAAATATCACGACGAGAAATTATAGTACGGAGGCTTACCGACAATCATTTTTCTCACGCGCCATTCACGAATGGAATTCGGAAGGGAGGAACAAATGGTGGTACCAGAAATAGCCTCCGCCACATAACGTCAGGTGGCAGCGGAATGTAAACTTACAAGGGCACACCGTCACCAGTACGATCATGACGACAGTTACACTACTGATGAAATGTGTTGTTTTGATTGGCTTCTAGTCGAGTGTAAGCAACGTTACTGAGTAAGTCACCCTTCATTTGCCCATCAATATAAAAAAGATGGGTTTGGTAAACTGTTTCGAGGGGAGGCTCTGAATAGGCAATGGAACGGACACACTCGTGAATGTTGCCACGGTCCAGCCTGGGATTTCGTCGCCGAGTTGGCGCATCCGCTGCTCGCTGGCAGGACTGCCGCAGCGAGCAACGGCCAAGTCACGGCTGGCGCCAGTAATGCTGTGTTGAACTGGCGCCACTCATTAACGGCGCTTTGCCCAGCGTGGGTGGCGCCAGTGGGCTGGCTTTGACTGCGCGCTCGTTATGCACGCAACTTTCGCTCTGCAATCTCTTCAATGGCAGCCATTAAGCTGGCACGAGCTCTACGGCTGTGCTCGACGAGTTTCCCGGAAGGACAAAGAGTGCTTCTTATTGCAACAGTCTCCCCTCGTACCATTCCATCCTACTACACAGGACTTCTGAACTTAATATGTCTACACATTAAGTGCTGAAGCTTTCAAAGGCACATCTGTCAATACGAATGCTGTACCGAAAGTAATGCAAAAACAGTAGTAACTCGTTTACGAGTTGATGTAGATCCTTCAAACTGCCCAAGCATTTCCTCTGGACGCTCCTGCACACAGCTGTTTCAGAATATGCTCACTACGAGCCGAGAACGGGAAGAAATGAAACGAAACTGCACGCCTTCATAGTTAACGTATTTTTATTTCAGTGATTATAAAAGAAAGTTATATAAACCAACTGGTAGTACGAGCACAGATGGTCCTCTGACAGTAGGATATGGCGTCCCACCAGACCTAAATGCATTCACTGATGTGGTCGAGAAGGGTTCCACACCGCCGTCGTATTCCCTCACGAAGCTCGCTGACCCAAACTGTTGTAAATGGCCACTGATATCCTGGATTTCGACAGCAGATCCCATAGGTGCTCCGCTGGAGACAGATCGAGCCATCTTGCCGAACAGAGGAGTACCTCAACACACGGGTCGTCCACAGAGACACGTGCCCTCTACGGGTGTGTACTGTGCCGCTGACAGGCGGTGCCAGCAAACTGTCTTGTCATAATGACACGGGATGTCTATGGCGATACACTAGGATATAGCTGGTAGGGAGCGCTGTAGGCTATGGTTGGAAGGATAGGTATATGTGAGGATGGAGACGATGATTGGGAGTGTATGTTGGTTGAAGTTCCGGCGTCAGACAGTTTTGGTTTTTATGTTTCTTCCCTAAATTTGCCTCATATGTAGATGATCCAAACTAATGTTTGGTATACATCGTCTTCTTGTACATACAACGCTATATATTGTTTTTTTAAAATTCTACGGTTACTATATTTGAAAAATATAGCTACGTAAGGTCTCATTTACGCAGAAAAGTGTGGAAATTACGCAGAAATATGTAAGTGTCCACTGACGTAAAACATCGAAACTATCTCTGCAAACAAGAAGACGCTTACTTAAGCCGCCCACAGGCCCCTGCGCTGCCCGGCGCGCTTAGCTCCCTCTGGCTTGGCCTGGTGGGCCGGCTTGCTGGTCCCGCAAGAGCAACATGAGAGTTAGTATGATGCTGAGAGTCTCGGTGGAGCAACCAAGCGGAAAGGAGTCCTTTTTCCGCCACCCAAATGTCTGTGTTGGCGTAAGCTGGGAAGGATTCGCAGGGGTCATGTTGGCATAAGTTTGGCTTGCAGTGCCGAGGAACCTCAGGAGTGGATTGCCGAAAACCCGACGAGCTGTCAGAGGAGTGTTTACCGGAATTTCTGGATGCTCCGGTTCTATTTACTGGTACTGAAGTCCGCGCCCCATAGAATTTGCAGACTGAATTGTATGAGCAAGAATAAGTGTGTTAAAAGGGCCCGTCAAATATTTTAATTAGATATTTGTATACACACTACCTGATCAAAAGCATCCGGACACCTGGCTGAAAATGACTTACAAATTCGTGGCGCCCTCCATCGGTAATGATGGAATTCAATATGGTGTTGGCCCATCCTTAGCTTGATGACATCTTCCACTCCCGCAGGTATACGTTCAATCAGGTGCTGGAAGGTTTCCTGGGGCATGGAAGCCCGTTCTTCACGGAGTGCTGCACTGAGGAGAGGTATCGATGTCGGTCGGTGAGGCCTGACACGAGGTCGGCGTTCCAAAACATCCCAAAGGTTTTCTGTAGGAATCAGGTCAGGACTCTGTGCAAGCCTGTCCATTACAGGGCTGTTATTGCCATGTAACCACTCCGTGACAGGCCGTGCATTATGAACAGGTGCTCGATCGTGCTGAAAGATGCAATCGCCATCCCCGAATTGCTCTTCAACAGTGGGAAGCAAGAAGGTGCTTAAAACATTAATGTAGGCCTGTGCTGGGATAGTGCCACGCAAAACAACAAGGGGTGCAAGCCCCCTCCATGAAGAACACGACCAAACCGTAACACCACCCGCCTCCGAATTTCACTGTCGACACTACACAAACTGGTAGATGACCTTCAGCAGGCATTCGCCATATTCACACCCTGCCAACGGATCGCCACATTGTGTACCTTGATTTGTCACTCCACACAACGTTTTTCCGCTGTTAAATCGTCCAATGTTAACGCTCCTTACACCAAGCGAGGCGTCGTTTGGCATTTACTGGCGTGATGTATGGCTTATGAGCAGCCGCTCGACCATGAAATCCTAGTTTTCTCACCTCCCGCCTACCTGTCATAGTACTTTTTTTTTTTAGCAGTGGATCCTGATACAGTTTGGAATTCTTGTGTGATGGTCTGGATAGATGTCTGCCTATTACACATTACGATCCTCTTCAACTGTCGGCGACCGCGCGGTTAGAGACGCCATGTCACGAATCGCGCGGCCGCTCCCGCCGGAGGTTCGAGTCCTCCGTTGTGTGTGTGTGTGTGTGTGTGTGTGTGTGTGTGTGTGTGTATGTGTGTGTGTGTGTGTGTTAGTTTAAGTAGTGTGTAAGTCTAGGGACCGATTACTTCAAAAGTTTGGTCCCTTAGGGATTCTCACATATCTGAACATTTTTTGAACTGTCGGCGGTCTCTGTCAGTCAGCAGACGAGGTCGGCCTGTACGCTTTTGTGCTGTACGTGTCCCTTCACGTTTCCACGTCACTATCGCATCACAAACAGTGGACCTAGGGATGTTTAAGAGTGTGGAAATCTCGCGTACAGACGTATGACACAAGCGACACCCAATCACCTGACCACGTTCGAAATCCGGGAGTTCCGTGGAGCGCCTCATTCTGCTCTCCCACGATGTCTAATAACTACTGAGGTCGCGCCGGCCGGGGTGGCCGAGCGGTTCTAGGTGATTCAGTCTGGAACCGCGCGACCGCTACGGCCGCAGGTGCGAATCCTGCCTCGGGCATGGATGTGTGTGATGTCCTTAGGTTAGTTAGGTTTAAGTAGTTCTAAGTTCTAGGGAACTGATGACCTCAGAAGTTAAGTCCCATAGTGCTCAGAGCCATACTGAGTTCGCTCTGGAGTACCTGCCAGTAGGTGGCAGCACAATGCACCTAATATGAAAAACGTATATGTTTGAGGGTGTCCCGATACTTTTGATCACATACTGTAGCATCTCATTGGAAGTTTGATCTGCGAATTGTAAGTGTCCGTAGCGCTTTAATTTGGATTAATGTCAGTATTCGCTTCTACAAGGAAGCTTGTTGTGAAGTTCGTTAGCAGTCTAGTATTTATGTGTATTTAAATGATTCTGTTGCCTGTTACTAATTCCCGCCTTCCTTGAGGCAAATAACTATTAGGTGACATTAGTTTTGGCGCGGTATTAATCAATGTTTAATATAACAGATTGTCTATTCCTGGTGTGAAAGTAGACTACAGTGTTGTTATCAGAGTTACTGTTAAGAACCGTGTGACTTAATTTTAATTTGAGCAGTTTAACAAATGCTGTGTCAAATTTGTAGCTGTCGTCTGGAGGAACATCAACCGTCTTTCTGGAGTTGGCTCCACTGTGTCTTACTCATCGAGGCTGAAGTCCTGCTTATTCTGCTTCAGATCATATGTATCGCGTGTTTATTTTATTTAAGTGGCTTATGGAGAAATTTTAATTTGTTTTAAGACACACCGCCCGTTCTGACCATAGCTTGGACTCTGTAGGTGCCCAGAAGCCGTAGAATTTAAGGCAATTGGCTCGAGGTTTGCTTAATTACTTTAACTATTTAATTCTGAAATTTCCTTAACCCAAGTGGTGTCTTAAATTTTCTGCTAACTTCTTAGAACACTTCTAAATCTCGAGTATCGCTCCGTAAGAAATTGCATTAACTATTGGGAGCGTAATCACTAGCATAATCTTCGCCGCGACTTGAACTTGCGCTTTTTGCAATTTATTTGTGCTGCAGGAGATTTTGTTATGACTGCTTGTACTCTGGCGCCGGGGCTGTTTACCGATCCTCGTGAGGCCCACCCACCCGGGACGCAGTCGGCCCACACAGCCGCCTGTTGATCCGATCCTGTGCACCAGCCCCGGGCAGCGAAAGCTAGAGCTGCCCGTCTTTTGCAGTGTTATCTCCTCCAAGCGCAGCTGTGGCCTCTAGTGCTGCTATTCAGAGTTAAGCTGACATTTTAGAGCAATTTTGAGTCATTCTATTTGTTAATTAGAAAAGGTTCCCGTTTTATAACCTTCTTGCTTCTTTAAGTTTTTAAGCACATTGCTAGTGGTTGAGACCTCAACAGTCATTCTTATATAACATAAATTTTAATTATTTGAATATTGCGCTTCTTTGATGACGTTGCATTTCAGTACAAGAATTTTGTAGCTGTGGTCTATTACGTGGCCAGTTCGGTTTTACTAAATTTATTTTTGGTTCTTCTGCTCAGCAAGTTGTAATTTTTATGACTGTTTAAATTTGGCTTAAGGTTTTTATTGTGTCTTTAATGTTATCGTCTGGCCAACAGTGACTGCGTCCGATTTATGACTGTCTTTTCTGCCATCACTGATTATTGTTCAGTATTCATAATAGTCGTTGTTTAATTAATTTCTTAATTGGGTTTAATGTAATTCAGTCTGTGCAAAATAAATTTGTACGTTGTAGTAATGAATGGACTGCGCTAAATCCCCATGGGTCTAGCCCTTGATCGTTTTCCTTCCTGGCCAGTTCACGAGGCCATGTTTTCAGATTTCAAAGGGGAGGTGGTAATATAAATTATTAGCGTCTACCTCCGCGCACCCCTCCCCCCTTCCCCATCACGTCACGTCACGTATGACCCGTTGCGATCTCCATGCGTACGACATAAATAATAATAACTAAAACAATCTATACAAAAAAAAAACGACGTGTCTGTCTGTTTGATCATGCTAATCTCCAAAACTGCTGGACGAATTTTGTTCCAATGTGTGTGAATACCCAAGGGACCAAACTGCTCACGTCATCGGCCCCTAGACTTACACACTACTTAAAGTAACTTAAGCCAACTTATGCTAAGAACAACACACACACACACACACACACACACACACACACACACACACACACACACACACACACGCGCGCGCGCGCGCGCGCCCGAGGGAGGACTCGAACCTCCGGCGGGAGGGGCCGCGCAGTCCGTACATGATTCCTCAAACTACGCGGATACTCTGCGTTGCTTGGGGCAAAATTTAGGCTTCATTTCGTCAAAACCGGAACACAGAAAGAAGATACCGTAACTTAAAATTTGATCTAAAATAGTTTGCTCAGCTTATTAGTTCGGATGCTTAATCACCAGGGAGAAGTACAAAGAACCTATAATGGCGCTGTTAGTTACTTAGAGCCTGCCGCGGTGGCCGTGCGGTTCTGGGCGCTTCAGTCCGGAACCGCGGGACTGCTACGGTCGCAGGTTGGAATCCTGCCTCGGGCATGGATGTGTGTGATGTCCTTAGGTTAGTTAGGTTTAAGTAGTTCTAAGTTCTAGGGGACTGATGACCTAAGATGTTAAGTCCCATAGTGCTCAGAGCCATTTGAACCATTTAGTTATTTAGAAACCCAGGGAGCAATAGATCGAGCTGTTAGCTTTTTCAACAAGGTGACAGATGTTTTTTTTGTGAAGTTTGCGTCAGCGACAGCATTACGTGACGCAGACTTGTCTTTAGGAATACAAACTAACATTGGTTTTACTTGGCTAGGATGTACGCATTTCACTTTGTGTACTAATGAAATTGCTTTGCCTTTAGATAGGTTTTATTCACACTGTTTGCTACAAAAAACGAATTTAAGTCTACTTTGTTACTTGGACGCCTACTCATTACATTTTTATTTCGTTTTGCTTACAAATAATAATGTCCAGAAAACTGTGTGTCTTCCTAAATACACAAGAACGCCTGAAAGACTGTGAACCATGTGGTCTCAAGAATCCAATGAATATCGTGAACTGTGACTTGGTGCGGCTCCAGAACATCAGGCTATAACTACTTCCGAAAGTCAGGCGCGATGTAACTCTGATAACGACCGTCATGCATTATCTTGATCCTTAGCACCCTTCACTCATAGAGGCATAAAGTTACTTCTCTCCAACGTAACATCATAGAATAGGAGATTCTGACGAGGAGTGCCGCATGCGAGAGAGTTTTTATAGCCCGAGACCCGCTTATTTCTAACAGTTTACAAGTTCGCTTTAAAAGATTGTAATTCCCGGTGAGCTTATGTTGTGCCTTGACCATAAAGAGAGCCCAGGGCCAGGCGCCGGCTGCTTTCCGCGCGGTCCGGATCTGCGTGGCTGCCTACCGTGCTACTGAAGCAAACAAAGCACTTCCGTTCATTTCCCCAATAACACTACTTCAGACAATGTACACAAAGGAGCTTAGTAAGCAGTAGCAGAATACAAGTTTAGTGGAGCACGTAACACCGTCTAAATGTTTACAGGCAATACGAATTTTAAGAAGCGATATGAAATGGGCAAATACTTAAAATCATTATTGGGGTAGGCGAATGGAAGCCTACAGATTCGTTCTGGGAATGTGCAGAGCATCTGTGAAGGAATTTGCCTGGAACAGGCCAGTGCCACCCATGCTAGGGTATTGTTGCGGCGTTTGGAATCCTCTCGAGTAGGCACGCACGACAGCACACTGAATTCAGAGCCGCCTTGGTACGATGGTAACAGGTCGGTACAGACAATACGAAAATGTAACAGGTGTTCAAGGAACCTAAAAATGGAAAGGTCTGGAGGAGAGCCGACGTTCTCGCCAAACACTGTCCAATAAATTTAGACGACAGGTATTCCAGGGCAGACTGTGTGATAATTTTTGTGCTATCATCGATATATAGCCTGGGGATCACAAGAAAAAAGGAAAACCACACCCAGTCAGCCCAAAAAGTTTCGAGACTTGATTAATAAAGCAATTATTTAAATAAAAAAACATTTTTAATATAACACGTTTTCAAAAGGGAGTAGAAAGTATAAAATAATGTCTCCTTTGTCTATACACATTCATAATCCTCTACTCATAGTCCTGAAAATTTGTCCTTGTGAATTTTTAATACCTATGGCAGTACTTGTAAAATTTAAAACGAAAAATGCAGGGTGCAGGCAGCAGATAGCTCACCCAAGTCACCAACAATCATATTGCATTGCAAATGATACGAAATACTGTGTGATTTTTCTGATCAAAACTGTCTACACTCATTACTATTATCCATGGCATGCACCCACGTTTTTCGTTTTAAATTTTACAAATATCGTCAAAGCCATTAAAAATTCACTAGGACAAATTTTCAAAACTATCTCTGAGGTTAGGAATCTGTATAGTGCTAGAGAGAAATTATTTTATCCTTTTTTGGTCCGTTTTAAAAAAAGTATTATGCTTTAAAGTTTTTTATTTAAATAATTTTCCGTTTTTTAGTCTTGTGTCTGTGAAACTTTTTAATCGATTTCGAACATTTTGTTGATATTACAACAGTGTCATATGGTAAATTTCAGGTTCATTTCTGTTTATCTCCACAGAAGTTAAACAGAATATTCCTTCCTCCTACATACACTCCTGGAAATTGAAATAAGAACACCGTGAATTCATTGTCCCAGGAAGGGGAAACTTTATTGACACATTCCTGGGGTCAGATACATCACATGATCACACTGACAGAACCACAGGCACATAGACACAGGCAACAGAGCATGCACAATGTCGGCACTAGTACAGTGTGTATCCACCTTTCGCAGCAATGCAGGCTGCTATTCTCCCATGGAGACGATCGTAGAGATGCTGGATGTAGTCCTGTGGAACGGCTTGCCATGCCATTTCCACCTGGCGCCTCAGTTGGACCAGCGTTCGTGCTGGACGTGCAGACCGCGTGAGACGACGCTTCATCCAGTCCCAAACATGCTCGATGGGGGACAGATCCGGAGACCTTGCTGGCCAGGGTAGTTGACTTACACCTTCTAGAGCACGTTGGGTGGCACGGGATACATGCGGACGTGCATTGTCCTGTTGGAACAGCAAGTTCCCTTGCCGGTCTAGGAATGGTAGAACGATGGGTTCGATGACGGTTTGGATGTACCGTGCACTATTCAGTGTCCCCTCGACGATCACCTGTGGTGTACGGCCAGTGTAGGAGATCGCTCCCCACACCATGATGCTGGGTGTTGGCCCTGTGTGCCTCGGTCGTATGCAGTCCTGATTGTGGCGCTCACCTGCACGGCGCCAAACACGCATACGACCATCATTGGCACCAAGGCAGAAGCGACTCTCATCGCTGAAGACGACACGTCTCCATTCGTCCCTCCACTCACGCCTGTCGCGACACCACTGGAGGCGGGCTGCACGATGTTGGGGCGTGAGCGGAAGACGGCCTAACGGTGTGCGGGACCGTAGCCCAGCTTCATGGAGACGGTTGCGAATGGTCCTCGCCGATACCCCAGGAGCAACAGTGTCCCTAATTTGCTGGGAAGTGGCGGTGCGGTCCCCTACGGCACTGCGTAGGATCCTACGGTCTTGGCGTGCATCCGTGCGTCGCTGCGGTCCGGTCCCAGGTCGACGGGCACGTGCACCTTCCGCCGACCACTGGCGACAACATCGATGCACTGTGGAGACCTCACGCCCCACGTGTTGAGCAATTCGGCGGTACGTCCACCCGGCCTCCCGCATGCCCACTATACGCCCTCGCTCAAAGTCCGTCAACTGCACATACGGTTCACGTCCACGCTGTCGCGGCATGCTACCAGTGTTAAAGACTGCGATGGAGCTCCGTATGCCACGGCAAACTGGCTGACACTGACGGCGGCGGTGCACAAATGCTGCGCAGCTAGCGCCATTCGACGGCCAACACCGCGGTTCCTGGTGTGTCCGCTGTGCCGTGCGTGTGATCATTGCTTGTACAGCCCTCTCGCAGTGTCAGGAGCAAGTATGGTGGGTCTGACACACCGGTGTCAATGTGTTCTTTTTTCCATTTCCAGGAGTGTATATTGCGAAGGGAAAAATAAGAGAATCAAGCTCACACGGAGGCTTACCAAAAATGGTTCAAATGGCTCAGAGCACTATGTGACTTAACATCTGAGGTCATCAGTCCCCTAGAACTTAGAAATACTTAAACCTAGCTAACCTAAGGACATCACACACATCCATGCCTGAGGCAGCATTCGAACCTGCGAACGTAGAGGTCGCACGGTTCCAGACTGAAACGCCTAGAACCGTTCGGCCACACCTGCCGGCGGAGGCTTACCAGCAACCGTTTTTACTTCGAAACATTCCTCATTGGAAGGGGAGGAGGAGGAAACAGCAGTGCTACACACATTCCTCTCCGCCGGTCCGCCTGCTTAGCCGGATGGTAACGTGCTTGCCTCGCATGCAGCAGGTCCGGGTTCGATTCCCGGCCGGCTTGAAGATTTTCTCCGCTCGTGGACTGGCTGTTGCGTTGTCCTGATCATCATTTCTTCCTCATCACTGGCACGCGAGTAGCCGGATGTGGCGTCTACTGAAAAAGACTCAGCGGCCTCCCGGCCAGCAGTTCTATATGATCATTTCATTATTTTCTCTCCGCCACACACCAGAGAATAAGGGGAATTAATATTGCATTGTCATCCAGATCTGAGCTATGCTGAAAGCTGCAAATATCTCGTTCATTGAGAAGTTAGTTTGAAATCAATTTCAAAATTTGTACCGAACAGAAGGAGAAATAAAGTACCCCCTGCCACTCGTCAGCCACGAAAGCGTGTTAATATAGCACTGTCACTTACTGTGAGCTATGCTGAAAGTTTAATGTCATGTTCATCGGGAAGTTACTTTCATATCGACTGTAACATTTGTACCGATCACACAGACAAAACAGTGGCCTAATGAAAACGTGTTACAAATAAAGAAAAGTGAAGATTGTAGTTTTAATGCTGCAAGTTCCTATGCAGTCTTCCCCTAATTAAGTACAACGCGGAAGCTGTTCATTCAACCATGTGAAGCTGTCAGAAAAACCATTCTTTGCGATGTTATTAAACTCGTGCGTGACATTGGTTTCAATGTCTGTTACGCCGCGAATTTCTGCTCGTGGTCGGTTTGTGGTAGGTTGGTACCGATAAAACCAAGACTCTTAAACCGTGACGATTTTTTTTTTTTTCAAGAAAATAACCGTCCGCGTTTAGCATTTCAATCACGACGCGGGAGATTTACCCAAGTCATTTTCGTTCGGGAGTCAATGTGTGCGAACTAAGTTTGCACGCAATTCTCTCTTCTTCAAAAACTTCTAGATAATGGGCTGAATGCTTCATTTACAGATATTGCTCCATTGTGATTCTTGACACAACGTTGACACAGTACGGCCGTGCGTCCACTACGTAACACGTAGTTGAAGCTGCCGCCGCCGTAGTTACTGCGCTGATGTCGTTTATACGCCAGGATGAACCAGTCTCTGAACTCTTTGGTCGGAATCAGTATACAGAGCTATTTTTCCCTAACTCAATACACACAAGGAGTAGAACAGCAATTCGTCAGTATCGTTGAGAAGGGCTGTGGCTTGCGGAGAAGATACGTAAATGCAACCACGACAGTGAGACGCTCGGAAAAGAACTTGCGTGTTTTTATTCCCGGAAATACTACACAAGATGTGTTTCTAATTTTGAGTCTTATTTCTTGCTCCTCGTCTCCCAAAGATAGGAGCAATACAACTGTGCATTCTGCTAGGTGATTTTAATCGGTTTCTCTTAAGCGAGTTTACTTATCAACGTGTACACTGCGACAATACTGCGTAGACTGCAAGACACGGAAGAGGAAGGTATGCCAAGATTTGGTCCAGTCCGATACTTAACTGTTGTGGTGTCCAACAGTTCCAACTGAAGAAGGACCACAAGTAACTGTGCCGGCCGCTCTCACAGTCCGTCTGAAAGAAAAAAAAAAAGAACTTGCACGGCAGCTTTGTTTCGAAAAGCGGTAAAACAGCGTTCGTTGGCGGGAAGTGGTGCATCCGTAGGATGTGGTGTTGCGTAAAAAGCGCGCCTGTGACTTAATGAGAGAAGCGTGATGGGACAACTTTTCCGCACCTTACCACCAAAAGCGAGTTCCTAACAAAGTACTGTATTTTGTCACCTCATGTGCAAGTCGAAGGAAATAATGCAGAATGATTAATCATCTACAATCTGATAGGAATTCCTACATACACTGCATTGAAGTAGCGTTTAACCCTTTCGTGAGCCGTGGGAAACATGCTTCCCACTACAATGAACTCACTCCTAGTCCCGTGGGATTCACAGTTCCCACCTCTGTACGGTGATACCACCTAGTGAACAGTATAGGGTACTACTTCCAGTCGGAAGTTCCCGCCGTTTTTGCTGTACCTTCACGCAGAGGCATTATATAGCTCAGTGTTGCTCTGTAGAGGAGCCTTTAAGTGCTGTTTGCGTGACATTTTGTGATTTTTTCCTCAAAGCTATAGTATACGGTAAATACACTCCTGGAAATGGAAAAAAGAACACATTGACACCGGTGTGTCAGGCCCACCATACTTGCTCCGGACACTGCGAGAGGGCTGTACAAGCAATGATCACACGCACGGCACAGCGGACACACCAGGAACCGCGGTGTTGGCCGTCGAATGGCGCTAGCTGCGCAGCATTTGTGCACCGCCGCCGTCAGTGTCAGCCAGTTTGCCGTGGCATACGGAGCTCCATCGCAGTCTTTAACACTGGTAGCATGCCGCGACAGCGTGGACGTGAACCGTATGTGCAGTTGACGGACTTTGAGCGAGGGCGTATAGTGGGCATGCGGGAGGCCGGGTGGACGTACCGCCGAATTGCTCAACACGTGGGGCGTGAGGTCTCCACAGTACATCGATGTTGTCGCCAGTGGTCGGCGGAAGGTGCACGTGCCCGTCGACCTGGGACCGGACCGCAGCGACGCACGGATGCACGCCAAGACCGTAGGATCCTATGCAGTGCCGTAGGGGACCGCACCGCCACTTCCCAGCAAATTAGGGACACTGTTGCTCCTGGGGTATCGGCGAGGACCATTCGCAACCGTCTCCATGAAGCTGGGCTACGGTCCCGCACACCGTTAGGCCGTCTTCCGCTCACGCCCCAACATCGTGCAGCCCGCCTCCACTGGCGTCGCGACAGGCGTGAATGGAGGGACGAATGGAGACGTGTCGTCTTCAGCGATGAGAGTCGCTTCTGCCTTGGTGCCAATGATGGTCGTATGCGTGTTTGGTGCCGTGCAGGTGAGCGCCACAATCAGGACTGCATACGACCGAGGCACACAGGGCCAACACCCGGCATCATGGTGTGGGGAGCGATCTCCTACACTGGCCGTACACCACTGGTGATCGTCGAGGGGACACTGAATAGTGCACGGTACATCCAAACCGTCATCGAACCCATCGTTCTACCACTCCTAGACCGGCAAGGGAACTTGCTGTTCCAACAGGACAATGCACGTCCGCATGTATCCCGTGCCACCCAACGTGCTCTAGAAGGTGTAAGTCAACTACCCTGGCCAGCAAGATCTCCGGATCTGTCCCCCATCGAGCATGTTTGGGACTGGATGAAGCGTCGTCTCACGCGGTCTGCACGTCCAGCACGAACGCTGGTCCAACTGAGGCGCCAGGTGGAAATGGCATGGCAAGCCGTTCCACAGGACTACATCCAGCATCTCTACGATCGTCTCCATGGGAGAATAGCAGCCTGCATTGCTGCGAAAGGTGGATATACACTGTACTAGTGCCGACATTGTGCATGCTCTGTTGCCTGTGTCTATGTGCCTGTGGTTCTGTCAGTGTGATCATGTGATGTATCTGACCCCAGGAATGTGTCAATAAAGTTTCCCCTTCCTGGGACAATGAATTCACGGTGTTCTTATTTCAATTTCCAGGAGTGTACTTTTGATTTACCCAAATTTAAGAAGGAAAACGTAAAATTGGAACGAGGAGAATTCCAGTTTGAAACAAAAGGAGCCATTTCTGCAGTAAAATGGATCGATAACCGTCCAGTCACTTTCCTGTCCTCAGCTCATGGCCCATGAGAAACAGCCACAGTGAAAAGGAAAAACACGGATGGTACTAGTACAGAGGTTTCTTGTCCTGAAGTTGTGGCAGAATACAACAAAATAATGGGTGGTGTCGATAAGTTTGATCAATTACGAGAAATGTATGCTATTGGCAGACGTTCAGTAAAACAGTGGCAGAGAATATTTTATTTCCTGGTGGACGTTGCTGCAGTGGACAGTTTTATCCTGTGGAAAATAAGTAAAAGAGAAAGTGGACAGCACGATCAGCTCACATACAGGATCCATCTAGCCAGATAATTGATCGCTGGCATCCCAAAAAAGGCGTGGACAAAAACCTGTCTTTCTGGCAGAAAGGGGTGAAGAACCTGAAGATTTTCGGCCTATGGCTGTAGGGGAGTATCAACCCATTTTAGGAGAAACATACTGGACGTGCCGTCATTGTTGTACCAAAGCTGCGTTTGTACATATTGTCAAATACCACTCTGCATAAACCCATGTTTCAGAAAATTTCATGGCAAGTAATTGCGAACAATCATTGTAACAAGAGAAGTAAATTTATGAAATAAATATGACATATATTGAAAAAGTTGTTTTTGTCATTTAACTCCAAGGAAGGGCAGTGGGAAGAATACTTCCCACCTTGTTGTGTGACCTCACTTTCACAGTTGGAGCAAATTTGATATTCTGTATGATAAATGCACCTATCTGTTAACTACTATCTGCTCTCCATTCATTAAAAAAAAAAAAAACTGCTCAATAATTTTGCCCACGAAAGGGTTAATACGCAGAGTTGAGTACGTTGTATTTCCTTACCAATCAGTACCCGCCCCACTCTCGATTCCTCAATGAATCTAACTACCTTTTAAGAAAGATAGTTTATCACGCATCTATATATCTATGACGGCAAATCTCCCGAACTGTGGGTCATACAATGGCATAATTTTGCAAGTACTTTCTGTGCTATATGTATATACTGCCTGCAAAAATGTGTTGCGAATAAAGTTAGCAGTAAAGAAGTAACAAACTGAAACCTCGTGTTGCAAGTCGCTATGTGCTCTCATTCTCAAATACTAGATGAATGAAGTCTGGGTAATTTGTGCGCGCTGTGAGTTAACAGTGCTTCAAGACATGTATAGAGCTTGTAACTGTAGTACTCGCCTTACAAGAGACGGCTCTCGGTTCGAACAAGAATTTGGATGTAAACATTTGTACACACAGCTCTCTCACATTTCTAACCACGCCTGCGACGGCGTGTTGATCTTGGTTTGCACATAACAGCGGTTGCAATCTTGGAGAAGGGGTGGGGGGTTAACACGCCAGTTACCTCAGCGTAGCTGCTATGTTTAGTATACATGTTTCAGTGTTCCATGCATATACAGCGAAAATGCAAGAGAATACTATTGTTTCGAAGGTTTTAAATAGTGTGGCATTCACGTTAAGATACATGCAAGAACGATAACAGACTCTACAAGGACTCTCTGCAGTTATTTCGCCACTGAACTAGGAATAGAATTTTCGTAATGAAAATGTATTCTATTATTCATAACCAGCTGTCTGCTCCACTGTATCCGCATACGCCTCCGTACACCCGGTAAGTGGCTGGATACAACACTCCCGCACATGTTGCTGAAGTCAAGAATGTGACTGACGTGGAATTTCTTAGAATTGTCCAGATATTGCTTTTGCCAAATCTGCTGATTATGGTTCTGCATATTGTTTCACGCATTTTTTTGAGGAGCCTCATGTAAATTTTTTCTGGAATGCTTTCACCATCCTAATCACGGTGGTACGTACAGCTTCTAAACACAAGTGTAACACCGAATTCCTGTTCGAGCCGTGACACTTCCCCTGTTAGTGTGTTAAACCCATTAGATAAAATTTCACCTTTTTATGAATAGAATATGAGAGCATTTTCAGTTAAGTTCGATGAACAATCATCACATGTATTACATCTCACCGCTGTTTTTGTCGGTACGCCACTTCTCCGCCGTGCGGAGTGGCCGCACGGTTTGAGGCGTCCTGTCACGGACTACGCGGCATGTCCCGCCGGAGGTTCGAGTCCGCCCTCGGGCATGGGTGTTTGTGTTGTTCTTAGCGTAAGTTAGTTTAAGTAGTGTGTAAGTCTAGGGACCGATGACCTATGCAGTTTGGTCCCTTAGGAATTCACACACATTTGAACATTTGCCACTTCTCCCAAATCTATATAAATAAAAATCAATTGGGCATGTACGAAAGATCATTACCTGAGTATGGCTTGATTTTTTGTTATTGTCAGGACAAGATTTGCATGAAAGAAAATTTTGGAAAATCCAATGTAAAGGTCGGAAATTAACATTTAATGCGCATGTATGAAATATCATCAATTAAGAAAAGCTCGACAGATTTGGTCTTTGTTGTATTGGTAATTGTCAGGGCAAGATTTGTATGAAAGAAAATTTTTGAAACATCCACCGGAAAGGTCGGAAATTAAAATCAGTATAAAAGATCATCACCTGAGAACGGCTTCCTCGCACATGCTTCATCCAACCACTTCCACACTAAATCTTTATCACCCGATTCTCGAAAAGCGCGCGGAAAAAAACGAACACCTATATCTTTCCGTGCGAGCTGTGAATTCCATTATTTTATTATGATGATCGTTGCTCCCTACGCAGGTCGGCGTCAGAAAATTACTTTCGCTTTCGGAGGAGAAAGTTGGTTGATTTTTTTTTTTTTGTCTGATCGTAATTGTGGATGGTAATGGTACTTTTGGTCTGAAAAAGAAAATTTCAAAAAATTGCGTTCACTTGACAGTTCTACTGTCACATTTTTATAACAAACAAACAAAAAAACAGTTTGACAGTTGTATATGTAACATCAAAATACGTATATAAAGGGAACACGTTGTTACCGAAAATCTCGAAAAGTTCTAGATCCATTTATTTCGAATTTGTAAACGATGCCCTAATGAACATTCGGACTGACATAAGCTATATATTTTTGTAATATATTACATACATAAAAATATTACACACATACGTGGTATGATTGGAAAGTTTTAAGAATGGGCATACATAAAAATATTACACACATACGTGGTATGATTGGAAAGTTTTAAGAATGGGCTTCTAATTGTACATTGGTGATACTTACATGCTACTGTGATGCATCTCCTTCTGACTGAACACACCGACTCCAACGTTGTTTCCAATTTTGGAAACATCCCTGGAATTTTTTTTTTCCTTAAGTGTATTAAGGTCGCTCCCCGTATTTGCCTGGATGTATTCAATCGAGTCAAATCGCTTCCCTTTCAGTGAAAATTTCAGTTTAGGAAACAGGTAGAAGTCCGCAGGCGCCAAATCAGGGGAATATGGCTGTTGTGGAAGCACAAGAATTCTGAATTTGCTCAAAAATTCAACGGTGAAGAAGGCACGATGAGCGGGAGCATTATCATGGTGTAGCACCCAGCTCCTGTCTTTCCACAATGCAGGCCTTTTCTTCCGCACCTTTTCGCACAAACGCTGAAGGACACATTTGTAATAGTCCTGGTTAATTGTATGTCCTCCAGGGGTAAATTCATGATGCACAATACCGGTAGAATCTACAAAAAAATCACCAACACTGTCTTCACATTCGACCGACTTTGCCGTGCTTTTTTCGCTCGTGATGAACCCGGAGTCTTCCACTGCGAAGACTGCACTTCGGTTTCAGTATCATGTCCATATACCCAAGATTAGTCACCTGTAATTACACTGTTTAAAAAATCTGGGTCATTTTAGTTCGATTAATCAGCTCTTGGCACACTTCAAGTCGGTATTGTCTCTGGCCACCTGACAACACTTTTGGAATGAATTTTGCGGACACTCGACGCATGTTCAGATCTTCAGTTAAAATTGACTGAACTGCACAGAAACCAAATTAAGTTCATCAGCCATCTCCCTAATTGTAAGTCTACGATCAGAGCGCACTAAGTCACGAACTTTCACAACATTATAAGGGGGTAGTTTGTGTTGTTGCCCTGGACGATAATTATACGAAATATTTGTTAGGATTTGTAAGCGGTGGGTCCTAGAGGTACGGCAGTACGCGAACACCGAGAAGTAAGTTTAAACAGTTTTATTAACAAAAAGCTGATCATAATACACGCACGCAACACGTACCCATCATCACTGTGTGTGATATCCAAACATGGCCCAATTACGGTCGTATCGGAAGGCCCCGTGGTGAGCTAAGAAGAGAGACATATTCGCGCCCGAGGCCGCGCTAGTTAATACTGCCCGCTGCAGACGGCGGCCAGTCACGTAGTCTCCGTTGCAGTGCGGCAGGACGCACGTGTACTGACCGAGCAAATTGTCGGCATCCCAGATAGGCCGGCTGGCAAGCGCGTGTTAACGTACCGTACGGCTGCATGCAACCCGTAGACCCTTACAACATTTTCATTCGTTTTTGAGGTGGAAGGACGGCCGGACCGTGGTTCACCTTCAAATCGTTCGCTGCCATTTTTAAAGCTGTTGAACCAGACAAAAACATTTGACTGACTCATATAATTATCTCCAAAAGATGTTTTTAATAGTTCGTTACCTCCAAAAGATTTTTTAACAGTTTGTAAGTCTCAGAAGCTGATTTCCCGGTTTTAACACAAAATTTCACTCAAACTAGTTGCGCCGTTTTTACGTCCATTTCCACGCATAGAGAATCCAGCAACAAGTCCAAGCCGTAACAGACCCGCACTCAACCAGCTGCCACAATGACCTGAATAAAGGAAACGCAATTTCCTGTCAAGAGGGCGTTCACGGACAAGGAATGTCTCACTCCCCACCCTCCACGTACTGCCCGCCAAACCAGTAAGTAGTAGCGGATCCATTCTTAAAACTTTCCAATCACACATCGTATATAAAGGGAAACGTTGTTATCAAATGTGTCAAAAAGATTTAACAGATTTACTTCAAATTTTTACACCATACTCTACTGAATATTCAGACAGAAATGGACATAGGGAGAGGAGGAGAAGGTAATGCACAGAGAGGGGTGGGGGGTGGGGGGGAGCAGAAGATGTACGGAAAGAGAGAGGGAACAAGGAATTTAGGATAAACATGCAGATCCCATACACACCTAGCAACTATGAAGAACTGCTGTGTTCGCTAGTTATCTAATAAAAATTTATGACTGAGACATAATTTTCAAGATTTCGCACCCCGCTAATGACGGAAAATACAAAAATAATAAATTCTATTTTGAAAACCTTTTTGTAAAGAATCACTGTAGAAGTTACCACATTCTATTTAAGCAACATACACGACAACTGTTGCAGCTGTCTAGATTCTTTACGCAAGCGTAATCTATCACGCGATTTCTGTCGTACACGTCATTTAGAACCCGCCATCTATTTTACTAGCATGCACAGAGTTATTTACTTTCTTTGAACATGCGTTGTGTACTGCGCAAAAATGGTAAGAAAACAGTGTCCAACAAAAGTTGGCTTCGCTATGATCATTAATGAAGCACAAGGCCAGCCTCTTCACAGGACAGCGTTGCATTTATCAGAACCTGTCTTTTCGCATTGATAGATAGGTGTGGCGTGGCTTTTTCACGAGTTTGCACTCTCAGTGATATTTATGTTAGTTCTTATAAACAGCCAAAAAGTAATCGATCATATTATAACTGCTAAAATTGTTTTCCAAGAAGTTTTGTAAAATAAAGACGTCTTAAAAACAAAATTAATCTGAGAAAGACAATATTTGCTTTTTGTGTGTTTCACAGTTAATCATACAGTATATAATGAAATCGACTTTTCAGACCGTAACTACTATTCAAAATGTAATACCTTTTATTATTAAATACTTGCATTTATTTATTTATCCATTCAAAAAATGTTCAAATGTGTGTGAAATCTTATGGGACTTAACTGCTAAGGTCATCAGTCCCTAAGCTTACACACTACTTAACCTAAATTATCCTAAGGACAAACACACACACCCATGCCCGAGGGAGGACTCGAACCTCCGCCGGCACCAGCCGCACAGTCCGTGACTGCAGCGCATTTAACACAGTACATATCGGTGACTGATCTGGATATACTGCGAATACTCGCAGAGGTCAACAAGTCGCATGAAATATCGAGAATCAAATTTTTGTTTCCCCTGGAAGTCATTAGATAGGCAACCTGCAAACTGAGACCTGCACCATCAACCATGAGCAGGGTTATCCGTTTAGTAATAGGAGTACAGACATCGTAATACTAGCGCTATCTGCTAAATGAGCTAACTCTGTCAGGTGATGAACACATATTGAGCCAGAATAACAATCCAGGCCATAGGAAAGCCGGCCGGGGTGGCCGAGCGGTTCTAGGCGCTTCAGTCTCGAACCGCGCGACCGCTACGGTCGCAGGTTCGAATCCTGCCTCGGGCATGGATGTGTGTGATGTCCTTAGGTTAGTTAGGTTTAAGTAGCTCTAAGTTCCAGGGGACTGATGACCTCAGAAGTTAAGTCCCATAGTGCTCAGAGCCATTTGAACCAGACGATAGGAACAAAGAGAAGTTGAAGGCGCGCCACTGACTGCTACGAAATGGTGACGGACTCGCCGTGTATCCAGACGAAACGATGGCAGGTGGAGGCTGTGTGTTGTGTTCACCGTAATGAGAACAGACGAAGGCGCCTTCTTTGCGCGGCAGTAATGGAAATGCTATCGGTGAGAGCGCTGCTAAAGCAGAGTTGCTAAACACAGCCTTCCGAAAATCCCTCACCGAAGAACACGAAGTGAATATTCCAGAATTCGAATCAAGAGCAGCTGCCAACATAAGTAGCTTAGAAGTAGATATCCTCGGAGTAATGAAGCAACTTAAATCACTTGACAAAATAAGTCTTCCTGTCCACCCCGTATACCAATTACGTTCCTTTCAGAGTATGCTGATGCAATATCTCAATACTTAACAGCCGGCCGCGGTGGTCTAGCGGTTCTAGGCGCTCAGTCCGGAACCGCGGGACTGCTACGGTCGCAGGTTCGAACCTGCCTCGGGCATGGATGTGTGTGTTGTCCTTAGGTTTAAGTAGTTCTAAGTTCTAGGGGACTGATGACCTAAGATGTTAAGTCCCATAGTGCTCAGAGCCATTTGAACCAAGCCAATACTTAACAATCATATACACCCGCTCGCTCGACGAAAGATTCGTATCCGAAGACTGGAAAGTTGTAAGGGTCACACTAATATTCAAGAAAGGCAATAGGAGTAATCCACAAAATTACTGGCCCGTATCATTAATGTCAACATGCAGCAAGATTTTGGAACATGTATTACCTAGAAGAGAATGTTCTACCGAGGCATAGTCAACACGTGTTCTTATGAAACACAAGTAAATCTTTACTCACACCAAGAGTTGAGTGTTATCAGCCGGCCGAAGTGGCCGCGCGGTTCTGGCGCTGCAGTCTGGAACCGCGAGACCGCTACGGTCGCAGGTTCGAATCCTGCCTCGGGCATGGATGTGTGTGATGTCCTTGGGTTAGTTAGGTTTAACTAGTTCTAAGTTCTAGGGGACTAATGACCCCAGCAGTTGAGTCCCATAGTGCTCAGAGCCATTTGAACCATTTGAGTGTTATCGACGATGGATTTCAAATTGATTCCATATTCCTAGATTTCCAGAAGGATTCTGACACCGTATCTCACAAACGGCTTGAAATCAAACTGCGTGCTTATGGAATATCGTCTCAGTTATGTGACTAGACTCGCGATTTCCTGTAAGAGTGGTCGCAGTTCGTAGTAACTGGCGGAAAGTCATCGAGTGAAACAAAAGACAAAAGAGATTTGTGGCGTTCACCAAGTTAGTGTTGTAGCCCCTCTGCTGTTCCTATCCATATAAACGATTTAGGAGACAATCTGAGTAGCAATCTTAGCCTGTTTGCAGATGGTGCTGTCCTTTATCGTCTAGTTAAGTCATCAGAAGATCAAAACCAATTGCTAAACGATTTAGAAAGGATATTTGTGTAGTGCGAAAACTGGCAATTGATCTTAAATAAAGAAAAGTGAAGTCATCCATACGAAAGCTAAAAGGAATTCGTTAAACTTCGTTTACACGAAAGTGAATCAAATCGAAAGCCCCTCAATTCAATTTAATACCAAGGTTTTACAATTGCGAACAACTTAATTTGGAAAGAACGCACAGAAAATATTGTAGGGAGGCCAAGACTGCGTTTTGTTGGCAGAACACTTAGAAGATGCAATAAATCTAACAAAGAGACTGTCTATTCTAGGCTTCGCTGCCCTCTTTTGGTGTACTGCTGCGCGCTGTGTAATCCTTACCAGATAGGATTAACGTAAGACATCGAGAAGGTTCAGAGAAGGGCAGCATGTTTCGTACTATCGACAAATAGGCGAGACAATGTCGTGGGCATCATTAAAACAAAGACGTTTCTCGTTGTATGATCTATTTTCTCCCCCGAATTCGAAAATATTTTGTTTACGCTGACCTACACAGGGTGAAACGATCATCATAATAGCACCGAGAGATATAAGTGTTCGTTTTTTTCCGCGCACTGTTAGAAAGTGGAATAATAGAGCATAAGTGTGTCGATAGTTCCATGAACCCTCTGCCAGGGACTAAAGTACGATTTGCAGAGTAGCGATGCAGATGTAGATGGGAGAGGGACTGAAACATGACGCTATAAGCAGGGCCAACTTGGACGCGAAAAGTTAAAGGTCGTCATATCTGGAGAAGTCTGGGAGAAGCCTGTGTCCAGCATAGCGTAATGAATAATTGACGACGACGACGACGACGACGACGACACACAAGAGGTCGGGACTGGACCAAGCAGCAGCAGCTGCTACAGGTTGACAACACATTACTGTGATGGCTGTCCCAAAGTGGCAGGCGAGGCGCTTTGGCGCTACCCGCCTGCAGCAGCAGACTTTCCACCACTTGGAGAACTTCGTTCAAGGCTAGCGGCGCCCGCAGTTACACCACAGTGGATGAACAGCGGCCGTGACATAGCGTAGATCCCATTGCGTAACTTCCAGTTCCCAGTGGCGCTGAGGTACGAGGGACCCAAATTCAGGACAAGCGGCTGCGGACAGGCGATTCCTAGTACGAAGACGCGTTCGCAGTTCGCTCAGTTGCCAGTCCACGTTGTGTGGTGGACGGTACTTTTCGTCACACGCGAGAGTCTTGCGGCAGTGCGTACTTGGCTGCTTTGACGTCCAACAACCGGAAACAGACATCACGTGACCATACTTTCAGTCCTTACTCAGCTGCACCGACAGGTTACGCCACAGTTCCGCCTCTGACGGCTGCTTGAAGAACCACTGTAGACTGGCTGTACCGTGAGCTGCCTAAGTCGTCCCCCCCACCCCCCGTTCATTTCGACCCCATGCTTCAGCTATTTATCTAGCCTATACAAAACAGCCCGTAGCCACAGCTAATTAACGAGTAGAAAATACTGTGCTTTTTTAGTTTGCTTAAGGCCCTCTATTTCACAGAAAAGAGTGAACTACACTCTTCCCAATACAAGAGCGCCCAAAAGGTAATTTGTAGGGTGGGAGGTGGGGAAGGGAGTGCCGCCCCCCCCCCCCTCCAATAAAAATACAAATGCGGTGTTTCAATACTGAATTCACTATGGCAGTTTATTTCCTGAACACACAAGCTGTCAAATACAACGCCTATCACGCTAAGAAATACACTGGTGTGCGTGCTTGCGTGCACATTTGGTCGTAACCAGAATCTCGCCTGTCAAGCACTGTCAGAAGTCTTTCAGAAGAGCTCGTTCTGTTTCATAGACAACAGGCAACAGAAACTGCGACCTGATGCTGTAGCACGAAGCTAATAAAATCCGTAAGTAGTGCTTATTCTGCTATCACGAAGAGCACTAAGTGCGACAAGAAGTAGATTCCATCAGTCTTTTATCATAATCTCCTTGTCATTGGAATCTTTTTCACGAACTCCCTACTTTCTTTTTTCAAGGCAGTTATGCACTAAAAGCATTGGTAATCTTAAAATAACATGGACCCGTTATAATTTGATTCATTGTCCGATGCAGTTTCATGTCAGGAAAATGTTTATCATTCAACGAAAGCGTACGAATTGTTACTTGAGTGGCGCTACATAGTTGGGTAACTTTTAGTCTAAATTAATTTATTTGCAAAACCGAAGAAATACAGTACGTCTTCATATTTATTTATCTCATGAAATGTCCCGTCAGCAAATAGGATTTTTCCCATTTTAAACCCGGGAACTGCATTTCTTTTGAATTCCACAAGAATGCGGCACTCGCGTTCACTCAGTTGAGTAAAATTAAACAATAATGACGAAATATCAGCTAAACAGCAACAACGGAAACATGAAAATTAAGTACGGTACACGACGTTGGTTAAAAGATCGAAACGCGCAGCTTGGCGTTTGTAAAATGAATGAACGGTCGACTGTCATCAGTACACAGTCGCTAAACGTCACTGCAGCAGAGTGCTTCATGGCGAAACACACTCCGCTGCCGCGCCTACCGTTTCCCTACTTGCTGTACGTGGGATGAACGGCTACGTAAATCTGACCACATGAGTTCTAATTTTCTCGTTGTGCTCACTTCGCGAGGCGTATGTCGACCTGCTCTTCTTGGAACGCACGCTCTCGGAAAGCCAGCAGTAAACCTCTCCGTGATTCACGACGCGTCTCCTGCAACATGGCCTGCTGAACTTTGTTGGGCATCTGCACAGTGTTCCACAGCCTACTAAACGAACCGCTGACGACAAGCGCCGCTCTTCTTTGGACCTCCTATTAATCCTTCCTTCGAGTCTTCCAAAAAATCTCAACACATCTGCTTGCCCTACGCATCGCTTCACGTGGTGACCCTACTGTTAAGTCGCTCCCGACGTAATTACTCACTGCTAGTGTACGGCTTTTTTACTGTTTTCATCGATTTCTCGTTTATATTCAAACTAAACAGTGTCTTACCGCCTGTTTATGCCTAATATGATACATCTGATTCGTCTGACTCCACGTCTCTGTTAAAAAAAAAAAAAAAAAAAAAGAAAAAAAAAAAAAAAAGGTAGTAGTTCAAATGGCTCTGAGCACTATGGGACTTAACATCTGTGGTCATCAGTCCCCTAGAACTTAAAACTACTTAAACCTAACTAACCTAAGGACATCACACACATCCATGCCCGAGGCAGGACTCGAACCTGCGACCGTAGTGGTCTCGCGGTTCCAGACTGAGCGCCTAGAACCGCGAGACCACTGCGGCCGGCTTTCTGTTCCAACAGGGTGCTGTATTTCCTCGTAGCGTGCCGCTATTTCTACCAAACGGTTTCGCCTACAACTACGCGTATCCAGCCAGAAGCACACACGGCCTTCAGAATAAGACGTGGACACATTTTTTAAACAGTTTATGTACCAAGCACGGACGGAAGAATCCGTATATATTATAAAAATGTGTGTGTGTTCCACATCTGCTCCTAAACCAGTGGACCGACTTCAACCAAACTTGGTACACGTATACCTCACTGCCACGAGCAGTCGCTGTGGGGCTGAGAACCACCCACCTACCAGTGGCGTGGCACTGAGGGCAGGGATAAGAAAGAAGCGTGCCCCACGAAGCGTGAATTCCTAGACTTATTCATCCAGTATTTGAGGATACTTAGCGACTTGCAACAAACTTCACACATAATTTCAAATCTTTACGACATTTTTTCTCGCTGGCAACTCTACAAAAGGATGAAAAAAAAAACAGTTTACCGCTAACACTTTTCCACTATTCACATGGTAAAAATGTCACATGAGGCATGACATTACAATTTCTTACTTCTTTACTACTAACTGTATTCGCAACACATTTTACAGACAGTATGCACATATGACGCTGAATGTAACTGCAAAATAATAACACTGTACAAAACGTTCACGAGGCATGACGTCATATCTCTGCCTCGTGATGGCTGGGTGTTGTGTGATGTCCTTAGGTTAGTTAGGTTTAAGTAGTTCTAAGTTCTAGGGGACTGATGACCATAGATGTTAAGTCCCATAGTGTTCAGAGCCACTTGAACCATGACGTCATAAACAATGAGATGAGTGAAAAACTGCCACACGGTGAACGACGTTTGAATTTATTACTTCGTTTTACCAACTCCATTCGAAACACATTTTGCGCAGAACCTACACGTGCCGCTGAATGTAGCTACAAACTTACATCACTGTACGACACGTAGTTCAGGAGATATGACGTCATAAACATCAAGCACCAGGGCAGACGCTGCGATGTATGGACTTGGACGCACAGCTATATACAGGGTGGTCCATTGATCGTGACCGGGCCAAATGTCTCACCAAATAAGCATCAAACGAAAAAACTACAAAGAATGAAACTTGTCTAGCATGAAGGGGGAAACCAGGTGGCGCTATGGTTGGCCCGCTAAATGGCGCTGCCATAGGTCAAACGAATATCAACTGCGTTTTTTAAAGTATGAACCCCATTTTTTATTACATACTCGTGTACTACGAAAAGAAATATGAATGTTTTAGTTGGACCACTCTTTTCGCTTTGTGATAGATGGCGCTGTAATAGTCACAAACATATGGCTCACAATTTTAGACGAACAGTTGGTAACAGGTAGGTTTTTTTAAATTAAAATACAGAACGTAGGTACGTTTGAACATTTTGTTTCGGTTGTTCCAATGTGATACATGCACCTTTGTGAACTTATCATTTTTGAGAACCCATGCTGTTATAGCGTGATTACCTGTAAATACCACATTAATGCAATAAATGCTCAAAATGATGTCCGTCAACCTCAATGCACTTGGCAATAAGTGTAACGACATTCCTCTCAACAGCGAGTAGTTCGCCTTCCGTAATGTTCGCACATGCATTGAAAATGCACTGACGCATGTTGTCAGGCGTTGTCGGTGGATCACGATAGCAAATATCCTTCAAATTTCCCCACAGAAAGAAATCCGGGGACGTCAGATCTGATGAACGTGCAGGCCATGGTATGGTGCTTCGACGACCAATCCACCTGTCATGAAATATGCTATTCAATACCGCTTCAACCGCACGCGAGCTATGTGCCGGACATCCATCATGTTGGAAGTACATCGCCATTCTCTCATGCAGTGAAACATCTTGTAGTAACATCGGTAGAACATTACGTAGGAAATCAGCATACATTGCACCATTTAGATTGCCATCGATAAAATGGGGGCCAATTATCCTCCCTCCCATAATGCTGCAGCATACATTAACCCGCCAAGGTCGCTGATGTTCCACTTGCCGCAGCCATCGTGGATTTTCCGTTGCCCAACAGCGCATATTATGCCGGTTTACGTTACCGCTGTTGGTGAATGACGCTTCGTCGCTAAATAGAACGCGTGCAAAAAAATCTGTCATCGTCCCGTAATTTCTCTTGTGCCCAATGGCAGAACTGTACACGACGTTCAAAGTCGTCGCCATGCAATTCCTGGTGCATAGAAATATGGTACGGGTGCAATCGATATTAATGTAGCATTCTCAACACAGACGTTTTTGAGATTCCCGATTCCCGCGCAATTTGTCTGTTACTGGTGTGCGGATTAGCCGCGACAGCAGCTAAAACACCTACTTGGGCATCATCATTTGTTGCAGGTCGTGGTTGACGTTTCACATGTGGCTGATCACTTCCTGTTTCCTTAAATAACATAACTATCCAGCGAACGGTCCGGACACTTGGTTGATGTCGTTCAGGATACCGAGCAGCATAAATAGCACACGCCCGTTGGGCATTTTGATCACAATAGCCACACATCTACACGATATCGACCTTTTCGCAATTGGCAAACGGCCCATTTTAACACGGGTAATGTATCACTAAGCAACTACCGTCCGCACTGGCGGAATGTTACGTGATATCACGTACTTATACGTCTGTGACTATTACAGTGCCATCTATCACAAAGCGAAGAAAGTGGTCCAACTAAAACATTTATATTTCTTTACGTACTACAGGAATATGTAATAAAAAATGAGGGTTCCTATATAAAAAAACGCAGTTGATATGCGTTTGACTTATGGCAGCGCCATTTAGCGGGCCAACCATAGCGCCATCTCGTTTCTCGCTTCAAGCTAGACGAGTTTCGTTCTTTGTAGTTTTTTCGTTTGATGCTTATTTCGTGAGATATTTGGCACGGTCACTAACAATGGACCACTCTGTATAAATACCTGGGCAACGCCACGTTTCTCTGCTATTAACTAATACAAAATTTTACTGTATTGCAGCCTTTCCATTAATACACTCACGGCTGGAGCGATTTAGACATCTTGTAATCTGCAATGAAATATTTTTCGTATTCATACGAGGAATCTAAAGCACCGGCATATCGGAGAGCGTTCCACGAAATATGTACTAGTGCGGTCTGAGAAGTAGTCAGTCTGATAGTGGAACTGAGAATGTGTGCTTTTTGACATTAATGTAAATCATCCAGTGGCATTATTCCATCTCTGTTGTATTCCTCTGAATATGCTGCAAAATACTCGTCTGCAGCTGCAGTTGCCTATTCGTTGTACGAAAATCGCTGACCTACAAGGAAGATTGTTTTTGATATGGAAGTGCGTTCGAAGCCATACGAAACCTTGACGCCCAAAAGTCTTTTTCCATAAACAACAAAATTCATCGCTAAATACAGATGTTTACGACAGGAATTAGAAAGAACAGGTAGAACGATGTTACTCTATCTATTACATCCATCTTATAAAACCGGGTCTACGTAATACATCTAAACAAGAAATTATTATTGCTGTTGTTGTGGTCTTCAGTCCTGAGACTGGTTTGATGCAGCTCTCCATGCTACTCTATCCTGTGCAAGCTTCATCATCTCCCAGTACCTACTGCAACCGACATCCTTCTGAATCTGCTTAGTGTATTCATCTCTTGGTCTCCCTCTACGATTTTTAAAAAAATGGTTCAAATGGCTCTGAGCAGTATGGCACTTAACATGTATGGTCATCAGTCCCCTAGAACTTAGAACTACTTAAACCTAACTAACCTAAGGACATCACACAACACCCAGTCATCACGAGGCAGAGAAAATCCCTGACCCCGCCGGGAATCGAACCCGGGAACCCGGGGGTGGGAAACGAGAACGCTACCGCACGACCACGAGCTGCGGACCAACTACTTTTACACTTCACGCCGCCCTCCAATACTAAGTTGGTGATCCCTTGATGCCTCAGAACATGTCCTACCAACCGATCCCTTCTTCTAGTCAAGTTGTGCCACAAACTCCTCTTCTCCCCAATTCTATTCAATACCTCCTCATTAGTTATGTAATCTACCCATATAATCTTCAGCATTCTTCTGTAGCACCACATTTCGAAAGCTTCTATTCTCTTCTGGTCCAAACTATTTATCGTCCATGTTTCACTTCCATACATGGCTACACTCCATACAAATACTTTCAGAGACGACTTCCTGACACTTAAATCTATACTCGATGTTATCACATTTCTCTTTATTGTAAAAAAGAAAAAAAATAGGGGCGCAATACGCAAATGCGAAGTCCGATTGTACAGCCAACTTGTTTGACTTGAAACCGGAAAAAAGAATACCCTGCCACATGGACGAAAAAAACAGAGCCTCAGAGGAAATGGCCACGCAACCAGAATACACACAAAAGTGGAACATATTTAGAATAGCTATAGTGACTCTCGTAAGTAAGTTAAGTAACGGACAGCGGGTAGAAAATTACATGAATGCCCCGCTGGATACACTTAACTGCTGAAAAACATTCTTTTTAGGCGAAAAAGAATAATACTACTAAATTTGTACATGCTTCCTACAGTTACGGTTAATCTTAAACTGGTGACATTAACTAGAGTCACCCTGACAGATATAGACTCCAAATGAAGTTCGTAGGAGGCATCTCAGGTTCCTTTGAGATGAAAAGTGGATCAGACAAAGCGGATGGGCTGTCTCCAATGTTTTTCAACATTACTCTTGAAAAAGCCATTGGGAACTGGCGAACGAGACTGATGGAAACCGACTAAAGCCCGATGAGAAGTGGAACTATATCTAAGAGAATCATGGTAGACGGTTTAGCTTTTACCAATGATATTGTCATTCTGTTACACGAAGTAGAAACTGGTAGGATTCAAAGCGAACTCTTCAAGGAAACTGCCGAACAAACTGGTCTGTATATATCATCTGAAGAGAAAAAAAAACCGGAAATAATGACTAACATCGAAGATGCCCCCCTGAGTGACGTCCTTATGAAAAAGGGACTGAACAAGGAAGCACTTAAGCAACAAATGCGAAAACCTGGAACAGCCTATCTAAGGTCGAATTCGATGTACAACAAAAAAACTGCGTTTCACAGAACTCGAAGATACATCACTATGAAACTGTTCTGAAGCCCATAGCTCGAAATACCGTCCCTAAACGCACACAACAACCTCCTCGAAAAACTGGAGAAAAAAGAGCGCAGGAGCATTAAGGAAATCATGAGTTCTAATTACACGAATTGCATCCATTAAAAAAACCCATCAAGGACATCAATTTGAAAATATACAAAATTATAGATTCAGTCTGCAAAAGACGTGTTCGATTTTAGTTTCACCTCAAACAAATGGACGGGAACTGGGCGACCGAGAAGAGCTTCCACTTTTTTAATTTTTTTTATTCAAACCGCAAAACCACAATGTTCTGGATCAGAAATACCAAAGAAGGCCTTCAATTCCCACAAATCAAACCCGGAGACGCCTGTGACAGGTATCTCTTCCGTAAAAAAGACAGTGACGATACGGCTGCACCGAGATGGACAACCTTGGACGGAGGAGCGTAAGCAAGACCACCCACAAAGGATCAAGAAAATCTGGGTTTAGAGGAAAGCAGAGTTCATTGCCAAATGCAACAAGACAGGACTTGGTGTTAGATGGCCCAACGAAGTAGTAATAATAATAATAATATTAATAATAATAATAAATTTGTACAAGTCCGTGCCCGGTCAGCTTACGTGGGGTCTAGCTCTGAACTGAGTAAGGGCTAGGCATAACTCTGCGCATTTGGATGGAGGCCCTCAACCCCGACATGACGCGTCCCAATGACTGATAGGGGAATCCCTGTAAATATGCAGGACAGGTGTGAATAAGGCATAGCCAAATAAGCACCCGCGGACCAACTGAGGGAATGAGGAAAACGGTCAACGGTCTCGAAGGCAGAAGAGGGGAAAGCACAATGGCACAGGGGGCGGATGTACTGACTTAAATCCATTCTGCGTCTGACTTGCCACAAGCGGCAAAGTGGTCAGCGTCTTATCACCAGAAGTGCGGCTGGAAGTGTATGTTCTGGAACCACCCACTCCAGTCCTATGACACTGGACTACGGTCCAAAACCTGTGATGATCAAGTACTATGAGGCGTGACAGGAAACAAATTTGTACCCCAGGTGGTAACCAATCCATTGCTGTTATCAACAGCACAACTAGACTATCGGATTCTGGGGAGTCTGGCTTGACACGCATACAGAGGGAGTCGGAGACCTCTGGCCAACTTCGCCCAAAGACAAAAACATTTTTCGGAACATTAAATATAAATTCTCTATTGTAGGTAGGGAAGTTCTATGAAGTACAGAAAATGCTTAACGAACAAAAATTGGAAATGCTGGCATGCCAAGAAACTAGACTGACCGACGAAAACGCAATGGATTTCTGGAACTATAGACTTTTCAAAAGCAAAACAGACAAACGGATTCTCAAAAATACACCACATTTAGGAGTTGATTTTGCAGTCAAAAAGAGCGTACTCAACTCAGTAACTCATGTGAAGCCTGTAAATAATAAAGTGTGCAAACAAAATATACACACTGATCAACGCTCACATGCCTATCAATGAAGACAATAAAACAGATCGCGCGAAAGTAGACAAATCGTGGGAAACTCTAGAAGAAACAGTATCCAAAATTCCCCACAAAACCACGTCGGAGTCTTACTAGGTGATTTCAATGCGCAGCTAGACAAAGAAAGAAAATACAAGAAAACAATAGGAAACTTACCAGCACATGAATGGACTAATCAAAATGGACGGAGATTGGTCGATTTCTGCAGGATAATTAACCTTAAAAAATCATATCAACGTATTTCAAGAAGAAACCATCAAAACAAATGACATGGAGATCACCCAACTCACTCACTGGTGAATTCCAAATTGACCACGTAGCAATTTCCTATCCAAACCACAGAGAAATCATGAATATCCAAGTAAGAAAGGGTGCAAATGTAGACTCAGACCATTACATAACGAGAATCAAACTACAGTTAAAACTTCAGAGGTTCACAAAAAGGAAGCCACTAATCTCAAAATTTGACACTATGCGGATCCAACCATCTTTCACAGAAGAATGAGAGAAAAAGTCCTCCAAAATTTGACACTATGCGGATCCAACCATCTTTCACAGAAGAATTAGAGAAAAAGTCCTTCAACAAGTGGAAGCAACTCAGAAGCAAGCTAATCGAGACCGCACAAACACTGATATCTCTACAAAAAAGAAAGAAACACTCTTGGTGGAACGAATAATGTGAACAAGCAATCCAATCTCGACAGAAAGCATACACTAATTGGGACAGCAGAAAGACTGAGAAGAATTACAAAACATTCTTGGCAGTGAGGAAAGAGACAGCCCAATTAATCAGAAAGACCAAAAGGAAATTCGAAAAGAACTAGCTACTTTAATCGAAAAATAATTTGAAAGAAACAACAAGCGAAATTTTTACAAGAATTTCAAAACAAAACTCACAGGATATCAGCCGCAAAATCTTTGCTTCAGGAAAGAAAATGGGCAATTAAAACTGAAAAATCAAGAAAATTGGGAAGAACTTGCTAGATACTTTGAAAATCTGCTGAACTGCCCAGAACCAACACAAAAATTTCCGCTTCAGGAACCTGAATCCACAAACCCAAACTCTTTATCACCGGATGTATAGGAAATCACCAAACAGATCAAACGTCTTAAAAACAATAAAGCTGCAGGTGAAGATGGAATCGTAGCGGAAATCCTCAAATCAGCAGAACCAAATACTATAAAAGAAATCACCGAAATAATACAAGACATTTGGCAAACAGATCGAATCCCGGACGACTGGAAAAATGCATTAATTCATCCTCTACACAAGAATGGAGATAGATCGGATGTAAACAACTACAAGGGAATCTCATTGATGTCAGTAGCTTACAAAATTCTATCCGTCTTCTCGATAGAGCACAACAACAACCAGGACCAAAAATTGGAGAATATCAGGCAGGATTCAGATCAGGCCGTTCATGTCAAGAGCAAATTCTGAACTTAAAACTAATCTTAAGACATCAGAGAATAAGTGGCAAAGATGTAGTTTGCACATTTGTTGACTTGAAAAAAGCCTACGATTCAGTTGATCGTCAATCATTATTCCAAATATTAAGAGAACAGAGTTTATTGAACTCCTGACAGAAACCGCGGAAAAAAGTCCCCCTGCAAGTATCTTTTGAAAAGACAGAATATATGACTTGCAACAAACAAGCAACAAAATTCATGGAGACAAAATATGGCAAAATTAAACGAGTCCCACAATTTAAATATCTCGGTGAAACGATTCAGGAAAATGGAACAGAAACGATAACCAACGGAGTCAGATGCCAGAAGATGGACACTGCTTATCGACCCACTCAAAATATCTACAGTAAAAAATGTGCCTCCAAGCACACGAAACTATGACATTACAATACCGTCACAAAACCAGAATGCCTATATGGATCAGACACAAATTTTAAACGGGATAACAGACAGAAAACATTTAGAAAAAGGAACGGAAGATCTTAAGAAAAATTTTAGGCCCAAAACTTGTAGATGAACAGTATCGACTCAGAGGCAAACAGGAGATCAAGCAATACTCTAATATTCACAGAGACATTAGAAAACGCGGTTTAAGATTCAAAAGAATGAATCCGGACAGACTTACAAAGCAAATAGTTGAATTCTATGAAAACAGGAGTAAATCTAAAACAGACCCAATGAAATGGATTGGCGAAATCAAAACAGATCTGAAACTAGCAGGAAACACACCAGAGAGGGGGGATTCTTCACATCCAAAATTCACAAGTGGCAAGTTAACCAAGAGGAGAAACCGAAGAAGAAGAGTGAAACAACGTGGTCTCAAGAAAGAAATGAAGCCCACAGAAAAAGAATGATAGAAGTATGGGCACAAAGAAAGGCAAATGCACGCCACTACGTACTTTGCGTAGTCCTAATGGGCTCATTCAATAAATTTGTATAAGTGTACGATGGTTGTGGCGTACCGTGGTCCTTAGATGGCTGAGCAATGAAATATGTAAAAACACATCGCCCATTTCCTGTCACTAACACCGCGTCTCCGAGACTTTACACTGACCTGTATTTCGTATTAAAGTTGATCAAGAAACTGCACATTGCTCACTATGAAACCGCGTACACGACTGTGAGACGTTACGGGTCTAGTTAGTGCATTGGTCGTCGTTATCATTCAGTCACATGCTTCTTGCCCAGGAAATACCTCCTTTCTTACACAGTGCGATTCCGGTTTATAGGGGAATACTGAGGCTCATTACCGCGACTGCTTATCTTCTCTACATAAAGTTCTCTCTTTTTCTCCTTAGGCTTGTAAATTGCTCGGTCGTTACAGCTGCTTTCGTGGACTGTTCATTGGCTCGACCTGCTGCATGCTCTCGTATGAATTCGGCGTCGGAGAACTTAACGACAAATGTATTCACTGCGCATATCACTGCAACTTATCTTAGAAGAAAGATTAAGGAAAGGCAAACCTACGTTTCTAGCATTTGTAGACTTAGAGAAAGCTTTTGACAATGTTGATTGGAGTACTCTCTTTCGAATTCTGAAGGTGGCAGGGGTAAAATACAGAGAGCGAAAGGCTATTTACAAGTTATAATAGTCGAGGGGTATGAAAGGGAAGCAGTGGTTGGGAAGGGAGTGAGACACGGTTGTAGCCTACCCCCGATGTTATTCAATCTGTATATTGAGCAAGCAATAAAGGAAACAAAAGAAAAGTTCGGAGTAGGTGTTAATATCCATGGAGAAGAAATAAAAACTTTGAGGTTCACCGATGACATTGTAATTCTGTCAGAGACAGCAAAGGACTTGAAAGAGCAGCTGAACGGAATGGACAGTGTCTTGAAAGGAGGATATAAGATGAACATCAACAAAAGCAAAACGAGGATAATGAAATGTAGTCGAATTAAGTCGGGTGATGCTGAGGGAATTAGATTAGGAAATGAGACACTTAAAGTAGTAAAGGAGTTTTGCTATTTGGGGAGCGAAATAACTGATGATGGTCGAAGTAGAGAGGATATAAAATGTAGACTGGCAATGGCAAGGAAAGCGTTTCTGAAGAAGAAAAATTTGTTAATGTCGACTATAGATTTAAATGTCATGAAGTCGTTACTGAAAGTATTTGTATGGAGTGTAGCCATGTATGGAGGTGAAACGTGGACGATAAATAGCTTAGACAAGAAGAGAATAGAAGCTTTCGAAATGTGGTGCTACAGAAGAATGCTGAAGATTAGATGGGTAGATCACATAACAAATGAGGAGGTATTGAATAGAATTGGGGAGAAGAGGAGTTTGTGGCACAACTCGACTAGAAGAAGGGATCGGTTGGTAGGACATGTTCTGAGACATCCAGAGATCACCAATTTAGTATTGGAGAGCAGCGTGGAGGGTAAAAATCGTAGAGGGAGACCAAGAGATGAATACACTAAGCAGATTCAGAAGGATGTAGGCTGCAGTAGGTACTGGGAGATGAAGAAGCTTGCAAAGGATAGAGTACCATGGAGAGCCGCATCAAACCAGTCTCAGGACTGAAGACCACAACAACAACAACAACAACAACATCAATGCAACAACTTCCATAAACGTGTGGCCTAAGTGATACATATCCTCTCAGTCTACTGTTTCCAGTCTTCACTATAGCTGACGCAAACATACTATGACGAAATGCGATTTTTAAATTAAACAGTTCATGAATAACACTAGGCTCTTTCTATTGTCAGATCATAAGAAAGTTCCCTATGATGATCTAACGACCAGTCAGCTTACATACGCATGTTCACTATTCACATTTGACACTCGGTCGCCGTAAAAAAAAAAGTACTGTTTCATATCACACAATATTAAATGAGAATAGTTGCTTCATGCCTATTCAAGTCACAGACTCGTAAGTAACTGTATGTAAGTAACTGTATGAGCCGACGTCGCAGGTTGCCTGCCTGTGCACGTTTTCTACACCCCACTTCCTAATTGACGGGACATTCCCCTGTCGCCTGTGATTTTGCTTCTATCAGACGTGGGTAAGGCTAAGATTAAATACATCATATCGTTATCAGTATCTGCGACCTTACAACCTTAACTTGCCAGCACCAGAATAGAACTGAAGTTAAACACAAGCTTTGTCATGTGCTGTTCTTTAGTACAGTTTAGTGGTTCTCAACCTCAGCATAACTACCTGCAGAAGAATAAAATGCCATGTTACATCCACAACTATACAGGGCGTCCGAGGAGGAATGTCAATATTCAGGAATATCACTGGGACGTTCATTTGAAGCAGAAACTTCAGACGGACATATGCTGTATTCCGAATGGTTCCCCACATAGAACACATTTAATTTACACTGTTATTTACAGAACAACAAAACTAGTTTGAATTGTACTTAACAAAGACAATGGAAAAAGTTGTGCTGAATAATTAAACAACGTTAAAAAGGCAGAAAATTTTAGTGACTGCGAACAAATCAAAAAGGAAATTCGACAGGGCTAAATTTTCGTTCCCCTCGTCTGCCTATGTAAGAAAGACATCTCGAGCAAAGATGTTGAAAGTAACGAGTAGGTTAGGCTAGAATGAAACATTAGAGAGTAGGGGTGGATAAAACATATATGTGCACACTACTAACCCAAAAATCCATCTACGTTAAATGTGCTCTATCATGGAAACCATTCAGAATAGCGCAAATGACTGTAGGAAAGTTTTTGCTTCAAATGAGTGTTCCTTTCATATCTCTGGATACTGACCATTCCTCCTGGGACCCTCTGTACTTTGCAAGCCACCAAGAAAATGGGGCAGAGGCTACTGCCAGTGCCACTATGATTTCCCCACCGCTCTGGCCCATATGCAAATGACATGTGCAAGGAACGAATGTCGATAAAAGTAATTGATGAAGATGGTTTCTAGTACAGTTCGAGGTCGCCCCTCAGCCCTCCAGGTAGCCCCTCCCCCCTGCCCCTCAAGGAGTCCGATTGCGCATTTCCCTTCTCAAGGTCATCACTCACCTCTCTCTCAAGGTTACATCCTATCCCTTGTCAGAATCTTGAGGCAGTTTGACTGACAGAATCTGATGGACTATAAACTGTATTTTATTGACAGATTTACCATTTCCAGTAAATCATTAATTATACTTCCGTACATACAGGGCATTTAAAAAAAGTGTCATTTATTCCAAAAGGTAGTAGTATTGGTCAAAACTGGAAGAAAAATTCCTATAATAAGATGTCCAGAAACTGACACGTGTTGCGATATTGGCTGCTGGATACCTGCACTTCGCAGCCTGCACTTTATTTACAGGTGAGTCAGGATCCAAAAGAGATGGCATAGTAAATGACTACAATACCCACATGTGGGCAGGTACAAATCCTTGAGCAATCATGCAGGTGGAGCATGAAGATCGCTTCAGTGTCGGCAGGAACTGTCAATGACAGATGCATACAGGCATACACTATTACCAAACACACTAGCAGGTGTTGCGTATCACCAACTTCTGTGTGATGAATTACCATCAGTTTTGGGGGTCACCCTTGAAGAAAGACAACGACTGTGGTTTGTGCATGACTAGGGAGTATGTGACATTTCGTTTTAAACACCCTGCATAAAGGAAGCAGTGTGGCCGACCGCGGTGGCCACGCGGTTCAAGGCGCTGCAGTCCGGAACCGCGCGACTGCTACGATCGCAGGTTCGAATCCTGCCTCGGGCATGGATGTGTGTGATGTCCTTAGGTTAGTTAGGTTTACGTAGTTCTAAGTTGTAGGGGACTGATGACCTCAGATGTTAAGTCCCATAGCGCTCAGAGTCATTTGAACCATTTTTGAAGCAGTGTGAACACTGTTCTAAGCTCACAGTTCAAACAACAACTGTCTGCATAAGTAATGTACCAAAACCCGCTTAGATTTAGCAGATTGCCATATAATTGAGTTTTCTTTTCATATAAACAAAGAATCCCAAATGCGTTGGAATTAACCAGGACGAAAAGAGTGTTGAGACTGACGACGACGTACTACGGGTAAAAAATATCCCTAATCGAGAACACGATGGACATGCGAAGGCACTGCTGAAGATAGGCGACTCATTAGAAAGCTTACCATAGCCTTGCTTATTTGAGACTTAAGAGTAGCCTGAAGCACGGTGCACCTGTCCATCTGAGGCTCGCAGCAGCCCGAGCGAGGACGCGCCAGCTGCAGCTGCACGGTCCACTTCCGACCTGCCGGGGGTCGCGACGACGTGTGGGTCATTAAGGCCGGCGAGGGCGGCCGCCTCAAGGCGAGTACAGACAGGTGGAGGTGGAGCAGAGCAGAGCAGAGCAGAGCAGAGAGGAACAGGACAAGACAGAACAGAGAGCGCGCGTCGCCTTGGTGGGAGCGGCGGGGTCTCCCGTCAGCTCCGCGAGGGCGGCTCTTATTTATGTGCCTACTTGCTCAGCGTTGCGGCGAAACTGGGACCTCAAATGTCACACGATTTATCAGGCAGGATCAGCGGGACTCTCGCACCGTTCGCTGATGGTGCTGTTTATTACTGTTAACAATGAACTCAGCAGGTGTGTTCACCACGCACCATTTCGTATTGTGTCACTAGTCACACGTGAGGCAATACTGACCTTACAACTTATCTTCCAAGAAAGATTAAAGAAAAGCAAACCTACGTTTCTAGCATTTGTAGACTTAGAGAAAGCTTTTGACAATGTTGACTGGAATACTCTCTTTCAAGGGTAAAATACAGGGAGCGAAAGGCTATCTACAATTTGTACAGAAACCAGATGGCAGTTATAAGAGTCGAGGGCATGAAAGGGAAGCAGTGGTTGGGAAGGGAGTGAGACAGAGTTGTAGTCTCTCCCCGAAGTTATTCAATCTGTATATTGAGCAAGCAGTAAAGGAAACAAAAGAAAATTCGGAGTAGGTATTAAAATCTATGGAGAAGAAATAAAAAATATGAGGTTCGTCGATGACATTGTAATTCTGTCAGAGACAGCAAAGGACTTGGAAGAGCAGTTGAACGGAATGGACAGTGTCTTGAACGGAGTGTATAAGATAAACATCAACAAAAGCAAAACGAGGATAATGGAATGTAGTCGAATTAAGTCGGGTGATGCTGAGGGAATTAGATTAGGAAATGAGACACTTAAGGTAGTAAAGGAGTTTTGCTATTTGGGGAGCGAAATAACTGATGATGGTCGAAGTAGAGAGGATATAAAATGTAGACTGGCAATGGCAAGGAAAGCGTTTCTGAAGAAGAGAAATTTGTTAACATCGAGTATGGATTTAAGTGTCAGGAAGTCGTTTCTCAAAGTATTTGTATGGAGTGTAGCCATGTATGGAAGTGAAACGTGGACGATAAATAGTTTGGAAAGGAAGAGAATAGAAGCTTTCGAAATGTGGTGCTACAGAAGAATGCTGAAGATTAGATGGGCAGATCACATAACTAATGAGGAGGTATTGAATAGAATTGGGGAGAAGAGGAGCTTGTGGCACAACTTGACGAGAAGAAGGGATCGGTTGGTAGGACATGTTCTGGGGCATCAAGGGATCACAAATTTAGCATTGGAGGGCAGCGTGGAGGGTAAAAATCGTAGAGGGAGACCAGGAGATGAATACACTAAGCAGATTCAGAAGGACGTAGGTTGCAGTAGGTACTGTGAGATGAAGAAACTTGCACAGGATAGAGCAGCATGGAGAGCTGCACCAAACCAGTCTCAGGACTGAAGACCACAACAACAACCCTATTCTGACATTTCTTAAGCGTCTAGCACTGCGAAATGTGTCGGCGGATAGTTCGTGCAGCTTCCAGTACGATCAGTATTTGTAGTTGGCAGATGGATATCATTCACTGACCACTCTGGTCTGGAAGTAGACAACAGCAAAAGTAAAGCCGAAGTTTCAAATTCCGCATTTAAGAAATCGTTCACGGAGGAGAGTTGTACAAACGTAACGTTGTTTGACCAAAACTCCCATACGGAGGACATAGCAATCAGGATCGCTGGTGTAAAGAAACAACTGAAAGAGTTGAAAACGAGTAAGTCGGCAGGTCCTGATGGAATCCCAATTCGTTCCTACGCATGGTACACTACAGCACTGGGCTCTTACTGAGATTGCATTTATCGCTAATCCCTCGCCCAGCGCAGAGTCCCAAGTGACTGGAAAAAAGCGCAGGCGACTCCTGTAAATAAGAAGGGTAAAAGAACGGACGCGCAAAATTACATAGCAATACCTTTAACATCGGTATATGCCAAAATCATTCTCATATTCTCAGTTCGAATATAATAACAGCTTGCCATTTTCTGACATGAGAGCCTGCAAACCATGGATGAAGGGTAACTGGCGCGTTCGATATTCCTATATTTCCGTAAGCATTTGACACAGTGCCACACCGCCGACTGTTAAAAAGAAGGTAAAATCATATGGAACAGGTCCCAAGGTGGCTCGAAGACTCTTTAAGCAACAGAAAACAGTATGTTGTCCTCGACGGCTAGTGTTCACCAGAGACACGGGTGGTGTGATAGCACCGCTGTTATTTTCTATGAACATACATGATCTGGCGGCCACGGTAGGCAGCACTGTGCGGCTATCTGACGATGCTGCGGTGTACGCGACGGTATCGTCGTTCGGCGAATATAGGAGGATACAAAATGAATTTCCAGTCGGTGTGATGTATGGAAGCTAGCACTGAATGTACCAAAATGTTAACTTACTGCAGATGAGCAGGAAAAACGAACTCGTAATATTCGGATACAGCATTAGTAGTGCACTGCTTGAAACAGTCAAGGCGTAAAGTTGCAAAACAATATGAAACGGTATGAGCGTGTAAGGATTGTAGTAGGGAAGGCGAATGGTCGACTTCAGTTTATTAGGAGAATTTTAGGAAAGCGTGGTTCATCTGTAAAGGAGACCGCATATAGGACAGAAGTTCGACCCAGTATTGAGTACTATTCGAGAGCTCGGAACCGCACCAGGTCGAATTAAAGGAAGATATCGAAGCAATTCAGATGCGGGCTGCTGGATTTGTTGCCGGTAGGTTGGAACAACACGCAAATATAACGGAGATACTCGGGGAATTCGGAGATGCTCGGGGAATTCAAATGGGAATCAATGGAGGGAAGGGGACGTTCTTTTCGAGGATCACTACTGAGAACATTTAGAGAACAGGCATTTGAGACAGACTGTGGGACTATTCTAATGCAGGCAACGTACATTTTGCGTTAAGGACGATGAAGATGAGGTTACAGAGACTAGAGCTCGTACTGAGGCATACAGACAGTCGTTTCTCCCTCGCTGTAGTATTTGCGAGTGAAGCAGAGAAAGATATGACCAGCAGTGGGAGCGAGTAACCTCCGCCACGCACCTTACGGTGGCTTCCTTAGTATGTATGTAGACATAGGTGTAGGTATTTTACCTACACCAAAGTTTTCAGGTGCCCGCTAAGACGTTTTGGCGCCGCTCTCAGTGTGCCGCGTACCACTGGGCCCATTTTCGTCGATTCTGCCACCACCTGAGCTGACGAAGTCAATGATCCATGCATTCTTTCTCCTCACAGTTGTGATGTTTGACGTTTTGTGTTTCAGAATTCGACCTGTCTGAAGTCCGACACCCGACGTTCATTTCCCAGAACTGTCTTCTGCTTGTGATCTCACCGGTTTCTTGCCACCAGCACATGGTATTTTATACATAACTTCCAGGGGCTCATTCGTGACACGTCACTTACGCATTTGCTTATGATCATTCAGAGTGACCTTTCTGCAATATCTCAAGAGATTGTCAATTTATTGTATCCTCAGTTTCTTTGCAAAGTATGCATTTCGTGTCTTCCGCCGATTTCTCGATACTGGCTTTGGTGGCGTTAGTTCTGATGACTTGTTCCTGCGCAGCAGAACCCACTCCTTAAATTTTCTTTCTTTATGGTTCCGTTTGGAGACCAGGTGTTTTCTTTTGCCACTTTGCTTTCTATGCAACTGTTAAGTGAAAGTGTTTATGAAAAGTGAATGACAGTCTGTTGAACTGTTAACTAAATTTACGTACAGAGAAGGCTTCTTACATTTGCTATGGATGACTGACGAGGAAAGTTTCATCTAAGAGACTCACGAACTCCACAATGCCCCCTTATACAACCAGAAACTCACAAAGTGGTGCGCTTTCTTCATTGAGCATAATCGATCATTTTTGTGTTTTTTGAGAATGAACATGAAAATTAAGAAAGACTTACAAATTTTCCGTACACGCCGAACGCCGTCAGAACTGAAACGAGCGAAGCGCAAATAAAATTCACCGTCGAACAAGTTTTCCGAGTGAAAACGACGAGGACGACTACAAAAACTAGTAATCATATCTCCGATGCGCGATTGTGTTTCAAACTGTACTAGAGCGCTAATTAGAACAACCGAGAGAAGCTTTCCGTGCCAAGTGCAGTGCAGTGGTCGCTGTATTCACAGTTTGCAAGTAACTGCGTCCCACTACACGAGCACCGTATTTAAGGTATAGTTTCACGGCAACTAGGACGGAGATACACAGCGTGTTTCACGATTCATGTTACAAACTTCTAGAAGTTGTAGAGGGAACTTAGTATGTAAAATTTTACACAGGAACCCATATCCGGAAGCGTCATCCAACGACGCTATAGAGTGTGAAAGTTATAGGTGCCAGCGCCTGTAAATGTATAGACAGGGTGATTCCGTGATGATGTTACAGACTTTCTAGGATGATGGATAAGGATAACGGTATCAATTTGAGTTAAAGTATCCCGGTACTAGAAATAAAACGAGTCGAAAGTTATAAGCGAAAACATTTCTGATGTCTCTGGCAGCAAATACGTGTACCGGTACTGTTCTTGCTAAAATTGTAGGATAGGCAACTTTCAGACGTGGTGGTACTGACCACAACGAAAGAAAATCTCCAGCAAGTAAGTTCTCTAAAATGGATACCCCAAGATGTATAGGCACTTGTTCAATAGAGGAGATATGTTTCACAGTAGCGAAGATGAACAGGTGTTCATAGCTCCTCAGGTATGCATTTTAGAGCCGGCCGGTATGGCCGAGCGGTTCTAGGCGCTTCAGTCTGGAACCGCGCGACCGCTACGGTCGCAGGTTCGAATCCTGCCTAGGGCATGGACGTGTGTTCAAATGGCTCTGAGCACTATGAGACTTAACTTCTAAGGTCATCAGTCCCCTAAAACTTAGAACTACTTAAATCTAACTAACCTAAGAACATCACACACATCCATGCCCGAGGCAGGATTCGAACCTGCGACCTTAGCGGTCGCGCTGTTCCGGACTGTAGCGCCTAGAACAGTTGGGCCACCCCGGCCGGCCATGGATGTGTGTGATGTCCCATAGTGCTCAGAGCCATTTTTTAATGCATTTTAGAGGCCGTGTCTTCTGGACACTTTTGCCTTGTTTTGATCCATACTACCACCTCTGAAAGTTGTATATTAGCAACAGCAGTACTGGTACATGCATTCCACTATCAGGGATATCAGAAGGGTTTTCGCTTGTAACTTTCGACTAGTTCGTTTACGGTACAGGGACTCTTACCTCAAACTAATACAATTATCGTTCTCCATCATCCTAGAAAGTTTGTAACATCATCACGTAATCACCCTGCATATGCATACATTTAGAGGCGCCAGTGCCTATAACTTTGACGGTCTGTAGCGCCGCTGTATGACGTTTCCGGACATGGGTTCCTATGTAAAACTTGGTCTACTAAGTTCCCGCAGCTAACTATAGAAGTGTGTAACATGAATTGTGAAACACCATATATACTTGGCTTTTAGTATGTGGTAGGTGCTATAGATACATACATACATTAATACATATTATATAGGAGGAGGAGGAGGAGATTAGTGTTTAACGTCCCGTCGACAACGAGGTCATTAGAGACGGAGCACAAGCTCGGATTAGGGAAGGATGGGGAAGGAAATCGGCCGTGCCCTTTCGGAGGAACCATCCCGGCATTTGCCTAAAGTGATCTAAGGAAATCACGGAAAACCTAAATCAGGATGGCCGGACGCGGGATTGAACCGTCATCCTCCCGTATGCGAGTCCAGTGTGCATATTATATAGATCATGAATACATTTCGTAATGATGTGAAACGTGTCACTTTGGCATAAGTTTCCTTTACACAAAATAATTAAATTTATTTATTTATAGTTACCACTTCATATCTAAAAATTCATCTATTGAGTAGAAGGAGTTGTCATTCAGAATTTTTTTAAATTTGTTTTTAAATTTTGACTGGCTATCTGTCAGACTTTTAATGCTATTTGGCAAATGACCGAAGATTTTTGTGACAGCGTACTTTACCCCTTTCTGTGCCAAAGAGAATTAATCCAGAATAGTGAAGATCACCCTTTCTTCTAGTGTTGTAGCTATGCACTTCGCTGTTATTTTTGAATTGGGACGGGTTATTAATTTCAAATTTCATAAGTGAATATATGTATTGCGAAGGTACTGTGAATATCCCGAGTTCCTTAAGTAAATTACTGCAAGATGATCTTGAGGGTGCTCCGTCTATTATTCTGATTATACTCTTTTTGTGCATTGAATACTTTTTCTCTTAATGATGAATTACCCCAAAACATAATGCCATATGAATGCAGTGAATGAAAATAGGCATAGTAGACTAATTTACTGATATCTTGATCACCAAAACTTGCAATAACCCTAATGCCACAAGTAGCTTGCAACGGGGCGGAAAATATGTGCGGTTGAAGTGTTCACACGAATGTGCATATACAAATGTTCGTTAAAAATGTTAGTGCAAATTTTGCCTCTCACATAAGTCTCAGGGAATGATTTCCACACTTGGTGCATTAGTACACTGTTCAACACCCGCGCATTAATTTTGAATTACCGTAATATTCACTATGACATGAATACAGTTTATGCTAAGGAACAAAATTAGGCGATTAGTATAGCAAAATTATTTTTCACGACACAGTTCAATTAAGTTTTTTATCATCACTATTTATTGGCGTCGTTCTTTTCTTTCCCACAATGAAATTAGCACTGGTGAGACGGTTTACAGTTTTACTTTAATAATAATTTGACTCCGAGCCCCCAATAGCAGTAATGTAGGCTGCTATAATACAAAATTACTCAGTTCGAACAGAACCACAAGTCCCACTGTTCTCTTTGTTCTAACAGTTTTGGCGCGAAATCACAGATCGCCACATGTTCACTTACGCCGATGTATGCCTCGTAATTCGTAGTCACATAAATAATCGTAGCACTTCCAGTTCACCAAATATATGCTGGCACACTTGCACTATTAAACAATACTCTTTGTCGAAATAAATCGGCGCGAAAAATTCTTACTCAAACGACCACATTGGCCACCCACAAGTGGGGCTCGGTCGCCACCCACCGGCCAACTCCGCCAACGACTAACCAACGACTGCCCAACGACTCACCCCTGGCCAAGATGGCCGCTCGCTTATATAGGCTCGGATGTCTTACCCCCCCCCCCCCCCCCCCCCCATTGACTATGCAAGTACCAATCTCACCAGTTAAGGTTTCAAATTGTGACACATACTTCCCTCAACAGAAATAAGTACACCATCGGAACCGCGCTAAAAAGTACATCTTATCTCCCATCATACATTAATTTCTAGGATTATTCTATCGCCCGTAAATAAAGCTTTAGTTATTTTGCAAAATTTCGCCACTTAGCGCAAATTTGTTTGTTTACATCTGTGCTGCAAAGTTTTAACATAGGACTGAATATAGCACTGTTTTTAGACGTAAACTATAGCGATCTACACATTGCCCTGTTCAAAATCTTCATATCTATATTAATTAATTAACTATGGGCAATAAATGTTAATAATAATTTGCGAACAATGAAAACTATTGCTAGTTAAGTGTATAGTATAACTTAATTAGTTTAAAATACGTGTGATGCCACCCAAAATATTATATAGTGCCATTCTTTATGTCATGAATTTTCTATTTAATTTTATAAACAATTTACCATGAAACTATGTTCATTGCTCTTTACGAGCTTAATTATTTATGAATCTTAACATATGACTACGGCACTCAATCCGCTATGACGAGACGTTTTTAATGAGCGCTCGCTCACCCACGTACGTTGTTATTTACTATTTTTATTAATCTTTCAGTATTCGTGATATTAAACATTTTTCAAGTTACTATAATTTTGCGTCTTGTGACTTAAAATAAAGATCGGTCTTTCAGAAGGTGTATATTGCTGACCATAATCCACTGCCGCATCGCTCTTCAACGTAAGTTACATAGTTTTCGCGTAATGCGCGAAAAACCAAACAATGCCGCAAGCTGCGGGCCACGTGGCCGCCCGGCATCGGAGACCATCCCGCCGACACGTGGCAAATACCGCGCGGGCGCGCCACGCGCTTCAGCGAAAGGCGCGCCGTGTCGCGCGCTCGCTCTCCACAAAGCAATCCTTGCATACTAGAAATATCCATCTAGTAACGGGGGTTTGTACCGTCACAAGCTGAACCAAACTGTTTCAGCGGATCATTGATGTGTTTCTTCCAATTCTATTTCTCATCAATGCGCACACACACACACACACACACACACACACACACACACACACACACACACACACACACACAAACGCGCGCGCGCGCGCGCGCACACACAGAGAAATTTTAAATATTCTGCCTAAGCAACAGACTTCTGCTCATAGTTTACATTTATCAATAGTGTTATGTCATTTATTGTACAGAATTGTATGCAGTATGTTGTTGTTGTTGTTGTGGTCTTCAGTCCTCAGACTGGTTTGATGCAGCTCTCCATGCTACTCAATCCTGTGCAAGCTTTTTCATCTCCCAGTACCTACTGCAACCTACATCCTTCTGAATCTGCTTAGTGTATTCATCTCTTGGTCTCCCTCTACGATTTTTACCCTCCACGCTGCCCTCCAATACTAAATTGGTGATCCCTTGATGCCTCAGAACATGTCCTACCAACCGATCCCTTCTTCTGGTCAAGTTGTGCCACAAACTTCTCTTCTCCCCAATCCTATTCAATACTTCCTCATTAGTTATGTGATCTACCCATCTAATCTTCAGCATTCTTCTGTAGCACCACATTTCAAAAGCTTCTATTCTCTTCTTGTCCAAATTATTTATCGTCCATGTTTCACTTCCATACATTGCTACACTCCATACGAATACTTTCAGAAATGACTTCCTGACACTTAAATCAATACTGGATGTTAACAATTTCTCTTCTTCAGAAACGCTTTCCTTGCCATTGCCAGCCTACATTTTATATCCTCTCTACTTCGACCATCATCAGTTATTTTGCTCCCCAAATAGCAAAACTCCTTTACTACTTTAAGTGCCTCATTTCCTAATCTAATTCCCTCAGCATCACACGACTTAATTAGACTACATTCCATTATCCTTGTTTTGCTTTTGTTGATGTTCATCTTATATCCTCCTTTCAAGACACTGTTCATTCCATTCAACTGCTCTTCCAAGTCCTTTGCTGTCTCTGACAGAATTACAATGTCATCGGCGAACCTCAAAGTTTTTATTTCTTCTCCATGAATTTTAATACCTACTCCGAATTTTTCTTTTGTTTCCTTTACTGCTTGCTCAATATACAGATTGAACAACATCGGGGAGAGGCTACAACCCTGTCTTACTCCCTTCCCAACCACTGCTTCCCTTTCATGTCCCTCGACTCTTATAACTGCCATCTGGTTTCTGTACAAATTGTAAATAGCCTTTCGCTCCCTGTATTTTACCCCTGCCACCTTTAGAATTTGAAAGAGAGTATTCCAGTCAACATTGTCAAAAGCTTTCTCTAAGTCTACAAATGCTAGAAACGTAGGTTTGCCTTTCCTTGATCTTTCTTCTAAGATAAGTCGTAAGGTCAGTATTGCCTCACGTGTTCCAGTGTTTCTACGGAATCCAAACTGATCTTCCCCGAGGTTGGCTTCTACTAGTTTTTCCATTCGTCTGTAAAGAATTCGTGTTAGTATTTTGCAGCTGTGACTTATTAAGCTGATAGTTCGGTAATTTTCACATCTGTCAACACCTGCTTTCTTTGGGATTGGAATTACTATATTCTTCTTGAAGTCTGAGGGTATTTCGCCTGTTTCATACATCTTGCTCACCAGATGGTAGAGTTTTGTCAGGACTGGCTCTCCCACGGCCGTCAGTAGTTCCAATGGAATATTGTCTACTCCGGGGGCCTTGTTTCGACTCAGGTCTTTCAGTGCTCTGTCAAACTCTTCACGCAGTATCATATCTCTCATTTCATCTTCATCTACATCCTCTTCCATTTCCATAATATTGTCCTCAAGTACATCGCCCTTGTATAGACCCTCTATATACTCCTTCCACCTTTCTGGTTTCCCTTCTTTGCTTAGAACTGGGTTTCCATCTGAGCTCTTGATATTCATACAAGTCGTTCTCTTATCTCCAAAGGTCTCTTTAATTTTCCTGTAGGCGGTATCTATCTTACCCCTAGTGAGATAGGCCTCTACATCCTTACATTTGTCCTCTAGCCATCCCTGCTTAGCCATTTTGCACTTCCTGTCGATCTCATTTTTGAGACGTTTGTATTCCTTTTTGACTGTTTCACTTACAGCATTTTTATATTTTCTCCTTTCATCAATTAAATTCAATATTTCTTCTGTTACCCAAGGCCTTCTACTAGCCCTCGTCTTTTTACCTACTTGATTCTCTGCTGCCTTCACTACTTCATCCCTCAAAGCTACCCATTCTTCTTCTACTGTATTTATTTCCCCCATTCCTGTCAATTGCTCCCTTATGCTCTCCCTGAATCTCTGTACAACCTCTGGTTCTTTTAGTTTATCCAGGTCCCATCTCGTTAAATTGCCACCTTTTTGCAGTTTCTTCAGTTTTAATCTACAGGTCATAACCAATAGATTGTGGTCAGAGTCCACATCTGCCCCTGGAAATGTCTTACAATTTAAAACCTGGTTCCTAAATCTCTGTCTTACCATTATATAATCTATCTGATACCTTTTAGTATCTCCAGGGTTCTTCCATGTATACAACCTTCTTTCATGATTCTTAAACCAAGTGTTAGTTATGATTATGTTGTGCTCTGTGCAAAATTCGACCAAGCGGCTTCCTCTTTCATTTCTGTCCCCCAATCCATATTCACCTACTATGTTTCCTTCTCCCCCTTTTCCTACACTCGAATTCCAGTCACCCATGACTATTAAATTTTCGTCTCCCTTCACAATCTGAATAATTTCTTTTATTTCATCATACATTTCTTCAATTTCTTCGTCATCTGCAGAGCTAGTTGGCATATAAACTTGTACTGCTGTAGTAGGCGTGGGCTTCGTATCTATGTTGGCCACAATAATGCGTTCACTATGCTGTTTGTAGTAGCTTATCCGCATTCCTATTTTCCTATTCATTATTAAACCTACTCCTGCATTACCCCTATTTGATTTTGTGTTTATAACCCTGTAGTCACCTGACCAGAAGTCTTGTTCCTCCTGCCACCGAACTTCACTAATTCCCACTATATCTAACTTCAACCTATCCATTTCCCTTTTTAAATTTTCTAACCTACCTGCCCGATTAAGGGATCTGACATTCCACACTCCGATCCGTAGAACGCTAGTTTTCTTTCTCCTGATAACGACACCCTCTTGAGTAGTCCCCGCCCGGAGATCCGAATGGGGGACTATTTTACCTCCGGAATATTTTACCCAAGAGGACGCCATCATCATGTAATCATACAGTAAAGCTGCATGGCCTCGGGAAAAATTACGGCTGTAGTTTCCCCTTGCTTTCAGCCGTTCGCAGTACCAGCACAGCAAGGCCGTTTTGGTTATTGTTACAAGGCCCGATAAGTCAATCATTCAGACTGTTGCCCTTGCAACTACTGAAAAGGCTGCTGCCCCTCTTCAGGAACCACACGTTTGTCTGGCCTCTCAACAGATACCCCTCCGTTGTGGTTGCACCTACGGTACGGCTATCTGTATCGCTGAGGCACGCAAGCCTCCCCACCAACGGCAAGGTCCATGGTTCATGGGGGGAGGGTATGCAGTATATTTTCTCAAAATTTAGTGAGTCCATTTGCAGAGAACCACAATATTTTCTGAAAGACAGTATTTATAATTTCCTCAGCCGATTCTTGTTTGTTGGATGCGATTACCACACTTGTATCATCAGCAAAAAAGAACTAGCTTCCATCTTCATGAATGTAGAGTGGCAAGTCACTAATATATATTAAGAACAGTAGGGGACCCAAGACTGAACCCTGTGGGACACTATTCTTGATACCTCCCTACACAGAGGACTCTGCGGAGTTTTGCAAACTCTGTACTGTTAATTTTAACCAATTGCATTCTACTAGTACAGTATTAATTAAACCATTTGTGCACTGTCCGTCTCATACTACAATACTTAAGCTTATCTACAAGAATTTCATGATTCACACAATCAAAAGCCTTTGAGACATCACAAAATATCCCAATGGGTGATCTTCGGTTATTCAATGCATTTAATATTTGATCAGTGAAAGCGAGTATAGCATTTTCTGTTGAAAAGCCTTTCTGGAAACGAAACTGACATTTTGTTAGTACTTCATTTTTAAAAATATGTGATGCCACTCTTGACTACATTACTTTTTCACGATTTTTGGATAAAGGTATCAGAAGTGAGATTGGGTGGTAGTTGTTAGCATCAGGCCTGTGCCCTTTTTTATGCAGTGGTTTAACTGTAGCGTATTTCCGTCTCTTGGAAAGATGCCCTATTTCAGTGAGCTACTACATATGTGATTGAGGATTCCACTTATCTGTTGGGAACAAGCTTTTAATTCCATCAATTCCACGCGAGCTTTTACTTTCGAGTGAATTTATTATTTTTCTAATTTCAGTTGGAGAGGTGGATTGAATTTCAATTTTATAAAACTGCATAGGTACTGCCTCTTCCATATACTTCTTTTTTGCATTTTCTAATGAGTAGCTGGATCCTAGTTTCTCTACAACACTTAAAAATGATTATTAAAAATGTTTTCTACTTCTGACTTGTTGTTAACAAACTTTTATTGAATTTGATAGAAATACAGTCTTCCCGTGCTCTCCGTTGCCCTATTTCCCTTTTAACAATATTCGAAATTGTTTTAATTTTATAATGAGATGTGCTAATCTCAGACGTAATGCACGCACTTCTGACTTTTTAATAACTTTTCTTAATACACTGCAGCAGTTTTCCAAGAACGGGCATGGATTTTTTAAAATCAGTACGTTACTGCGAGACGTATGTTCGTTGGGTTGGGTGGTGCTTTTTCAGGGTGTATACGACCCGGGACAACCGGGAGATCCAGGAAAAACCCGGGAATTTTTTCATCCGGTAGAAAACCGGGAAAAACCAGGGAATTTTTTAGAATTACGGGATTTTTTTTGTTTTAGTTTTCCGTTAAATTTGTCATTTTGACTGGTAAGAAATATTCAAACAAAGGATATTACTGTATCCCGCTACTGCAGAATAATACTGCAGCAATAAAACATGAACGAGAGAAAAAAAACTACAATAAAACTTAAGTTGCAAAGGAAATGTGCCATGCACAGCAACAAAACACAGTGCTCGTACAAGCATCTGGCAGCAGCAAAATGTGTCAGAGGCTTTGGGAAGACTATGCAATGCTTCATAACAACAAATTGCCTCCGATAAGCGTGACGTCGCAACTGTTTACATTACATTCGTGTGAGCAGTTGCGTGCGGGCCCATGCGCATGCGCAGTTGCATCGCGTGTGTGTGCCTTCTCCCGCTTCTGGCTTCTAAAGTGTGTCTGTTAGCTATATAAGCAGTAGCAGCAAAACGCTATTCGGGAAAATTTTACTGTCGCGCGCAAGCTGCCATATTCACTAGGAGCGAATCGGGGTATCTGCCACGGGCGGCAATTTCAGTCAAGCATTAATCGCCTTGCAGAACAATGAAGTTATTTTTGCCTGTTTGCAAAAGAAATGTGGTTTTTATTAAACTTTCCCGCGGAGGCTGTCAATTTATTTGTAACGAAATGCTTAATTCTACACTATTCTCTGCATTTCAAAAGAGCATGTTTTCGTCTTCTTGCAAGTATGGCATTATGCCATAATAAAGAACCAAAAATGAAATAATACAGTACTGGTATTCCAAGAAAATTTACAACCGAATCTGGACGTGCGAATGTGCACTTCAAAACGAATTATGCACATTATGATGGTTCACGGAATTCCGATGCTCTTGGAATATCCTCTGATGTCTTGTTTCTTTCATGACGTAACGTAATATCTTTTAATATTTTACACGTACGAACATACGGGCTTCTTGCGTCATCGTAGCTGCGCAAGCGGTGTGACGCCTGTTACCTGGCGCTCTTTGGCAACTGCTGAAACGAACCTCTTTCTAACAGATCGCGGGAAAATATTGCGAATGATTGACTGAAAAGCGTTACTTTCAAAGTAAATTTCCTTTTACCCAAGATGAACTATGTGCGATGAATTTCTTTAATCACAGAGCGTTTGACTCTCATTTAAAAATCAACTCTTTGAGGATGACCATTTAGAAAAATTTCGAGCCCAGAAGATCATACATTTGTGTCGTTATTAAAAATTTTACTTGCACATTTGTGTGATGTACCTTAAAGTGTAACACGTGCAAAGAAGATCAACATTATACGTGAAATTTAAGCTTCTCTTGCAGCTTATTAATCGTTGATACCAATATTGTATGTGAAAGCTTTGCTTTTCTTGTAGCAACAGTATGTATATTAATTTAAACCATTAACTTTTCCTGTTTGAGTGTACGCGCTACTTAACAGTGATAATGCTATTGACTGACGACATGACGTGTCCTTTGGTTTGAATATCAGCTGTATCGGCTGGTGAGATCACGTGACATGAACTACGACTGGTTTACAAAAGCGCGTTAGCTCTATGAATTGATAAGTTTTACAGTTCCGAGGAAAAGTATACTGCCACTTAACACGGAAAATGTGTATTTTCACCCGGGAGAAAGCGTATTTTTAACCGGGAAATCCGGGAATTTTTTTTCCTTATCCACGTATACACCCGGTTTTTTTTATTATTAATAAATTCAAAAATGGTTCAAATGGCTCTGAGCACTATGGGACTTAACTTCTGAGGTCATGAGTCCCCTAGAACTTCGAACTACTTAAACCTAACTAACCTAAGGACATCATCACATCCATGCCCGAGGCAGGATTCGAACCTGCGACTGTAGCAGTCGCGCGGTTCCGGACTGTAGCGACTAGAACCGCTCGGCCACTCCGGCCGGCTATTAATAAATTCACTTCGAGCTCTGGTAGCTAGCAGCAGTGATAAATAACGTTGCGGAAAGCGGTGCGTCAAGTGAGGCTAACTGGCTCTCCTGGAGGTGCACGGCTGCGCCAAGGCAGTCCACACTCCGAGAAACAGCTGGGAGGCCGCCGAGTAGGGGAGGGGTACGCCGTATTCCCGTACGCGGTCCAGGTCGCTGCTCCAGTTGCGCGAGCTCAACGTGAAGGAAAACCGGAGATCTTTCAGAACGCGTTCATCGCTATAAAAGGAGTGCACGATGTTTCAAATCCTCTGAAATCTGTACATAACGTATGAGGGCAGGGCCGTGTTTACACGCTGGCTGTGTAAGCTGCAGCCGCTGGGGGCCCGCACGTTGTAGCCACGTCCTGTTTGCAGGAAATCGGGACTCGGGTATCGGTAAGGGGACTTAAAAAGTCGGGACATATGTGAGGGACGCAAACGTTCAGTCATTAGACACGTGTATATTATTTTGTTTCAGTGCAACTAAGGACACCTCAGACACTCTGTCTTCAGGCCGCGCGTGGCCTACCGGGACCATCCGACCGCCGTGTCATCCTCCGAGGAGGATGGGGATAGGAGGGGCGTGGGGTCAACACACCACTCTCCCGGTCGTTATGATGGTATTCTTGACCGAAGTCGCTACTAATCGGTCGGGTAGCTCCTCAACTGGCATCACGAGGCTCAGTGCACCCCGATAAATGGTGGCCTGGATGATCACCCATCCAAGTGCCGAGACGCCCGACAGCGCTTAACTTCGGTGATCTCACGGGAACTGGTGTAACCACTGCGGCAAGGCCGTTGCCGAGGACACCTCAGGGTAACTATTTATTTCTCTTTCACTTCATCCTTCTCCAAAGTTTTTCAATTTGTTAGAATGAGTTCTTTCCCTCTTATCTGACCATTTGACTCTGGTCGTTTTTCTGTTTTGTCTTTCTCAAATCCTTTTAATTTCTTGACTTCTAGACTGAATTCGTCTCTGCTGAATAAATTCTCCTGTTCAATCTGCATTATTCTAAGTCTTTTTCTACCTTGCCTCCCCTTCCTCCCCATTTTCATGTCTGTTATCCTGATGTGAAAGAATGTGTGTATCTTCTTTGTCAATCTGTTTTCTTTTATTCCCTCTAGATCTCCATAGAGTGTAACATGTCTTTTCCTGATCTCATCTGTTATTTTAAGGCAGAAGGCGTACATTTCCTTATCTGATCTCATAATCCAATCTATACATTTGTTCTTGATCGGACGTAATGTTTTTCCCAAGTCTCTTCTTTCTTAAACAAAGATGAAGAGTAACATGGTCCATGAATTCTTTTTGGTGGGATAAGAACATTTCTGACGAAAAGAAAAGAGCGGGTAGGCTAACCGTTGAATCTGTCCCATGTGATGGCTCAGAACCAGGGATTTTCAATTCTGACAACGAAAGAAGACTAATAGCTGTGTAAATGTGTGATTTACGAAACAGAGCCAGAATATCAAGAATCGAGAAGAAACTAATGAACAAGGAGGAGTCAGAATGAAGGAAAATGAAACAGTGATAGAACTGACACGAAACCATTAAAGTGGCATTGATATTTGTTGAGAATCCCAGCTCATCATGAGTGCTTAAAGAAAAGTTTTGAATGAAAATCATCTGGAAGATGTAAATGTGGCAGATCGCGACGTTCCTGGAATAACCACATTAGCGAAATAACGGAGCACTGGAGCGTACGCAAGGAGGATAACCTGAATAGAGGCGTTGGCAGAAGATAACAGGAGTACAGCAAAATGTTGTTATTAATTGATCTTTGTATTAATTAATTCTGTAATAATACTTTTTATTTCGTTCCCAAACCTTCTAATGTCTTTCGAATCCAAATATAAGTAGTGTTTCCGAACCCTAGGGGACTTGTGGTTTTATAACTGTATTATAATGTCTTAATTTCACATGTTTTTGGTGGGACAAGAACATTCTATCAACAATTAGAAAAATGCTGGTGTCTTTCTTATTATTTAGGAACATTCTGCAGTTTTTTTTCACAGCCAAACAAAGAGTGGCAAATGGACAAACGTGGAATCAAACTGACCAGCGTGAGGTTTACCTCTCCAAAAAAAGACTCAAATGATCAGAGTCATTAGAATATTTATGAAGTCATTTGAGAAAAAATTGAAAATTTCAGAAACAGCTTGTGTAAATGAAGTGAGTTCATTCCTTCAAGGCCTAGCTATTTTGTGCATAAAAAGTTAAGTTGGTCTGATATTTCATGGCTTCTGCACAAAACACCAAAACAAATTTTGAAAGAAACACGTCAGAATGTTTTGTGAAACAGTTTGTTTAAAAATAAGGAATGAAACACATTAAGCAAACACCTGGCGCGCGTTTGAATCGTGCTCAAAATCATGCACAGCACTACCATCTCAAGGCCACAAAACAGCACAGTTCACCGCCTAAATAATCGACCGAGGGCATATCAAGTAATCTTTCAAATTCCAAGTTAAACACCGAACTCCAAATTTCTCACTTGGTACCTCATTCTCCGTACATGATTTCGCGAATCATTCAAAGACACGTCAAATGTTTCTCTAATCCATTTCATTTCTTACTTTTAGACAAACCATTTCACGAAACATTTGACCCTTAGTTCATTTAAATAAACTTTTTCATTCTTCTTGTTACTACGTAATCGCTATTTTTGTATTCCTCTTTGCTTACCACAGCGTTCAGAAGATGTTTTTGGTGTTTTCTGAAAATTCTTTATGTGGTGCCGTCCGAAGAGTGAAGTGCCACTGCAAGGTTGGTACCCCGCAACGCAACCACAAGAAAAGACAGTCGCTGCAGGCCGCATCGACCAATCAGCGACACCGGCGCAGCCACGCCCAGGAACGTTTCGCTACGCCGCGCCGCTCTCTTCTTACCGCAGAGCACGGGACGGCCCAGCCCAGTCCGGCCTTAACACTGGCATCACGGATTTACTTCAAACTTTGTTCATCTTTAGTGGGCCATAAAACAAAGCAATTGCACGTACTAAGGTCCACTACTCTGACAATTCCAAGAAAATCTCTAGACAAGTTTTACGCGTCTATTATCTAACTGAGGTACCTGTGCGATGGTGCCGGCCGTTAGAGGTCATTGTAGTCAATTGTAAATTAGTATATAAAGTAACGAGTTTGCCTGCAGCAACAGACTGCCTAATCAATATGTGGTACATAATTTGATGTCATATTGTAATATATCTCTCAAAAATCTCTACAAAAAATTCCGCGAGGACGTATGTTTTTTTTATGGTTCACCTACAGTCATCATGTTTGCGATGTCTTCCGGATTCACTGCACCAGTTGTAACGAGACATCCTCCTCTAGCATTACCGCATCTATGAACGCTACAAATAATTCAATACCTTCTCTTGCTGGCAGTACGGGTAATCTAACGGATGATGACAAACAGAAGGCCGAAATTCTAAACCTAGCTTCCAAAAACATTCTTATCCCTGATCTACCAGAGATCATTGGAACAGTGGAAAGTTCCACGGGACTGGAAGAAGGCCCACGTCATAGCAATCTACAAAAAGGGTAGAAATTGGGATGCACATAATTACCGGCCAATTTCACTGACATCGATTTGTTGCAGAATCATGGAACATATTTTGTGTTCAGACATAATGACCTTTCTAGACTGTGAGCTCATCTACAGGAACTAGAACGGTTTTAGGAAACAGCGGTCATGCGAGACACAGCTGGCCCTGTTTGTGCATGATACACAACAGGCTCTAGATACCGGCTCCCAGGTTGATGCCATATTTCTCGACTTTCGAAAGGCGTTCGACTCAGTTCCGCACTGTCGCTTGCTCCAAAAAGTGCGCGCTTACGGTCTATCCGATGACATATGCAGTTGGATAGAAACTTTTCTAACAGACAGAGAGCAGTATGTCGTCCTGAATGGGGAGACTCCGACAGAAACAAGCGTAACTTCAGGTGTGTCCCAAGGCAGCGTAATAGGTCCGCTGCTTTTTACGATTTACATAAACGATCTGGTTGACGGTATTGACAGCGGCATTAGAATGTTTGCCGATGATGCTGTAGTCTACAGGAAAGTAGTATCACACGAAAGTTGTGAACAAATCAACGAGGATTTGCAGAAAATTAATGCGTGCTGTAATGACTGGCAGTTATCTCTCAATATTAGTAAGTGTAACCTACTGCGTATAACTAGGCGAAAATCCCCATTAATGTACGAGTACAAAATAAATGCCGAGTCTTTGGAAGCGGTAACATCCGCCAAGTATCTGGGTGTGACTATTCGAAATAATCTCAAATGGAAAGATCAGATTACACAAGTAAGGGGCAACTCTAGATTGCGGTTTATTGGGAGAATCCTGAAGCGATGCAGTCTTTCAACAAAGGAAATAGCTTACAATACGTTTGTTCGTCCAGTCTTAGAGTACTGCTCGTCTGTATGGGACCCTTACCGGTTGGGTCTCATTCAAGAGATTGAGAAGGTCCAAAGAAGAGCGGTAAGATTCGTGACTGGTACATTTAGCCATCGCGAGAGCGTTACAAATCTCATAGAAAGTTTGAAGAGGACACACTTGCAGATAGACGGCGCGCTAAACGGAAGGGGCTGCTCACTAAAACTCCGGAATCCGATCTTCACCGAGTATGCAGAGCATATATTATTACCACCAACTTTCAAATCGCGCAATGATCACCATTCAAAGATAAGGGAAATTAGAGCTCGTACTGAGGCGTTCAGTTAGTTTTTTTCCCTCGCGCGATTCGCGAATGGAACAAAGAGGAGGGGGGGGAGGGGGGGGTTTGACTTGGCGCGCATTGTGCCCTCCACCACACACCGCTTGGTGGCTAGCGGAGTATATATGTAGATGTACATGTACCGTTCCTCATCAGTAGTTGTCGATACAAGTATTATTTTTCGAATTTTGGACAGGTCCATATTATCACAGTTGCCTTTCTGAACACTTTCATAAAATTTTATACACAGTATGTTGTATTTCAAACTAAAATTTATGAAAAGGAATTACTTTATAAAATATTTTACTTTCGATGTTATAATCGAAACATTTGAAATTACGAATTATTTGCAGACTTAAAATTTCTATTATTAATTAAGCAACTCTGTACTGTTTACTATGTTTATTTCTGGATTCATTTGCTAAGAAAAATTGTAAACCCTTTTGAATATTGTTATTTCCACAGAGTGTGAGAGTCGTAAGCTTGCCTCTGATGTGATCGGACGTATTTTTGTATAATGGGTGCGAAGAATGTAACTTCAGCTTTGTTAATGTGAAAAATCAAAATATGATATACTAAAATGTTCACTCCTCTCAAATCTTCATAAAAACTTTGCTTATTAATTACTTGAACTGGACATTGTTTAATATGGATAATAGATAGAAATAGGAAGGAGGGGGAGATTATACAGTTCCAATCAAAAGACAAAAATTATTATGGATGAACCGTAGAAGGTAAGCATATGCTCTCATGGATTTTTGTGTAGATCTTTTTGAGATCTACAGTTTTGTACAATTTTGACGTAGCTCTTATTGCCAACAAAGATTTTGCTGTCTTGATTCACTATTATCACCTCTGCCTACCAATTTAATTTGTTTAAGTAGCCTATTTTCTTACTTCCGGTTGAGACTATCCCCATAGCGAACATCATCAAATACGATTCAGTGGTTGTCATGAAAAGGTGACAGGCAGACAGAGTTACTTTCACATTTACAATATTGGTGTCTTATGGATTAATCACTGTGCCTTTCAATAAGAAGTGAAGTGCTATATCACGATTCAAATACACTTGTTCCTAATAAAAACGCCAAACAGGACAAAAGGTACTATTCGAAAAAAAGAAAAAAGACTTTGGAGAAATGTCAAGGTGTATAGAACAACAAATGTACTGACTATAAGAAGCGTAATGATGGTGGAAAATCCAAACGTGTAGCATCAGATAAAGCTGTTTGTAGCAGTAACCTAGGAAAAGAATCCAGGGAGATGAAATATTTACCGTAAATATCTGAATGTGTGAACCTGAATGTAGCCATAGAAATTTAACATTTTTTCTCAAAGTAAAAGATTGAAGTTGCACAGTGCGTTCGAGCTTTGAAAGAGGGTCGTGGACGAGACGACGGTTCGAATCTATATTTTTTTCCATCACTGGTTGCATTACTTAATTTACATGACACCTGAGAGGTAATATAATGAAAAAGGAAATCCCATGTGCATTTTCAACAAGCTATAGTGAATTTCGTAAGTTACATGACTATTTGCTATTTGTAATTAAATTTTCAGGACAGGCTTGGAAAGCCCAACTCAAACCTCGATAAACAATGATGGTAATGACGTTATTCGCAATCAGTGGTATTGTAAGTCACAATGTGCCAGATCACACGAGTAATGTACAAATTAATTGTCGGATGTGCTCTCGACATCACACGTTGCAAATGGTTCAAATGGCTCTGAGCACTATGGGACTTAACATCTTAGGTCATCAGTCCCCTAGAACTTAGAACTACTTAAACCTAACTAACCTAAGGACATCACACACATCCATTCCCGAGGCAGGATTCGAACCTGCGACCGTAGCGGTCACGCGGTTCCACACACGTTGCAGGATGGTGTCTTACACACGTGCAAAACCTAAATTGAAACGGCATCTGCTACATCGAAGGAATGCATTTTTCCCGCAATTACACAGAATGTTCAGAGTTTATAAGGGAAAGCATCTTGTTGACATTTTGAAAATCAATGTCACCAGTGACGAAAAAATTGATTAAAAATTAAGTTTGGGCTGGAGTCGAACTGTCGCACCATACACGTTCGTCTTAGAAAGCTCGAACGCTAATCATTTGATCACCATGTACTCTAACGTCCGGCACCTATGCCCAGATACATAAGGTACATAATACACTCCTGGAAATGGAAAAAAGAACACATTGACACCGGTGTGTCAGACCCACCAGACTTGCTCCGGACACTGCGAGAGGGCTGTACAAGCAATGATCACACGCACAGCACAGCGGACACACCAGGAACCGCGGTGTTGGCCGTCGAATGGCGCTAGCTGCGCAGCATTTGTGCACCGCCGCCGTCAGTGTCAGCCAGTTTGCCGTGGCATACGGAGCTCCATCGCAGTCTTTAACACTGGTAGCATGCCGCGACAGCGTGGACGTGAACCGTATGTGCAGTTGACGGACTTTGAGCGAGGGCGTATAGTGGGCATGCGGGAGGCCGGGTGGACGTACCGCCGAATTGCTCAACACGTGGGGCGTGAGGTCTCCACAGTACATCGATGTTGTCGCCAGTGGTCGGCGGAAGGTGCACGTGCCCGTTGACCTGGGACCCGACCGCAGTGACGCACGGATGCACGCCAAGACCGTAGGATCCTACGCAGTGCCGTAGGGGACCGCACCGCCACTTCCCAGCAAATTAGGGACACTGTTGCTCCTGGGGTATCGGCGAGGACCATTCGCAACCGTCTCCATGAAGCTGGGCTACGGTCCCGCACACCGTTAGGCCGTCTTCCGCTCATGCCCCAACATCGTGCAGCCCGCCTCCAGTGGTGTCGCGACAGGCGTGAATGGAGGGACGAATGGAGACGTGTCGTCTTCAGCGATGAGAGTCGCTTCTGCCTTGGTGCCAATGATGGTCGTATGCGTGTTTGGCGCCGTGCAGGTGAGCGCCACAATCAAGACTGCATACGACCGAGGCACACAGGGCCAACACCCGGCATCATGAAGTGGGGAGCGATCTCCTACACTGGCGGTACACCACTGGTGATCGTCGAGGGGACACTGAATAGTGCACGGTACATCCAAACCGTCATCGAACCCATCGTTCTACCATTCCTAGACCGGCAAGGGAACTTGCTGTTCCAACAGGACAATGCACGTCCGCATGTATCCCGTGCCACCCAACGTGCTCTAGAAGGTGTAAGTCAACTACCCTGGACAGCAAGATCTCCGGATCTTTCCCCCATTGAGCATGTTTGGGACTGGATGAAGCGTCGTCTCACGCGGTCTGCACGTCCAGCACGAACGCTGGTCCAACTGAGGCGCCAGGTGGAAATGGCATGGCAAGCCGTTCCACAGGACTACATCCAGCATCTCTACGATCGTCTCCATGGGAGAATAGCAGCCTGCATTGCTGCGAAAGGTGGATATACACTGTACTAGTGCCGACATTGTGCATGCTCTGTTGCCTGCGTCTATGTGCCTGTGGTTCTGTCAGTGTGATCATGTGATGTATCTGACCCCAGGAATGTGTCAATAAAGTTTCCCCTTCCTGGGACAATGAATTCACGGTGTTCTTATTTCAATTTCCAGGAGTGTATAAGCGTAAAACTTCTCTTGCGACTTTCTCGGAATTGCCCGAGTAGGGCACCTTACTACTTGCCAGTTATGTTGTTTTAATGGCCTAATAAACGTGTACAACGTCTGAAGCAAATCTGTGATCCCAGCGTCGTGGTCCTCCCCTTGTAAGACGACAGCATCGCCTTGTAGTAGGCCAGCTGCTTCATCAGTGCACCAGGCAGAGGCCTACGTCCAAGTTATTGTTAAATGTACTCTCGAGTGAGACACTTTTGTCTGTATCAAGTGAGACGTTAATGTCCAGAGACAGTTGTAAATACTGAAGACATTTCTATCGAAATGGACTATTGTGAGCTGGGGCGTCTACTTTGAAAAATACTAAATAAGGTGTCCTGGTAGGACGGCTTTGTGGGTTCTAGAGCAGCACACACACACACACACACACACACACACACACACACACACACACACACACACAATGAAAGTAGCACAGAACAGTGAATAGTAAAATATGTTACTCAACTTTGGTAAAGCTGGTTACAGCAATTGTACAGTGCAGGTTTAACCTACCTGTTCTGTGTTGACTACAGTTTCACGAACACAAGAGTCTGAACTGAAGTCGGAAGAAAACTAATCTTTTGTCTTGATACACTATTCGAAGAACAATTCCAAACTAACAGTACTCAGGTAACTCTCTAGGCGTGAGGTCTCTGTCCACACATAATTCTATTCAATGTTCTATTTCTACTGAAGACTAACCAATGTCTGTCTATAGTCCACTGACTCGAAAACTTGGAAGACACGACGAACGTTCTGCTGGAACTCCCTAGCGACACTCGGACTGACTTACAACTTGCAACTGACGACTTCTAGTTCGTGCAGTGTTACTTAAGCGCGCCGCCGCGTCTCTCTTCCTGTTGGCGCTGCCGCTTTAGGGGGCGTGATTCTCGCGGGCAGCGATGACTGCTTTGCGCGCAGAGATGTTCCTGCTGCGGACGGACATTCGCAGTACTTCTGCAACTAGCTGCCGTAAACTCTCTGTAATATCTTTGGCTCTGTAGGCATCATATTCAGGTACAAGAAGCTCTTCTTAGAGCAGTTGAGAAGGCAGCAGCGGCACGATGATGTAATGTGGTGCGGTGTGAGGTACCGATGACAGATGGTTTGTTACGTACGGGTATCGTAAGACAGACCGCCTAAATTGTGGTCCTTCTCCGCAACTGGCTGCTGCATTCGGAAGTTGCGCACCAAAGTGACAATCTCCTGTTATTAATATCAGACAAACTACACAGCGCATATACTTACATTTCACATTTAAAGCATATCTCAATAGTGTGTTATCATTCCATTATTTCACAAGTATTAGTAACCAGCAGAATAATAAACAACTGCGAAACGAAAAGGCAGACGAAGTTCGGCTGTAAGATCACAGCTGGTTCGGCAGTGCCGGAGGACATACAGGTTGTCTGCGGCGGTTGGTGTTAGTTAAGGTTTTATTCGCAATGTATGGTTCTTTGGACATATACTTGAGAATAGTGTGATACTAATTACGGAAATGTGCAGTTCATTAATTTGTTGAAAAATAGAAATCATTTGTGACTCTAAAGTGGAATATAATTGTGCAGTTTGTCGTGTTCTGCTAATAAAAAGTGGGTGGCATTCCGTATAAACAAACTGATTGGAAATTTAATTATTTCTAAAATAACAGTTCCTCGTTAAGACTTTCTTACAGCCTCAAGATTACGGATTCACGACCTACGAGCTGTTTTCTGCACAGGAGACGACAACTATAGAAGACTGCAGGTTGGTGAACATTTATTGGAAGCAAATAGGCACCTCGCATATACTTCAGTCTTAGAACAAATGAGATCAGTGACACGTGATCTGTGGTAGCAAAGAGGAGGTATGAAGAAGAGAGATGTTTTTGAGGGAAGAGGTTTATAGTACACACGTATTTACCACTTCTCCTTCACAATCTCTTTTTCAACTTGCTGTATCTTCTTGTGTGGTTTCTCAGAACACCACATGGACCGAACAAAATTAAGTAGTCCATCTTATATATGCTCTAATAAAGTGAACTATTATAATATGTGTTATACTCGTAGTATCAACTCGGCCGCCTCCTGGAGCAAACCGAAGAACCCACTGTTGTACCGATGAGAGTCTTTTCGTCCGGTACAACACTTTAACAACTAATTTTAAAGTTTTCTAATCTGGATTTCTGCTTTCGGTTATCTATTGTTAAACGATTGTAAATTCAGGACCATGATAATGAAACCTGAAAATATCGTGAAATTAGCCCAGAGAAACCTCCGAAATTGTGTCACGAGAGTTCAGAGTCAGCCCGGACACGAATGTATTGTAATGATAAGTACGATTCATGACGCGTTTTAGATGCCAAAGTAATGGGCTGTAATTGTAAACTCCACAAAGCACTGAAAAGATTTAAGTCGAAACAAGACCCCGGCAGTAGACAACATTTCGTTAGAGCGGCTGGTAGCCTTGGGAGAGCCAGTCATAAAGAAAACTGTTCCAACTGACGAGCAGGATGTATGATACAGGCGAAATATTCTCATTCTTCAAGAATAATATAATAATTCCAATTCCAAAAAAATCAGGTGCTGACAGGCGAGAAAATTACTGTACAATCAGTTTAATAAGTAACGGCTGCAAAATACTAACACGAATCGTTTACTGGGTTGAAGCGGACCTCAGGGAAAATCATTTTGGATTCCGGAGAGACGTAGGAACGGGCGACGCAATACTGACCCTACGAATTCTCATAAAAGATAGGTTAAGGAAAGGCAAACCAACGTTTATAGCTTTTGTAGACTTAGAGAAAGCTCAGTTTTTGACAATGTTGACTGGAATACTCCCTTTCAAATTCTAAAGCAATGGTTGAGAAGGGAGTGAGACAGGGTTGTAGCCTATGCCCGATGTTACTCAATATGTACATTGAACAAGCAATAAAGCAAACAAATGAAAAAATTTGGAGTAGGAATTACAGTCCAGGGAGAAGAAATAAAAACTTTCAGTTTTGCCGATGACACTGTAACTCTGTCCGAAAGAACAGATACCATCGGTGACCATGCAGCTCGTTAGAATGAAATTACAATTAAATGAACACCCTCAGCTGCTTACAGGCGTTGACATACGTCAACGGGGACAGATGAAAATGCGTGCCCCGACCGGGACTCGAACCCGGGATCTCCTGCTTACATGACAGACGCTCTATCCATCTTTTTTTTTTCTTTTTGATCGTTGTGTTTGGCCGTTGCGGACGTCGCAAGACATGCTGTTCAAGTTCGGTGGTTGATCCTTCCACTCAGTTTTTTATTACAAAGGCCAACAGACTCTCTGACCGAACACGCTGAGCTACCGTGCCGGCAGGACATGTCCGAAAGAACAGATACCATCTTACAAGGGAACCTCCCCATCGCACCCCCCTCAGATTTAGTTATAAGTTGGCACCGTGGATAGGCCTTGAAAAACTGAACACAGATCGATCGAGAAAACAGGAAGAAGTTGTGTGGAACTATGAAAAAATAAGCAAAATATACAAACTGGGTCGTCCATGTGCAATATAGGCAATATTAAGGGCAATGTGAGACGAGGAGAGCCGTGGTCCTGTGGTTAGCGTGAACAGCTGTAGAGCTAGAGGTCTTTGGTTCAAATCTTTCTTCGACCGAAAATTTTAACTTTTTATTTTCAGTTTATGTGACAAACCCTTATGTTTTCATCACTTTTTTTGGAGTGATTATTACATCCACAAGAAAACCTAAATCGGGCAAGGTAGAAGAATCTTTTTACCCATTCGCCAAGTGTACTAGTTAGGTGGGTCGACAACATATTCCTGCCATGTGACGCACATGCTGTCACCAGTGTCGTATAGAATATATCAGACGTGTTTTCCTGTGGAGGAATCGGTTGACCTATGACCTTGCGATCAAATGTTTTCGGTTCCCATTGGAGAGACACGTCCTTTCGTCAACTAATCGCACGGTTTTGCGGTGCTGTCGCAAAACACAGACACTAAACTTATTACAGTGAACAGAGACGTCAATGAACGAACGGACAGATCATAACTTTGCGAAAATAAAGAAAGCAAAATTTTCAGCCGAGTGCAGGTTCGAACTAAAGACCTCTCGTTCCGCAGCTGTTCACGCTAACCACGGGACCACGGCTCTCCTCGGCTCACATTGTCCTTAATATTGCCTATGTTAGGCATGGACGACCCAGTTTGTATATTTTGCTTATTTTTTCATAGTTCCACACAACTTCTTCCTGTTTTCTCGATTGATCTGTGTTCAGTTTTTCAAGGCCTATCCACTGTGCCAACTTATAACTAAATCTGAGGGGGGTGCGATGGGGATGTTCCCTTGTTAGTATATATAGAGAGAATCGTGTGTGGCAGCACCGGTAGTTAACCGGAAGGAGGCCAGCAGGGGGCCGGCGCTCGTGGCCGGTCGCGCCCTCCGTAGGACCCTCACAGCCGCAGCGCAACACCGGCTGGCCGTGCACAGAACTCCCTCCCGGCCGCAGGTCTCAGCGCCCGCCGCCACCTCGTTAACGGCGGCCGCCTCCGGGGCCAGGCGCGCCTTTCGCGGCCTCCTCGCAGCCGAGCGGCAATTAAAGGCCGCGACTGATGTCATTCCGCGGATTTCGCGCCGCGCCGCGCGGCTGCTGCGCCGGCGTAAAGAACTCGACGAGGGCGCACACGCGTCATATCGCGGAGTGTTATGACCGGCGCGGCAGTAAAGCACGCCGAGTGCCAACAACAGGCGCACATTACAACGGCCCAGTCGTACAGGAACACTCGCCTTATTACGGCCCCGGCGCGACGGCACCTAACTGCACAGATGGTCTCCGCGCTAACTGTTTTGCTGAGAACAGCGTGTAGCTCCTTTTGCACAGACTACCGACGTTCGATTCGAGCTTTCGCTAAAATACCGAGAACAATCAAACGTACACATAAGCAGCTCGAATAGGGGAGCGGACTTAACGCGCCGCTTCCGGTATTTGGCGAGGAGAGCCGGTCCCAGATGGAATCCACCTCGCGGTTTAGCGGCTAGGGCTCGCTGGCAGGCCACCCTGGACGTACCTTCCAAGCTGTTTTCCACATCCAGTTAGGCGAATAGCGGGCTTATACCGACGTCTCGTCACCGATTGATAGTGACATAACGAAAGTCATGGAATAGCGATGTCTACATATACAGGGTGAAAAGTATTTAAACCGACAAACTCCGGGAGGTTGTAGGGGACATCAAAACAAATATTTTTCCCTAATGGTATTTTTTCCTATGAGGAGTATTTAAACCGGTAGAGGAAGATTTCTCTGGCGGAAAATTAATTAAACCAACAAACACTTTCCCCTTTTTTGTGACCAAGAGACAACACATTAACTCAACACAATTTCATTTACAGTAAATTTTCAAAAATGCCTCCATTGACACGTAAACAAAAGTTACAACGTCGGATCATGTTCTGAGTGACACGGGCAAAAACCCCAGGAGTATCCTGAATTGTTCCTGCTGCTGCTACTATCCGGGCAACCAGATCCTCTTCTGATGCAACAGAAGTTGCGTAAACAAGGTTGTGCATCTCTCCCCACACAAAAAAGTCCAGAGGGGACATATCTGGGGATCGAGCAGGCCGTGGTACAGGACCACCTCTGCCAATCCACATTTCTGGGAACCGTCGGTCCACGAATCGACGCACACGACCACTGAAATGTGCTGGCGCCCCGTCATGTTGGAACCACATGCATTGTCTTGTAGGGAGTGGGACGTCTTCCAGAAATTCTGGCAATGCTCTGGCGAGAAAATTGTAATAGTGCCTGCCATTTATTGGCCTACGTAGTTTATATGGCCCAATTAAACAGTCCCCAACAACACCGACCCACACATTATCCTCACTCCAAACATGCGAATTGTGCATGTTGAAGACTCCATACCGCCTGAACATTGCTTCATCGGTAAACAACGCAGAGGATGGAAATGCAGGATGCATTTCACACTGTTCCAGGTACCACTGCCAAAACTGTGCTGTGATTGGATAATCAACTGGTTCCAGGTTGTGGACACGCTGTAAGTGAAATGGATGTAACAATTGCTCTCGAAGAACTGTTCTTACATTCGTCTGATTCGTCCCCATGTTACGTGCTGATTGAAAGATCCCGCTCCACATGCTGCAAGACAGCTTCCTCAAACTGCAGTTTTCTTACCGTGCGACGGCGTCCCTGTCCAGGTAATCTGCTAAATGACCCGGTCTCATGCAGACGTTGGTACACAGCAGCAGAGGTCGTATGATGCGGGATACGGCGATTAGGATATTGTTGTTGATAAACCCGATGTGCATCTCGTCCGTTGTGGTGCGCTACGTAGTTCGCACCAACCATGTCAGTGTACTCACTCCAGGTGTATCGCTCCATTAGTAAACAGAGACAATGCACTGCTACATTGGTGGACAGCAGTTGCCTACAACTGAAGAGCGTAATACGGCCTCCACCGGTTTAAATAATCCTCATAGGAAAAAATGACATTAGGGAAAAATATTTGTTTTGATGTTGCCTACAACATCCCAGAGTTTGTCCGTTTAAATACTTTTCACCCCGTATAGATGGCGGTAGTATCGCGTCGACAAAGTAGACAAAATGCGAGTGCATTGCCGGAGCTGTTTTTTGTACTCAGATGACTCATGTTAAAGGTTTCCGACGGGAATTAACAGACTTTGAACGCGGAATGGTAGTTGGAGCTAGAAGCGTGGGACATTCCAATTCGGAAACCGTTTGGGAATTCAACATATCGAAATCCACAGTTTCAAGTGTGTGCCGGGAACGCCAACTTTCGGGCATTACCTCTCACCACGGACAGCGCAGTGGCCGACGGGCTTCACTTGCCGACCGAGTCCAGCGGCGTCTGCGTAGAGTTACCAGTGCTGAGAGACAAGCGACAGGCGCGAAATAACCGCAGAAATCAATATGGGACGTACGACGAACGCATACATTACGACAGTGCGGCGAAATTTATAATGCCTTTCCTAACAGCACGACATCGTCTGCAGCGCCTCTCCTGGGCTCGGGACAACATTGGTTGGATACTAGACGACTGGAAAACTGTGGCCTGGTCAGAAGGCTCCTTATTTCAGTTGGTAAGAGCTGATGGCAGGGTTCTAGTGCGGCGCAAACCCCACGAAGCCATGGACCCAGGTTATCAACAAGAAACTCTGCAGGCTGGTGATCGTTCCATAAAGGTGTGGGCTGTGTTTACGTGGATTCTACTCTGCCCCAACTGAACAGATCAATCGCTGGAAATGATCATGATCGGCTACTTGACGCTATTTCAAGCCAATAATGGAATTCAAGTTCTCAAACATGTCGCCGGGCCACAGTTGTTCGCTATTGATCTGAAGAACATTCTGAACAATTCGAGCAAATGATTTGGCCACCCAGGTCGCCCGACACGATTCCCATCGAACATTTATGGGACGTAACTGACAGGTCAGTTCGTGCAAAAAATCCTGCACCGGCAACACTTTCGCAATTATGGACGGCTACAGGGGCGGCATGGCTCAGTATTTCTGCAGAGGACTTCCAACGACTTGTTGAGTCAGTGCTACGTCAATTTGCTGCGGGTAACAGGCTGACACGGTCTTAGGAGATATCCCACGAATTTTGTAACCTCAGCGTATAAGCCCCCCGAATAGCGGAACCCTTCAATGCTTCGCTTCTGGGAGTCGGCGAGGCGAGCCAACCCCAGATGGAATCCACCTCGCGGTTTAACGACGAGGGATGATGAGCCAGCCAGTTCGGATGTGGTTTTTAAGCGGGTTTCCCCATACAGCTACGTAAATAGAAGACTTGCACCGACGTCTCGCCTCCGATATATGTTACGCAAACATTTAGAAAACGTTAACACACTTGAACATGAGATTCACGAATAGTCGCTGGCAGGCGGGGTACACAAATTTCGTTGGAAATATACATATATAGGGTAAAGAAACAACGCGCCACTTGGCGGTCAGTATGCGATTCCTCATCCCAATTCAAGACAAAAGTGAATGAACAAAACATAGTCCCGCGAGTAACTTTAACAGAAATGCGATTAAAAATCGGGGCTCTTGCAACGCTGTAACGCGTGCAGCGTGGCCAGGAACAGGTAGTACGAATTCTGCGCCGTGACTGAGCTGTCCAATTAACCCGGTGAGACGAGGCAATGTTCGTGTCGCGCTGGCACCAAACTTACTTTTTTTTCAGTCGGAGCATCGAACTGTATCCAATTTACACCTCCACAATGCGGTGTCTTGCGTATTCCTACTGTTGCTGTTACCTTTATTTAAACATTAAAGAGATAATATGAACTCCTTACAGACGTAAATGACCACTTTGTTTCGTCCACGATACAAATAAAGCAAATAGACATCCAGGTCACAAATAAAGCAAACAGAAAACACCAGAGAATACAGTAACATCGTCTGCATCCAATGAGGAACAAAAAACACGATTGGCAGACTGCACTAGAGTGCGCTTTATGCTACTCACAAGAATTGCATCCTGTACGTTTGACGTCCAGGATTATCTTCACAGACCTGGTAGTACACGTACGACCAACATTCACTTTAGAGATGATGTCCAAAGCGACCACCTCGCATTTGCAAACACTTCGCCACTCGTTGAATCACACTTTGCTGGATCCTATGCAACACACCTGCATCCACCATTGCCGAAGCGGCAAGTACGCGAACTATTAGGTCTTGTACATCCATGGGTGGAGTGCTACAAACTTATTCCTTCAAGTGCCCCCACAAATAAAAATCTAGTGGATTAAGGTCCGGGGAACGTGGAGGCCAGATCATTACCTTCACGGCCAATCAATTTCCCTGTAAATTCTTCATTTAAATAGGTCTGTACATTCATTTCAAAGTGTGTCGGTGCACCATCGTACTGAAGCCGTAGCTGTCGCCCAATACCAAGTGGAAAGTTTTGTAATGCATCAGGCAAAGTATTGCAAAGAAACGTACGATACAGGAGCGCATTTAACTTGTCCGTCAACAGGTAAGGGCGCAAAAGCACTCCTACCCCGATTCCAGCCCAGAGCGTGCCTGAAAGCCACGTTCACGGGCGATATGTACGTTGTGCTTCGACCAATAATGGCTGTTGTGGAGATTGCAACTACCTTCACGAGTGAAACTAGATACGTCAGTCCATATCACATTATTTATAAAATGTTTATTATCTTCCACTTGGTGTACAATCCATCCAGAACACTGTACTAGTCGAACACGGCGTTCTGGCCGCAGGTGTTGAGGTAATATCTAATTGTATGGATGTAGTTCGTCATCGTACGACATTTCAGCAACCAGTCTTTGAGATATCTGGAACGGCCTTGCAGTATCACGGGCATTTCGCCGAGGTGGATGGTGAAGAGTTTTAAGAATCGTGTCCTCTGTTTGTGGAGTTGGTCTAGTTCTTGGACGATCTCTGCCTATTACTTGTGGACACAGATTACTAGCTTATCAAAGGTGATGCTCCTGGCGACGAAAAACATTCTTATCAGGATTGCGCCTCTGATCATAAGCACGAGCAGCAGCAGCTCGGTTATCGGATTCGTCCAGCATGAAAAGCATATCGACGTATTCATGGGGAAGCTGCCCTACATGAACTCGAGAGGCCCCGTTATGGTTGTGCACTGCACGGTTAATATACACTTACATGCAGTTTAATCGATCCCACTGTCATATGATAGGCTAGTGTCATATGACAAAATGAATTCCTGCTTATAAACGTCGAGAACAAAGGAACTGACTTCTAAAAAATAAAAAAGGAACGTGAGGAGGACTCGAATTATGGCTCCATGGTGGATGTGGGTTTGACATCCCAGCAGTCTAATCAGTGAGTTGCGACGGCTGGTACGGTAGTGGGGCGGTGATATACATTCTTCTGCATACTCCGATGAGCAGCACGATGCGACAGCGTTGTCATCTTCTCGCTTTCATACATTTTTCAAAATGCAACCTATCTGATTTCGCTAGACTATCTTTTGTCTTGAATCTGGATGAGGAATCGCAAGCTGACCTCCGAGAGCGGCATTTTTTCTTCACCCTGTACATAAGCTCGCCCCTTGGAGAAACGGGAAAAGGCGAAGGCGAAGAAGAAGAACTATATCTACGTATAATGAATATCAGGTAACAACTGAAAAGAGCTAAAGATGATTTTGCTCGTAGCGAAAAATTAGAGAATGGGGCTCATGTGCTTACCAGAGTGGGAATGCGCAGCCAACGACTACACTCGCACGCTTACCTGCAACAAGAAGAGGAGCTGATTAACATACGGCACTGTCAAGTAGTTCGCGCAATACAAAATAGTCTTTAAGTAAATTTTGTGGCTAGCCACCAAGGACCGACTCCACTGTTCACTATGCGTCATCAACATCTACAGATAATTCTGAAGCCTCTGTAAAGTACGTGGTGAAGGGTCGAAGGGTAATTCTTGGCTATATTAACGATTACAATGATCGCATCGGCTTAGTCGAAGATAAAGCGGGTGGCAGACTTCGGATACTGAAAAAAAAAATGCTACAAAAGTGATTGTTTACGAAACACTTGTCGGTTCCGTCACAGCATTATCGCTGAAGTGTGTGGGACCAGAACCAAACAGAGCTAACAGGGGATATTAAACGTACATACAGAAGAGCAACACGAATACTCACAGGCTTTACCGACTCAGATGAGAGCATGAAGAAAATGTTCATAACATGCGAACAACTGGGTGGCAGACATTGAAATACAGTTATCTCGCGAAAGACTACTCAAGAATTAGTTTCAAGCGAATATCCTACAACAACCTACGAATTTCTCTCGTACGGAAAGCGATGACAACGACAGGCTAATTATGACAAGCAGAGAGGTGTTTAAGAATTTTTTGTATCCGCTCTCTTTACGGCAATGAAATGGGTAGAAGCTCTAATAAAGTTTACATCAGGAAGTACCGTTTTTTGTGCACTTCACAGTATTTTGCAGAGTATGTTATTGTAGTTCTTCTGTCCAATTCCGTTCGCATATGGACCAAGGAAGGAATGACTGCCTAAACACCGAGGTGACAAAAGTCATGGGATAGCGATACGAACATAACAGACTTTCACCCTGGAATGGTAGTTGGACATTCCATTTCGGAAAACGTTTGAGAATATAATACACCGAGACCCACAGTATCAAGAGCGCGATGAGTACAGCAAATTTTAGGCATTACGTATCGCCACGGACAATGCAGTGGCCGACGGCCTTCGCTTAACGACCGAAAGCAGCAGCGCTTGCGTAGAGTTGTCAGTGCTAACAGACAAGCAAGACTGCGTGAAACAACCGCAGAAATCAATGTACGATGAACATATCCGTTAGGACAGTGCAGCGAAATTTAGAGTTAATGGGCTGTGGCAGCAGACGACCGACGCGAGTGTCTTTGCTAACAGCACATCGCCTGCAGCGCCTCTCCCTGACTGGTGATCAATCTGTTGGACACTAGACGACTGGAAAACCGTGGCTTGGTCAGAAGAGTCCCTATTTTAGTTGGTAAGAACTGATGGTAGGGTTGGAGACCCCATGTAGCCATGGATCCAAGTTGTCAACAGGTCACTGTGCAAGCTGGCGGTGGTTCCGTAATGGTGTGCGCTGCGTTTACATGGAATGGACTGGTCCCTCTGGTCCAAATGAACTGATTACTGACTGGAAATTGTTACGTTCGGCTACTTGGAGACCATTTGCAGCAAACAACGAAAGACTTTTTATGAATGACAATGCGCCACGTCACCGGGCTGCAATTGTAAGCAATTGGTTTGAAGAACATTCTGGTCAATTCGAGCGAATGACCTGGCCAACCAGACCGCCCGACTTGCATCCCATCAAACATTTATGGGACACAGTCCAGGTGTCAGTTCGTGTACAAAATCCTGCACCGACAACACTTTCGCAATTATGGACTGCTATGGCAACAGCGTGGATCAGTATTTCCGCAACGGACTTCAAACGACTTGTTCAGCCCGTGCCACGTCGAGTTCTTGCACTGCGCCGCACAGAAAGGAGGTCCGACACAATACTGGGAGGTACTCCATGACTCGTGTCACGTCAGAGTAGTTAGTACGCTTCTGTATGCGAGTACCGAGTGGCCGGAGACAACGGGTCGCTGCACCAAAATGCTCGGAAAATACCCACGAACAACCGCCGGATATGCAATTTTGTCAAATTAAGAGATGAATGGAGACCGTGACTTTTATGTGATACAAATTGTCCATTTCTACGGCAGCACAGCAACAGCCATCAACAAATTGGCTGGTTGCTGCTGTACGAGGTGTGGCTAGAAAAAAACCGGACTAGTACTGGTGAAACAATAAAACGAATGCAATAAGGCTGAAAGTCGCGTGGCCTGTCACGTGACTCTCTCTCCGCCTACTGCTCGAGTTTCATCTGCCTCCTGCACTCAGTCTGCCCGTGGCGTCTGTTTTAAGTAGTTGACGTTTTGTCTGTGCGTCGGAAAATGTTGAGTGTACAGAAAGAACAGCGTGTTAACATCAAATTTTGTTTCAAACTAGGAAAATCTGCAAGTGAAACGTTTGTAATGTTACAACAAGTGTACGGCGATGATTGTTTATCGCGAACACAAGTGTTTGAGTGGTTTAAACGATTTAAAGATGGCCGCGAAGACACCAGTGATGACACTCGCATTGGCAGACCATTGTCAGCAAAAACTGATGCAAACATTGAAAAAATCGGTAAACTTGTTCGACAAGATCGCCGTTTAACAATCAGAGCAGTGTCTGAGTTAACAGGAGTTGACAAGGAAAGTGTTAGGCAGATTCTTCACGAAAGTTTCAACATGAACAAAGTGTGTTCAAAAATGGTTCCAAAGTGTCTCACAATTGAACAGAAGGAACGCCGAAGAATGATTTGTTCTGACATCCTGGAAAACATTGAAAGTGATCCCTCCTTCTTACAAAATCGATGCATTGGAAAACTCCTGGTTCTCCACGACAAAAAAAAGCACGAATGTCAAAATCGAAATTCAAGGCAATGATGATTGTTTTTTTTTGACATCAAAGGGATTGTGCACATTTATTGGGTACCAGAGGGACAAACAGTGAATCAGCATTACTACATTAGCGTCCTGGCTACCCTACGTGAGCGAGTACGGAGAAAACGGAACGATTTGTGGAGAAAAAAGTCATGGATCCTTCACCAAGACAATGCCCCAGCTCACAGTCCGTTGTGAGTGAAGACGTTTTTGGCAAAACACAACATTCCCATCTTAGATCATCCACCCTACTCACCTGATTTGGCCCCCTGTGACTTTTTTCTTTTCCCTAAAGTCAAGTCAGCTTTGAAAGGAACTAGATTTGAGACTGTTGAAGCAGTAAAAGAAAAAGCGACGGAAGTAATGTATGGACTTACCGAAAATGATCTGCAGCATTGCTATGAACAGTGGAAAATTCGTATGGAGCGGTGGAGAGACCGAGGAGGAGAGTACATTGAAGGAGATAACATGAAATTGTAAATAATTGTAAATAAATGTTTTTTCCAGCATCAGTCCGGTTTTTTTTCTAGCCGCACCTCGTATACCACTGACAGTTCGGACGTCCAGACACTTTTCGATGGCGCTTACGTTTACGCGGTACACGAACTCCGCAAGACATTCTGCAGCGCACGACGGAGTGTACATTGTACCAGTATTTTCGACTTTCTTCCTTATTCCACTCGCGTACTGTGCAGGGACAAATGGTTCTTTATGTTGTTGTTGTCTTCAGTCCTGAGACTGGCTTGATGCAGCTCTCCATGCCCATACAGTAAAGCTGCATGCCCTCGGGAAAAATTACGGCTGTAGTTTCCCCTTGCTTTCAGCCGTTCGCAGTACCAGCACAGCAAGGCCGTTTTGGTTAGTGTTACAATGCCAGATCAGTCAATCATCCAGACTGTTGCCCCTGCAGCTACTGAAAAGGCTGCTGCCCCTCTTCAGGAACCACACGTTTGTCTGGCCTCTCAACAGATACCCCTCCGTTGTGGTTGCACCTACGGTACGGCCATCTGTATCGCTGAGGCACGCAAGCCTCCCCTCCAACAGCAAGGTCCATGGTTCATGGGGAGGATGATTCTCTATACGCCTCTGTAATCCCATAATCGATCTTATCTTTTTCTCAGCATCTCTATGTGATAAATACGTTGGCTGCAGCATAATACATGTTCTCCAAATTTACAGAACAAGGTTAAGCGAAAATTACTACGTGTCTCATCCGTGGATCCCCTTTTAAGTGCCCCAAATATCCCTGTTACGTTTTCCTATGGGACCTACCGATCTATTACGATGCCAGCAGCTCGTCTCACGGTTCGTTAGCTGACTATTGTCACGCTTACTTTACACACTGTACTTTCTGAGAACTATTCCAAGGCCGTCTACCAGTTTATCTTAGCCGGCCGCCATGGCCGTGCGGTTTTAGGCGCTTCAGTCTGGAACCGCGTGACCACTACGGTCGCAGGTTCGAATCCTGTCTCGGGCATGGATGTGTGTGATGTCCTTAGGTTAGTTAGGTTTAAGTAATTCTAAGTTCTAGGGGACTGATGACCACAGATGTTAAGTCCCATAGTGCTCAGAGCAATTTGAACCAGTTTATCTTATCCAAAACTGACTTTACTTGATCGTCCCATTTCATATCAATTCTTAGCACGAAAACAAGGACTTAAAACGATGTGACGTGCTCTAGACTTTCGTCACTAATCCTGTAATCAGATACAATCTGGTTGTTTCACTGTGTGATAGCCATTGTCTTGCACTTATCAGCTCTGTACTAAGCTCCTAACAACAGCATTGCAAAGTGCCTCCCTTGTTTACAAAGGACGGTGTGAAAACCGACTTGGGTCTTTCGCAGTCGAGATTACGTGTGCTTACCTATGAGAAGGTAAATACTCATATCAGTCGCCGTCACGTGGACGCAGTACGGGTTGCAAATGGCACGTTGGAACAAAAATGCTTGCCCTGCCCTGCCCTCAACAGCAGCCGCTAAGACGGGAATCGCTTCCTGTTAACAGCACGGTTGCCACGTTAAATTGACACAGTTACCGAACATTAGCTGAGGGCTGACAGTGAACACAGTAAAACACTTAGCAAACATGAAAATTTTATCTATTATTGATTGTTACAGCTTTCAACTAATTTTTGTTAGCTTCCATTTTTTGGTAAAAGTTGTCGCTTGTTGCAAACTTCAAACTACAACGAATGCATAATTCTGGTTTTATTACATCGACAGTCAATTTCTTTGTAGCACCAGACCGTCCGTCTCTTTCCACACAGGTACTTATCCTTGTGTAATTTTCTAAATCAATAAATAAACTGGTGATATGTATGAAATTCTAAAAGTTACCGAACCACTCATACTTCGATACCGAACACCGAATACGGGGCTAAAATACCGAACAGTTGGGCGGAAAACCGATCGCGCGGCGACACAGGTTGACAGCGCACACAAACGGTGAAAAATGTGCGAAGTGTGTATTGACAGTAAAGACGTGGAGAAGAGAAACTGCATACTGAGAACTGTACATGTTGTAAGGGTGCTGTTCCCGCAGTTACGCCACTTCTGGCCTTTTGGCAGCTCTCAGAAGCGATTGGCTCCTTTTCTGGTACCAAACATTAGCGTTCAGGAAGCCGTGTAGCGTGGGACGGCCTCGAACACATCAGCGGCCGTTTTGCTCCCGCTAGGGTGGGGGCTTTGGTTGTAAGTTTATCTTCTTTTTTTTTTTTTACCGAACGGTCCGATATTTTAGTCCGTGTTCGGCATTGGAAGCTGTAACAAGTAATAATAAATATATTTTTTTGTTTACGAGGCGTTGTATTGGGTGCACCCTCAGCCTTCAACTCAACAAATCCTTTCGCCGGGCAATGTTCCGGGTGTGGCCCGCTGCCTGCTGCCACCGTTAACACAGGCCTGCCAGGCCACTCTGGCAGCAGCGTGGCGTTCCACATGCTACCATTTGCGCCATATGGCGAACTGCCGTAGCTACTGTTCACTCTTCACACTTTGCGACTATGTGCTGGATCCGATAGCTAGCGATTGGCTCGTCCGATTTCGTCTCTATAAAAGCATTTGAATCTGAAAGAGGATACAGTAATCAGTCACTAGTTCGAACTTCATTAATTCGGAATTAGGTATAATTTGGTTTGCTAGTTGTCACATGGGGAATGCCGACTTACAGTATCGGACATCATTCGCGCCAGGTTCATTTATTGTAAAATGTTGAGAGAATCCTCTCCTTTCCCATTAGCATCACTCGCGGCCCGTCATGAGCGACCAGTGTGTATCACTGGTCGCCACAAGAACACAGCCAAGTTCAAGCCCGTTCAGTTCGCTTACTGAAGCCCACTGGACGAGTTACGTCAAACTGCATCTCCGTAATCGCTCGAAAGTGTACTCGAGTGTGTCGTATAGTGAGTGCAATATGGTAACTGAGATTAGTGTTAGGAACAGATAAATCGTTAAGTTTAAGAATATTTGGGACGAAAAGATTGCCATGTAGTGCATCTTCACATGCTGAGGACCATACAATCTTACATCAAGGTGACAGCAGCAAATGAGTAGTAATGCACGCACATTCAATGTAGCATATAAATTTCCAGTACAGTGCAGACTTCCATTCCTGAAAAGATACAGTAGTGTCTTTCTGCAATAAAGCATCTATCCAGCTCACTTAATGTAAACTTTGAATACATAACTCTCCTTTGGTCGAGATTGTTGTATTTTGGTATCATTACGGTGGTTGCTTTTAAATTAAATACACTGAACAGCAGTTCACATAAGATTACATCTCTCAGATTTTTTATTTATCCCCTACACACAATATGTGTTGTACTTGTATTTAAACTCTCCAGTCACATTAATGTGGCATCTGTCAGAGTTGTAGCCTATCCCCGATGTTATTCAATCTGTATATTGAGCAAGCAATAAAGGAAACAATAGAAAAGTTCGGAGTAGGTATTAAAATCCATGGACAAGAAATAAAAACTTTGAGGTTCGCCGATGACATTGTAATTCTGTCAGAGACAGCAAAGGACTTGGAAGAGCAGTTGAATGGAATGGACAGTGTCTTGAAAGGAGGGTATAAGATGAACATCAACAAAAGCAAAACGAGGATAATGGAATGCAGTCGAATTAAGTCGGGTGATGCTGAGGGAATTAGATTAGGAAATGAGACACTTAAGTAGTAAAGGAGTTTTCTATTTAGGGAAAAAAATAACTGATGATGGTCGAAGTAGAGAGGATATAAAATGTAGACTGGCAATGGCAAGGAAAGCGTTTCTGAAGAAGAAAAATTTGTTAGCATCGAGTATAGATTTAAGTGTCAGGAAGTCGTTTCTCAAAGTATTTGTATGGAGTGTAGCCATGTATGGAAGTGAAACGTGGACGATAAATAGCTTAGACAAGAAGAGAATAGAAGCTTTCGAAATGTGGTGCTACAGAAGAATGCTGAAGATTAGATGGGTAGATCACAAAACTAATGAGGAGGTATTGAATAGAATTGGGGAGAAGAGGAGCTTGTGGCACAAGACTAGAAGAAGGGATCGGTTGGTAGGACATGTTCTGAGACATCGAGGGATCACCAATTTAGTATTGGAGGACAGCGTGGAGGGTAAAAATCGTAGAAGGAGACCAAGAGATGAATACACCAAGCAGATTCAGAAGGATGCAGGCTGCAGTAGGTAGTGGTAGATCAAGAAGCTTACAGAGGATAGAGTAGCATGGATAATTGCATCAAACCAGTCTCAGGACTGAAGACCACAACAACAACATCTGCCAAAAGCCTGACCAGCCACTGTTTTGCGGCGCGGACCACTGCGAGACGTGCAGGCAGAGAGGCGGTGAAGTTCTGAAAATTCCCGAGAGGGATGTGGAGCCGTGCAGACTCCAGCCCGTGGCCAGCTGCGCTAACTAGATCCGTGACGCGAGGTGGTCCCGCAGTTTCTCGACTGGGTTTAAATCCGGGAAATCTATCTGGCGGCCAGGGCAGTGCGGTTAACTCGTCCTGGTGCTCTTCGAACTACGCAAAAACAGTGCGACTCGTGTAACACGTAGCACTGTCCTGTTGGCAGATGCCATCGTACTGACAAGGGAACCTCCCCATCGCACTCCCCTCAGATTTAGTTATAAGTTGGCACAGTGGATAGGCCTTGATAAACTGAACACAGATCAATTGAGAAAACAGGAAGAAGTTGTGTGGAACTGTGAAAAAATTTAGCAAAATATACAAACTGAGTAGTCCATGGGCTACATATGCAACATAATGGACGATCTGAGCAGAGGAGCGGCGTGGTCCCTTGGTAGCGTGAGCTGCTGCGGAACGAGAGGTCCTTGGTTCAAGTCTTCCCTCGAGTGAAAATTTTACTTTCTTTATTTTTGCATAGTTATTATCTGTCCGTTCGTTCAATGACGTCTCTGTTCACTGTAATAAGTTTAGTGTCTGTGTTTTGCGACCGCATCGAAAAACCGTGCGATTAGTAGACGAAAGGACGTGCGTCTCCAATGGGAACCGAAAACATTTGATCGGAAGGTCATACGTCAACCGATTCCTCCACAGGAAAACACATCTGATATATTCTATACGACACTGGTGACGGCATGTGCGTCACATGACAGGAATATGCTGTCGACCCACCTAACTTGTACACTTGGCGAGTGGGTAAAAAGATTCTTCTACCTTGCCCGATTTAGGTTTCCTTTTGGATGTGATAATCACTCCCAAAAGAGTGATGAAAATATAAGAGTTTGTCACATAAACTGAAAATAAAAAAATAAACTTTTCACTCGATGGAAGATTTGAACCAAGGACCCTTCGTTTCGCAGCTGCTCACGTTACCACGAGACCACGGCGCTCCTGCGTTCCAAATATCCTTGATATTGCCTATCTTCCCATGAACTACTCAGTTTCTATATTTTGCTTATTTTCTCACAGTTCCACATAACTTCTTCCTGTTTTCTCAATTGATCTGTGTTCAGTTTTTCCAGGCCTATCCACTGTGCCAACTTATAACTAAATCTGAGGGGGGTGCGATGGGGAGGTTCCCTTGTGAGGAAAAACGATCTTCAGGTAGGGGCGGACATTGTTACCGAGGATTGACGCATACTTGTGCTGTCCCTCCCACAATGACGAGGTCACCCAGCGAACAGGACGAAAACATTCCCCAGATCATGACGCTGCCTCTCGGTTTCACACCGTACACGCCGACGTCCATCTGTATGATGGGACATAAAACGTGATTTGTCTGAGAAGGCCACCTTTCGCCACTGAGTTGGACGCCTAGTTGCGGTACTGGCTGCGAACTCCGTCCTCCACCGCCGGTGAGCAGCAGTCCGCACGGCTCAGCACGAACCGGGCGCTACTGCGGAGCGACGTCCGCTGATCGGTCGGCGTCGAGCAGCCGGCCGCTCGGTTCGTCTGGGAGGTCAACAGCTCGACTGTAGCGCGTCTGCTTCTCCCCAGCCGCCGTCCACGCCTGTCTGTCATCTGTGGACCGCGGCGCACCGCAGCTGCCTCAGCGCCGGTTTTAGATAGCGCCATTTTGCCACCGGTACACTTTAACCACGGCGGTTCATCTACAGCTACATCCATACCACGCAAGCCACCTGACGGTGTGTGGCGGAGGGTACCTTGAGTTCCTCTATCGGTTCTCCCTTCTGTTCCAGTCTCGTATTGTTCGTGGAAAGAAGGATTGTCGGTATGCTTCTGTGTGGGCTGTAATCTCTCTCATTTTATCCTTATGGTCTCTTCGCGAGATATACGTAGGAGGCAGCAATATACTGCTTGACTCCTCGGTGAAGGTATGTTCTCGAAACATCAACAAAAGCCCGTACCGAGCTACCGAGCATCTCTCCTGCAGAGTCTTTCACTGGAGTTTATCTATCATCTCCGTAACGCTTTCGCGATTACTAAATGATCCTGTAACGAAGCGCGCTGCTCTCCGTTGGATCTTCTCTCTCTCCTCCATCAACCCCATCTGGTATGGATCCCACACTGCTGAGCAGTATTCAAGCAGTGGGCGAACAAGCGTACTGTAACCTACTTCCTTTGTTTTCGCATTGCATTTCCTTAAGATTGTTCCAATGAATCTGTCTGGCATCTGCTTTACCGACGATCAACTTCATATGATCATTCCATTTTAAATCACTCCTAATGCGTACTCCCAGGTAATTTATGGAATTAACTGCTTTCACTTGCTGACTTGCTATATTGTAGCTAAATGATAAGGGATTTTTCTTTCTATGTATTCGCAGCACATTACACTTGTCTACATTGAGATTCAATTGCCATTCCCTGCACCATGCGTCAATTCGCTGCAGATCCTTCTGCATTTCAGTACAATTTTCCATTGTTACAACCTCTCGATATACCGTAACATCATCCGCAAGGTCATTTATGTATATTGTGAATAGCAACGGTCCTACGACACTCCCCAGCGGCACACCTGAAATCACTATTACTTCGGAAGACTTCTCTCCATTGAGAATGACATGCTGCGTTCTGTTATCTAGGAACTCTTCAATCCAATCACACAATTGGTCTGATAGTCCATATGCTCTTAAACGACTGTGGGGAACTGTATCGAACGCCTTGCGGAAGTCAAGAAACACGGCATCTACCTGTGAACCCGTGTCTATTGGCCCTCTGAGTCTCGTGGACGAATAGCGCGAGCTGCGTTTCACACGATCGTCTTTTTCGAAACCCATGCTGATTCCTACAGAGTAGATTTCTAGTCTCCAGAAAAGTCATTATACTCGAACATAATACGTGTTCCAAAATTCTACAACTGATCGACGTTAGAGGTATAGTTCTATAGTTCTGCACATCTGTTCGGCGTCCCTTCTTGAAAACGGGGATGACCTGTGCCCTTTTCCAATCCTTTGGAACGCTACGCTCTTCTAGAGACCTACGGTACACCGCTGCAGAAGTGGGGCAAGTTCCTTCGCGTACTCTGTGTAAAATCGAACGGTTAGTCAACAGTTTGCGAACGTGGCCGTTTCGGGAACTCTTCCAGCCTCGGCTCGAAAGCCACTGATCACACCCTCCTGGACCGTGAGGTACGTCGCCCAGTTTCTGCATTACGACGACGGCCTCCCTGTCTTCCGCGTCTCCCCTCCACTGCCAGTGCTCCTGCACTGCACAAGAATATTCGAACATTCAGCGCTACTTATATGTTGTTTAGACAGTAAAAACGTTCTGGTGCGACTGCATTTATTTAGGCGGAAGGCGAAACAGCTATATACACTTCCATACATTCCATTTGAGGGTGCTATATCTAGCTATAGTCTCCGTGCTTTTCCAAATCAATGTACAACCTGTTGCAGTCCAAACAGCACACATATTCCAAATCATCACTACGGCACACAGACGCTTCAGAATATTCTAAAATATTCCTCATGTCACTCATTGGGACTCATTGATACTGCAGTCATATATTTTTTGAACTGCTAAATTTTAAATGTATAACCATTTAAAGCAAATTGCCTGTGTTTGGTTCAAAAATGGTTCAAATGGTTCTGAGCACTATGGGACTTAAGATCTGAGGTCATCGGTCCCCTAGACTTAGAACTACTTAAACCTAATTAACCTAAGGACGTCACACACATCCATGCCCGAGGCAGGATTCTAACCTGCGACCGTAGCAGCAGCGCGGTTCCGGACTGAAGCGCCTAGAACCGCTCGTCCACAACGGCCGGCTGCCTGTGTTTGCGCCACTCTCAAATCTTACCACGGTCCGACTGCCCAATTGTGCAGCCTCACTGCAGATAACTGCATCATACGCGATAAGTTTGAGGTTACTACTAATACTGTCTGCAAAGCCGTTAATATACCACATGAACAGCAACAATTCCAATACTCTTCGATGGGCACCCCTGAAGTTGCTTCAACAACTGTCGATAACTCTCCACCCACGATAACACACGGCGTCCTCTGACCTATTAAACTTCCAATCTGGTCAAAAACTTCATTCGATTCTACATGCAATCGTACTTTCGATAATAAGCGTCGCGCAATCCGGAACCGCGCGACTGCTACGGTCGCAGGTTCGAATCCTGCCTCGGGCATGGATGTGATGATGTCCTTAGGTTAGTTAGGTTTAAGTAGTTCTAAGTTCTAGGGGACCGATGACCACAGATGTTAAGTCCCATAGTGCTCAGAGCCATTTGATAATAAGCGTACGTTTGGTACTGAGTCAAATGTTTTACAGAAATCAAGAAATATTACACCTAACTGACTGCGTTGATTTCAAGTGGAAAAGGTGCGAGCTGAAATTCACACGTTCGATATTTTCGGAACCTATCATCGGGGTCTAGAGCTCTGTTCACATTTAGGGACTTAAGCTTTTCCTCAACAACACCACTGACACTAATATCTGTACCACTCGTCTTTGCAACCGAGCGAGGTGGCGCAGTGGTTAGCCACTGGACTCGCATTCGGGAGGACGACGGTTCAATCCCGTCCGGCCATCCTGATTTAGGTTTTCCGTGATTTCCCTAAATCGCTCCAGGCAAATGCTGGGATGGTTTCTTTCAAAGCGCACGGCCGACTTCCTTCCCCGTCCTTCCCTAATGCGATGAGACCGATGACCTCGCTGTCTGGTCTCCTTCCCCAAAACAACCAACAACTCGTCTTTGCAGTGATGCTAGAATTAAACTGGGATAATATTCCTGTATTTTCCTTTGTATTTGAAAACGGAGTTCAGCATTTCTACTTTTAGAATTCTAGTGAATTCCAGTCACCACTGTGAAAAACTTTCTCTAAATCTACATAGCCTATAAACGTGGGTTTGACTTCCTTTAACCTATCTTCTAAGTTCAAACTTAGGGCCAATACTGCCTCGCGTGTTCCTACGTTTCTCAGGAACCAAAACTGCTGTTACTAGTGGTCGGCCTTTACCAGTTTTTCCATTCTCCTGAAAATGATTCGTGTTAGCGTTTTGCAGCTTGTAAATACGAGAAAGGAAACTGGTTTCTGAAATTGGTATTAATTCGCCGCAAACTGTGTTGGCATGCAAGCGCAGTGTGGAATACACACAAGAGTGCTGCGGACCAGCATGGGAAGGCGCGGGTCAGCCTCGGACGCAAGGATGCGCACAGTCGGCTGCGCTCGGCTCTCCTCGGCCTCACACGCCGGACCGGTTACCCGCTCCGCTCCATGCTACCTGCTGTCAGGGCCGTATTACATACACCGTAAAACATCTTTTACAAAAGACGTTCCCTTAGATCTTGTACGCTGCTCTGGGGTATTTTTGTCTTCTCTTTTACAAATGTTAAATCGTCGTCCTAGTTTTCATAAAAGATCTATCACAGAACTTTGACACTATACAACGGACTAAGCCGCAGCCGCTGTACTTCGCGGTCAGTTCTGCAGTGGGTGCCCAACCGGCTCGCGGCGCGACCCCACAGCTAACGGGACCGGGTTCGACTCCCGGCAAGTGGGGCGGCCGCCCGTAACTGGGCGACCATAGATGACGCCGAACAAGCTGCTGTCCGTCTGGGAGCAGTCCACAGCGGACAGACGGAACCGAGCGATTAGAAAAAAAAAAACAACAGGGCATTTCCAGGAAGCGTCGTTGAACAGACGTATATACGAGGGTCATTTCAAAAGTACTGCGCATGCGCGAGGGTTACGGTGGCGTGATCAAGTTGAAATTAATGCCAGCTGTGAGAGAGACTTTAGGCGTGTCGGTCGTACGAGGATTGTCCGGAAAATACGTATAAAAGTTGAATAATGGTTGGTTGGTTGTTTTGGGGAAGGAGACCGGACAGCGTGGTCATCGGTCTCATCGGATTAGGGAAGGATGGGGAAGGAAGTCGGCTGTGCCCTTTCAGAGGAACCATCCCGGCATTTGCCTGGAGTGATTTAGGGAAATCATGGAAAACCTAAATCACGATGGCCGGACGCGGGATTGAACCGTCGTCCTCCCGAATGCGAGTCCAGTGTCTAACCACTGCGCCACCTCGCTCGGTTTGAATAATGTCTTTATGTTACAAGTTGGAGTCACCGCCAGGTGGGACTACTGCTGTAATCAATCCCATCAACGCTCAGTTCGAGTCAGAGCACTCTGCGTGAAGGTGGGAGTGTGCGGCAGCTTGTTGACAGTTACCCTTTTTCACCTGCCGTCGGCATGGAGCTTTCTCTGATTGAGGAACAGCGCGTCAACATCAAGTTTCTTGCAAAGATAGGCAAGAATGGCCGTGAGATTTTTGAGTGTTTGAAACAGGTTTACGGAGACAATTCTCTGAAGGAACCAACCGTGAACAAGTGGTTAAAAAGGTTTCGGGATGGCCGAGAAGAAGTGAACGATGACCCTCGCTCAGGACGCCCGTCGACATAGAGTTCCGATGCAAATGTTGAACAAATTCGGGCTTGTGTTCTTAAAGACCGTAGATTGACAGTCAGAATGATTGCTGACGATCTGTCAATCCCCAAAACAATCGTTCACGAAATCCTGACACAAAAACTTGAAATGAAGAAATTGTGTGCGAAAATCATATCGAAGCTCTTAACGCCAAAACAGAAAGCAAAGAGGGTTGAGTGCTGTGAGGATTGGTTGGAAGCAGAGGAACGAGGGGACTTTCTGAACCTAGTCATCACTGGAGACGAGTCCTGGTTTTACGAATTCGATGTGGAGCTCAAATCTCAAAGGAAGGAATGGAAACTAGCAGGAGAACCGAGAACAAAAAAGTCGCGAAAATCAAGGTCCAATGTGAAGACAATGTTGATTGTTTTCTTTGATTCTAGGGGCATTGTTCACAAGGAATTTGTCCCTCCTGGCCAGAGAGTGAACGGAAATTTTTACGTTGAAGTTCTGACACGCCTCAGAGCTCGTGTGGCCCGAGTTCGACCGGAGCTGGCAAAAGGGGGCAGGTGGATCCTTCATCACGACAATGCGCCCGCTCACACGTCGCTCGTTGTGCGCGAGTTTTTGGCCCAAAGCTCAATCACCGTGACAGACCACCCGCCTTATTCACCCGATTTAGCCCCGTGTGACTTCTTCATGTTCCCGAAATGCAAAATGGTGCTTCGGGGGCGGCACTTGGGAGATGTGGAAGCCATCAAGGCGGAAACGACACGGCAACTGAACAACATCACAACTGAAGACATTCAGCAATGTTATCAACAGAGGAAACGGCGTTGGCAGAAGTGTATCGCGTCTCAGGGCGAGTACTTTCAAGGAGACCATATTGTAATACCTGAATAATTGTAAAATAAAGTTATTATTCAACTTTTATACGTATTTTCCGGGCAAACCTCGTATATGTGCTTGCAGGTTCGCATGGTTGTGACGTAATTTAGTTTAAAATAAAGCTAAAAGGCAATCAGGGGCCAGAGTTACAATAGTAAAATCGAGTTCCTACGTGGAAAGAACCCAACGGAAATTTGCAGCGCCTTGAGAGAGGTGAGTGGAAACAGTGTAGTGTATCGTAGCACAGTGTCACGGTGGTCTCCTCGTTTCCGTGAAGGTCGGATAAGCACTGAGGACAACCCAAGACGTGGAAGGCCATCAACTGCAACAGACTACACCTCTCAGGTTACTATTAACAACATTTTGAGAAAGGATCGACGAAAAACATGTGAGAAAATTGAATACGAGGCCAAACCGTTCGTTACCTCCGTTTACGGAATCATAACCGAAAAGTTAAGGATGAGAAAAGTTGTTGCCAGATGGGTTCCTCGTGATGAAGAGCAGAAAGCAGGTCGCAAAATAATCGCGGAAGAATTGCTTTAACGTTATCGAAGAGAAAGAGAACTATTTCTGAAAAGGATTGTTGCACTTGATGAAACCTGAATACGAGATTTTGAGCCAGAATTAAAGTCTCAGTCGCCCAGTGGAAAAGTTCCGATTCTACACGCCCGAAAAAATTCCACCGTCAAAATCCTTCCGTATGATGTGAATGGAGTCATAGCTACAGACAGTGCCCCACATGACGTCTGTAATAGCCGCGTACTACAAGCTCTTCCTGCAAAATGTTTTGTGTCAGGATATTGGTCAAAGAGTGCCTGACAAACTTGTACCTGGTGTCGTCACCGTGCCCGATAATGCAAGACCGCATATTGGCGTACCAGTGTGAGAAATGCTCGACAAATACTGATCTAAAGTTCTATGTACTGACTTGGCAGAAAATCCTAAGAAATTTTGGTCTTACGTCAAAGCGGTAGGTGGATCAAAACGAAATGTCCAGGCACTCTGTGACCAAAATGGTACTGAAACTGAGGATGACAGACTAAAGGCCGAAATACTAAATGTCTTTTTCCAAAGCTGTTTCACAGAGGAAGACTGCACTGTAGTTCCTTCTCTAGATTGTCGCACAGATGACAAAATGGTAGATATCGAGATAGATGACAGAGGGATAGAGAAACAATTAAAATCGCTCAAAAGAGGAAAGGCCGCTGGACCTGATGGGATACCAGTTCGATTATACACAGAGTACGCGAAGGAACTTGCCCCCCCCCCCCCCCCCCCTTCTTGCAGCGGTGTACCGTAGGTCTCTACAAGAGCGTAGCGTTCCAAAGGATTGGAAAAGGGCACAGGTCATCCCCGTTTTCAAGAAGAGACGTCGAACAGATGTGCAGAACTATAGACCTGTATCTCTAACGTCGATCACTTGTAGAATTTTGGAACACGTATTATGTTCGAGTATAATGACTTTTCTGGAGACTAGAAATCTACTCTGTAGGAATCAGCATGGGTTTCGAAAAAGACGATCGTGTGAAACCCAGCTCGCGCTATTCGTCCACGAGACTCAGAGGGCCAATAGACACGGGTTCACAGGTAGATGCCGTGTTTCTTGACTTCCGCAAGGCGTTCGATACAGTTCCCCACAGTCGTTTAAGAGCATATGGACTATCAGACCAATTGTGTGATTGGATTGAAGAGTTCCTAGATAACAGAACGCAGCATGTCATTCTCACTGGAGAGAAGTCTTCCGAAGTAAGAGTGATTTCAGGTTTGCCGCAGGAGAATGTCGTAGGACCGTTGCTATTCAAATGGTTCAAATGACTCTGAGCACTATGGGACTTAACTGCTGTGGTCATCAGTCCCCTAGAACTTAGAACTATTTAAACCTAACTAACCTAAGGACATCACACACATCCATGCCCAAGGCAGGATTCGAACCTGCGACCGTATCGGTCACGCGGTTCCAGACTATAGCGCCTAGAACCGCACGGCCACTCCGGCCGGCCGTTGCTATTCACAATATACATAAATGACCTTGTGGATGACATCGGAAGGTCACTGAGGCTTTTTGCGGATGATGCTGTGGTATACCGAGAAGTTGTAACAATGGAAAATTGTACTGAAATGCAGGAGGATCCGCAACGAATTGACGCATGGTGCAGGGAATGGCAACTGAATCTCACTGTAGACAAGTGTAATGTGCTGCGAATACATATAAAGAAAGATCCCTTATTTAGCTACAATATAGCAAGTCAGCAACTGGAAGCAGTTAATTCTATAAATTTTCTAGGAGTAGGCATTAGGAGTGATTTAAAATGGAATGATCATATAAAGTTGATCGTCGGTAAGGCAGATGACAGACTAGGAGTCACTTTAAGAATCTTAAGGAAATGCGGTCAGAAAACAAAGGAAGTAGGTTACAGTACGCTTGTTCGCCCACTGCTTGAATATTGCTCACCGGTGTGGGATCCGTACCAGATAGGATTGATAGAAGAAATAGAGAAGATCCAACGGAGAGCAGCGCGCTTCGTTACAGGATCATTTAGTTATCGCGAAAGCGTTACGGAGATGATAGATAAACTCCAGTGGAAGACTCTGCAGGAGAGACGCTCAGTAGCTCGGTACGGGCTTTTGTTGAAGTTTCGAGAACATACCTTCACCGAAGAGTCAAGCAGTATATTGCTCCCTCCTACGTATATCTTGCGAAGAGACCATGAGGATAAAATCAGAGAGATTAGAGCCCACACAGAAGCATACCGACAATCTTTCTTTTCACGAACAATACGAGACTGGAATAGAAGGGAGAACCGATAGAGGTACTCAAGGTTCCCTCCGCCACAAACCGTCAGCTGGCTTGCGGAGTATGGATGTAGATGTAGATGTAGATGGGAAATACTTGCCCACCCACTAAACAATCCGGAATTCCGCCCACCAGACCTTGTTTTTTTTTCTCCAAACTCAAGAAACAACTCCGTGAAGAACGTTTTCATACAGCTGATGAAACCTCCATTAAGATGACCCGAGTAATCAGACAGGTGAACAAGGAAGGTGCCCTTATTTTGAATACAGAAGTTGGGGAGCTGTCATAAGCAAGAACGGAGGTTATGTCAAAGGCCTGTACAGGTATTTCATAAAGGAAAGTATTTTCTTCAGTTCTGTATGACAGAGTGAAGAACTTTTGGAAAGACCCTCGTAGTTATAGCTCTACACTGCTGACGACAGCCGGCCAGAGTGGCCGAGCGGTTAAAGGCGCTACAGTCTGGAACCGCACGACCGCTACGGTCGCAGGTTCGAATCCTGCCTCGGGCATGGATGTGTGTGATGTCCTTAGGTTAGTTAGGTTTAAGTAGCTCTAAGTTCTAGGGGACTTATGACCACAGCAGTTGAGTCCCATAGTGCTCAGAGCCATTTGAACCATTTTTTGCTGACGACAATCTGCTTTAGTAGAACTACAGAACATCAGTTATTATTCTCACGTGTCTTGGAATGTTTTGAGAGAACGAAAAATCTCCTCCGTGAAAATCAACATCGGTGTCGCAAACGGAAATCTGCGAAACTCAGTTCGCTACACAGAGAACGGCGGCCAGGTTGATGCCGTATTGCTCGGTTTCCGGGAGGCATTCGGTACAGTTTCGCATTGACGTTTAGTGAGCAAAATACGAGCGTACCGAGGATCGAAAGAGATTTACAACTGTATTCAGGACTTCCTAGCGGACAGAAATCTGTAAGTCGCCTAGAACTGGGTAAAATCGACAGATGTAAAGGAAACTTCGGGAGCATTCCAAGAAAGTGTTATAGCGCAAGTAGTATTAACAGTTTATACCAGGAACATTCAATAATTACAGACATATTGATGTAAAAAAGAAACAGTTTGTGGGAAGAGATTTGTACTTTTATGATCTTAGGTTGGCATTACTGAGATAAGCTGAGAACAGCTGACAGATAAAAATTGTTTTGTTTATAACCACAATATTGGATTTAACGATTGCGTGTCCGCTTTAAGCTCCCACGTTAGTTGAGCAACTTTCAGCGATCCGTTTTTTTGCTTTCTGAAGGCGGAAAACCGACTAAAATCTTTCGTCGAATGACTTTACAGTATACTGAAAGTTGTACGAACCGCGGAAATTCATGTAAGCAGCTTGAAGAGTTCAAAAACGGTCGGAGCTCAGTGACTGACGATCAGTGCCCTGGCCGGCCAGTTGAAGTGTCAACTCATTTGCTCGAAACCCGCACTGACGACATTATTAGTAAAGAGGAGCGTATTGTAGTTGAACGTATTGCGAAAACAGTATGTGATGGAACAGTTCATAACGCTACAGCAAAACACGTGCATGATGGGTCGCGAAAGAGTTAGCGTAATAACACAAGGAATTAAAACGCTGTGAAAGGGAAGGTGAGCCTTTTCTACGGAAGATTTTAACATTTGATGAGATTCTGGTTCACCATTAAGAAACAAGATTACGCAACAATGACGAGGCCAAGGAATTTGTGGGAAAGTGGTTCACACAACAAGACAAGGCATACTTGGAGAAAAAAAGCTGCTACGGAGTTGTAAAAGTCACATTTTGTAAAAATACAGTGTTTTCTTCTACATCAGTTTGTCTCTCTAATTATGGAACCCAGTTCTAAGCAAAGAAGGGAAGGCAGAAAGGTGGAAGGAGTATATAGAGGGTTTATACAAGGGCGGTGTACTTGAGGACAATATTATGGAAATGGAAGAGGATGTAGATGAAGATGAAATGGGAGATAAGATACTGCGTGAAGAGTTTGACAGAGCACTGAAAGACCTGAGTCGAAACAAGGCCCCGGGAGTAGACAACATTCCATTAGAACTACTGATGGCCTTGGGAGAGCCAATCATGACAAAACTCTACCATCTGGCGAGCAAGATGTATGAGACAGGCGAAATACCCACAGACTTCAAGAAGAATATAATAATTCCAATCCCAAAGAAAGCAGGTGTTGACAGATGTGAAAATTACCGAACTATCAGTTTAATAAGTCACAGCTGCAAAATACTAACGCGAATTCTTTACAGACGAATGGATAAACTGGTAGAAGCGGACCTCGGGGAAGATCAGTTTGGATTCCGTAGAAATGTTGGAACACGTGAGGCAATACTAACCTTACGACTTATCTTAGAAGAAAGATTAAGAAAAGGCAAACCTACGTTTCTAGCATTTGTAGACTTAGAGAAAGCTTTTGACAACGTTAACTGGAATACTCTCTTTCAAATTCTGAAGGTGGCAGGGGTGAAATACAGGGAGCGAAAGGCTATTTACAATTTGTACAGAAACCAGATGGCAGTTATAAGAGTCGAGGGGCATGAAAGAGAAGCAGTGGTTGGGAAAGGAGTGAGACAGGGTTGTAGCCTCTCCCCGATGTTATTCAATCTGTATATTGAGCAAGCAGTAAAGGAAACAAAAGAAAAGTTCGGAGTAGGTATTAAAGTCCATGGAGAGGAAATAAAAACTGAGGTTCGCCGATGACATTGAAATTCTGCCAGAGACAGCAAAGGACCTGGAAGAGCAGTTGAACGGAATGGACAGTGTCTTGAAGGGAGGATATAAGATGAACATCAACAAAAGCAAAACGAGGATAATGGAATGTAGTCAAATTAAATCGGGTGATGCTGAGGGGATTAGATTAGGAAATGAGACACTTAAAGTAGTAAAGGAGTTTTGCTATTTAGGGAGTAAAATAACTGATGATGGTCGAAGTAGAGAGGATATAAAATGTAGACTGGCAATGGCAAGAAAATCGTTTCTGAAGAAAAGGAATTTGTTAACATCGAGTATAGATTTAAGTGTCAGGAAGTCGTTTCTGAAAGTATTTGTATGGAGTGTAGCCATGTATGGAAGTGAAACATGGACGATAACCAGTTTGGACAAGAAGAGAATAGAAGCTTTCGAAATGTGGTGCTACAGAAGAATGCTGAAGATAAGGTGGGTAGATCACGTAACTAATGAGGAGGTACTGAATAGGATTGGGGAGAAGAGAAGTTTGTGGCACAACTTGACTAGAAGATGGGATCGGTTGGTAGGACATGTTTTGAGGCATCAAGGGATCACAAATTTAGCATTGGAGGGCAGTGTGGAGGGTAAAAATCGTAGAGGGAGACCAAGAGATGAATACACTAAGCAGATTCAGAAGGATGTAGGTTGCAGTAGGTACTGGGAGATGAAGAAGCTTGCACAGGATAGAGTAGCATGGAGAGCTGCATCAAACCAGTCTCAGGACTGAAGACCACAACAACAACAACAATTATGGAATGGTCTCGTGGATAACGTTGTGTTCTCCACTAGGCCATTCACGGAAGGTGCCGTCGTCTGGCCCCTAAAGGCATGTTGCAACGCCAAAAGTCTGCAGCGAAATGCAGGGAGCGGGACCTGCAAAGTGTCGACGCTTGTTGTAGGGACTAACAGCCGACACACGGCGTGAACAACTGCAGCCTATTGTGCACTGATAGGCGCGGGAATCCACTACTTTTTCGATCATACTATTGGCGACAAATCAGTGGAACCAGTAAAAGCCGTAAAATACGTATCAGTCGCCAGCCGGAGCGATTCAGAGTGGAATGACCACAAAAAAAGAACCTCGTTGAAAGAAAAGTTCGTGCAAGGCCGAGGTTAAATGGGAGAAAATTAAGGGTATGTAATTCAGCCATGAAAAGTGTGGCTTATAAAACACTCGTTCAAGGGAACCTTGACAGTCAGTCCGACACTTTTTTCAGGTCAGAGCGTCAGGAGAGGTGGCGAAGACTCAAAGGCGAGCGCAGTGTTTCGTCACGGGACCGCTCAGTAGCGTTACATTACAGGCTGCAGCGGCGGGCGCCCTTGGGAGGCGTTGCGCATCACGGAGAGGTTGGTCTGCTGCTGGAATCCCGAGAGCGTACGTTGTGGGACGAGTGCGGCGACATATTACCTGTCGCCAAATGACTGTGACGAGAACTAGAGGCTAGGAGTTCTCTTTCCGCCATCGAGTGCACAAAATACAGGGTGACAATTACTGAACTATGTGAAACAAAAGAACTATATGAAACTATATGAAACAAAAGAAAACTTCGGAGTAGGTATTTAAAATCCATGGGGAAGAAATAAAAACTTTGAGGTTCGCCGATGATATTGTAATTCTGTCAGAGACAGCAAAGGACTTGGAAGAGCAGTTGAACGGAATGGACAGTGCCTTGAAAGGAGGATATAAGATGAACATCAACAAAAGCAAAACGAGGATAATGGAATGTAGTCGAATTAAGTCGGGTGATGCTGAGGGAATTAGATTAGGAAATGAGACACTTACAGTAGTAAAGGAGTTTTGCTATTTGGGGAGCAAAATAACTGATGATGGTCGAAGTAGAGAGGATATAAAATGTAGACTGGCAATGACAAGGAAGGCGTTTCTGAAGAAGAGGGAGTTGTAGATTTCAGTGTCAGGAAGTCGTTTCTGAAAGTATTCGTATGGAGTGTAGCCAAGTATGGAAGTGAAACGTGGACGATAAATAGTTTAGACAAGAAGAGAATAGAAGCTTTCGAAATGTGGTGCTACAGAAGGATGCTGAAGATTGGATGTGTAGATCACATAACTAATGAGGAGGTATTGAATAGGATTGGGGAGAAGAGGAGCTTGTGGCACAACTTGACTAGAAGAAGGGATCGGTTGGTAGGACATGTTATGAGACATCGAGGGATCACCAATTTAGTATTGGAGGGCAGCGCGGAGGGTGAAAATCGTAGAGGGAGACCAAGAGATGAATACACTAAGCAGATTGAGAAGGATGTAGTCTGCAGTAGGTACTGGGAGATGAAGAAGCTTGCAAAGGATAGAGTAGCATGGAGAGCTGCATCAAACCAGCCTCAGGACTGAAGACCACAACAACAACAACATTAAATAAAAACGTCATAACTTCTGAACGATTTGCGTCAGGACGCTCAAACTGCAGGGTTGGTCGCGGAGCATGAAGGGAATGAATATGCGCATGTATGGTTTGGTTTAACGATGAAGCCCACTCTCATTTGGATGCGTTCGTCAATAAGCAAAACTGGCGCATTTGAGGTACTAAGAATCCGCATTTTCCGATCATGAAGTCTCTTCACCCTCAACGATTGACTTTATGGTGTGCAATGTTCTGCCACGGAATAATCGGTGCAATATCCCCTAATAGCATGGTGACTACCGAACGTTACTTGTAGGTTTTGGAAGATGATTTCATTCCCATTATCGAAAGTGACCCTGATCTCGTCAAGATGTGATTCAAGCAAGACGGAGCTCGACCTCATCCAAGCAGGAGACTGTTTGATGTCCTACAGAAGCATTTTGTCGACCGCATTCTGGCTCTGGGATACCCAGAGGCCTGGCCCTCAATTTCACTAATGAAATATTAAATGCTCTGAGTAACCGGAAGTCATCCGTTGGGATTTTTTGTCATCTACCAAAGGCTTTTGATTGTGTAAATCATGGAATACTTCTAGATAAGCTCAAGTACTGTGGTATGAATGAGACAGTGCTCAAATGGTTTAAGTCATACCTAACTGGAAGAGGTGCAGAAAGTTGAAATAAACAGTTCACATAATATGCAAAAAACTGGTGATTTCTCGAACTGGGGAACAATCAAGAATGGGGTGCCGCAAGGTTCGGTCTTGGGTCCTCTGCTGTTCTTAATATGTATTAATGACTAACCATTCTATATTCACAAAGACGCAAAGCTGGTACTTTTTGCCGATGATACAAGTATAGCTATCACACCCGACAGACAAGAATTAACTGGTGAAATTGTAAACGATATTTTTCAGAAAATCATTAAGTGGTTCTTTGCAAATGGGCTCTCATTAAACTTTGACAAAACACAGTATATACAGTTCCACACAGTAAATGGAATGACCCCATTAATAAATATAGACTTCGATCAGAAATCGGTAGTTAAGGTAGAATATTCAAAATTTCTAGGTGTATGCATTGATGAGGGGTTGAACTGGAAAAAACACACTCAGGATCTGCTGAAACGTTTGAGTTCAGCTACTTATGCTATTAGGGTCATTGCAAATTTTGGCGATATACATCTGAGTAAATTAGCTTACCACGCCTATTTTCATTCTCTGCTTTCGTATGGCATCATATTCTGGGGTAACTCATCATTGAGTAAAAGAGTGTTCATTGCACAAAAGCGTGTAATCAGAATAATTGCTGGAGCTCATCCACGATCATCCTGCAGACACTAATTAAAGAGCTAGAAATCTTCACTGTAGCCTCACAATATATACATTCACTTATGAAATTTGTTATTAACAATCCGAACGAATTCAAAAGTAATAGCAGTGTACATGGCTACAACACTAGGAGAAAGGATGATCTTCACTACTCAAGGTTAAATATAACTTTGGCTCAGAAGGGGGTAAATTATGCTGCCACAAAAGTCTTTGATCACTTACCTAATAGCATCAAAAGTCTGAGAGATAGCATTTAAAAGGAAATTAAAAGAATTTCTTAATGGCAACTCCTTCTACTCATTAGATAATTTGTTGGATATAGTAAGTGGGTAATTTCCCAACGTGTGTACCATGTCAACAGCTGTACTTAGCTCAAACGTCAGAAGCGTGCTTCCTCACCCCAGCCAACGTTCGGTGGGCCGCGGGTTCTCAGGTAAACTGTGTACTTGCAAAAAGGCAGACCCGTACTTAATTCATTATTATTTTCTGCAAGCGTAGGAACTGAGTTCATAATTCCAACATGAGCGTACATTTATCCGTCAGGACTGGTCTGCCGGCCGGAGTGGCCGTGCGGTTCTAGGCGCTACAGTCTGGAGCCGAGCGACCGCTACGGTCGCAGGTTCGAATCCTGCCTCGGGCATGTATGTGTGTGATGTCCTTAGGTTACTTAGGTTTAATTAGTTCTAAGTTCTAGGCGACTGATGACCTCAGAAGTTAAGTCGCATAGTGCTCAGAGCCAAGCCAGGTCTGGCCTTAAAAAATGTTAGACGATTATTGCTTAAACAGCTTATTTCGTGAGTATGAAACACGATGCAAACTAATTTTACAATGTCAATAAACAACAAACAGTGAATTGAAAACATCATTTTTACCATGTAGTAACATTGTTCAACAAACTGCCTAACGAGATTGCTACAACAAACTTAGTTAAAAAAGAACTGAAGTGTACCTGTTAAGCAATAAATTTTACACAGTGAAGGGCTACTTACATAACAAAGAGTAGGGCTTTATTGAGAAAATTAACAAAAGTAAATAATAATAATAATAATAATAATAATAATAATAAAGAGTACTTTCATTTCTCACCACACTTTCGCACTATTAAATCTATTTTTCTTTCCTGGAAAATCTCATACCAAAGTTCTGCAATGGAAAATACTAACAACTTATCCTCTACCTGATCTCATCATCTCGCTCGTTGTGGAGGAATGTGACTCAGTTTTTCAGGCAAGCTAATGGGAAGTTGCTGCGCACAAAATGGAAACCAATCATCATTGTCATTATCTTGATGTTGGCTGACAGTGGTTGCAGTGAATGGTGCTGAGAAATAAACGACCTTTTCAACACTAGTTTTTTACATTATGACCTAACTCATACACAAGAATGTATTAAGGAAACAGCATTATACACTGGGGATAGAACTAGTGAGGTGGCGCTATTTATTCAGGCTGGTATTCAGAAGAATGGAGGCTCTAATCAACAGTTGGTCATTCTGATTTAGGTTTTCCATGGTTTCCCTAAAATGCAAATGCTGGATAGTTCCCACTATAACGCCACGGCCACCTACCTGTCCCATCCTTTTCAAACTAGAACTGTAATTAAGCGGCTGGAGATATACAATCCTATCCCCCGCTCCCACTCTCTCTCTCTCTCTCTCTCTCTCTCTCTGTGTGTGTGTGTGTGTGTGTGTGTGTGTGTGTGTGTGTGTGTGTGTGTGCGCGCGCGCGCGCGCGCGCGCGCTCGCGTGCGCGGACACAGTTATTCTCCGATCTCCGAATGTAGTCGACAGTTTTAAAGTCATTAGGCCCCGCAAACAACACGACATGATAGACGCCTAAACTACCGCAGGCACATCACAGTAGGCTCCTGCTGCATACTGGGAGAAAGGACGAGAACACGCACAGAACCACTGGTACGAAGTCCGAAATGCTGCTATTTGCTTCGGAGTCAAAGTAGAAGGATAAAAGTATTGCGAATAGTTAGCAACCAGTCAGTTTTTTATGACTTACGTAGTATATAAAATGAATATTTGTCTGATTTGTTTATTTTCTATGTGTTTATGTACCATTCATACAATTACGAAGAAGCTTCAGTCAGTTGTGTGCACGCCCGCGAAGGTTTCCGAAATAATACAAACACACCCCTTCGAATCCACAAGGGTTGGAGGTAGTAACCATGACTTGTAAAAATATTCGATAACGACCAATATTCGTATCGAATCCATAGTTTTCGTCAGTGGTGGTAGGGCTGTTGGCGTTCCACTCCTGGAATGGTGGGGTAGGGTAGGAGGAGGAGTGGACAGGAAGTGTGACTTACCAGCCTCAAGCAGTTTCCACTGTCCTTGGCACACTTATCACTTGCTACATGGGAAAAATCACTGCGGCAGTCAAGGCACCCCAAGTAGCCCTGTGGCTAACGCCGGGAGTTATAAGATTTGACATACAGTGTGTGCACCAAAGTACTCCCTAATTTTAAAATCAAACAACGTTGAAACAAAGGTCGATAAAAGAATGCAACATACTCTACGATTATCCCGAAAGCTGTAAGACTTTTACACAGTACAGTGGAAACTCGATTAACCGTCATCTTCGGGACCGTGGTCGTGACGGTTGAGCGAATAGACGGATAACAGAAACACTGTATTTTATCAGCATCACGTTTTATATCGTTAACTGTTGTTCTTCCAATACCATAAATCAGCGCTACACATGTCACATTTTCGCCCTTTCTTAAGCGTTTTATAATTTCAAGCTTTTGATTAAGTCCTAAAACAACACGTTTACGTTTTTCAGACATTTTATCAAGTCACTGTATCGCATACACCTGCACCAAATACGGTAGTGTAAAATGTTAGTCAATAAAGCTTGTTCAAGTGGAAAACACGTAACACGGCACAGCCCGCTAGAGACACTGCGACAATTAAAGTCTTCGTGCCACAACTGGAAACCGATCCAGTGGTGACTGTTGACTCACAAGTGAGACAAAGACAAGAAAAGGGGGAGATGTGTTAGCACGTCAACTGAAGGTAATATTTTATGTACCATTCTACGGCGGGCGGGTACATTCACTTCTCACTAAAATAGAGTAAATAAACAAAGCGAACGCGTCACTGCACCTTAGAGCATTCTGTTATTACAGTAATATTATGCTGTTGCAGCAGTGACGGTTAACAGAAACTAACGGTTTAAAGAGTGACGGTTAATCGAGTTTTTACTGTAGTTTCCAAGTAGTCGTTACAAAAACTTCTCACAGATGGTGCTGTAAGCGCGCAACGTATTGTCTATAAATACTCCGATGACCAGAGCGATCAGTTCCACCACTGCGGCGTGAAAGGACGTTAGTTTACCGAAGGAAGAGCATGAAATCGTGTATTCTATTGAACAACCTGTTTTTCAGGTACTGGAACGTCACGGGCTAGAACACAGTATTATAGCAATGTTTCCAAAAGGATCCGATGCGAAAACCAATCTTGATTAAACCCTTACACAAAAGCTGCGCGACATGATCTAGAGGGGAATGTCAGCCTCAGGTGAACTGTAGTTAGTCCTGAAAATTTCGCTACAATTTCTGGACTTACTCAGCACCATCGGAATAAATTCTACCGAAAAATTACAGCAGAGTTTGGTTTGAAGCCTCCCAGCGCACATTCATTCAGTACTGAGAAACAGTACATTTTTCCATTAAAAATCCAAAGTCATTAAGTCAGCGATTTTTCTAACTACTATTTCGAAACTTCCGTATGAAATTCTTAACACTAACACAACGAGCACATAGTTTACTCTCGTCTTGTATCGATCTTTGGGTTTTCATATAATTTAATTTTAAAAACAGGGACTCCTTTGTTGCACATCCTGTAAAAGTAAAACTCAAGAACGCGTGGAGCAATTTCAACCAAGTTTGGTATGTACATGACTCGTTATTTGTATAAAATTACTGTGCACGTAAGAAACCTCGACTGATCCAGGGGTGGAGGTGGGTATGAGAAGGCGGCACTTGTAAAAATGTTTGACAACAACCTGTTCACTTCTAAATTTTAAAAGTATGAAGCGGAAATTGTCAAGTTCAGCCGGTCAACCAGGTCTCGTGAAGAAAAACTGCAGCGAGCCAGTAGTTTTGTTAGCGAATAACGAGCAAGAAGTGCTCCTGTGACGCTTGTCGCCTTTTCCCTCCGCCGTTACTTTCAGCTGGAGTGCAGGTGCGGCGCCGTTCCCACTACGAGTTTTGATTTCCAATAATACTCAGTCGAGTCGCCCTGACGTATCGCAGACGTATGACACCAGTTGCGTTATTATTACTATTCATCAGACGTGTTTGTTTACGGCGATGATTATTATGGTTATTACTGATAATGCCTCGTAATTATGTTTAACAACATAGAGCCTGTACCATGGTCATCTCGCCTACAAAAGAGCCTGAACAGTCTGGTTATTCTACACAACTTCTGAAAGTAAATGAACCAAACTTGGAGATCCATCTGCAAGAAATGATTTCTGTAGTTTCTGGCGAGACTGATATTGATCCAGTTTACTAGATAGAAAGTGATCACGATGCGAATTCAAAACAGGTGGTGTTGGTGATAATGATGATGAAACGAAGGACACACAAACACGTGAACACGATCGAAGTATAAAATAGTTCCTCCAACTTTAACTGTTGGGGAAACTGCTTCAAGTGGAGAAAAGCACATCCAAAAACTAATAGCAGAACAACACAACATAACATTGTGTTCGAGACTCCTGGTCTACGACTTAGGACCAATGCCTTGGGTACGAGTCCAAACGTTGAACAAGAATGGGGTCTACTTCTTACTCAAGACATTTTAGATGAGCTTTTGCTTCGGTCGAGCAATAAAATCTGTAAAATCAAAGTACTCTCAAAAGAAGCTGATAATAATGTTGTTGAACTGAGAGGTTTTAAAGGCTTACTTGTGTTCATAACAATCTGCAAATCTGACAATGAATCCATAGATAATGTTTTCTCAGTGAGTGCAATCAGACAAAATACTTTTCACAGTGCTATATGAAAAGGCTTTTGTCCATAACAACAGTTCTACGTATTGGGAACTGTCAGCAGCGTTACTTTCCAGCCTGTTCTATGTGCACTGATGAAATGCTTGTGCTGTGTAGATTTCGGACGCACATGCCAAGAAAACCGGCAAAGTATGCGTTAAAGGTTATGTCTAGGACAGTCAGCACGACCATGTAATTACATGACACCTACATTGCGGCCTCTAAAAAGGAATTGGAAATTTAACATCAAGATGTGAATTTATTATTGAAATTTTGCAACAGGTTTGTTTCTGTTTCTGATTCTTGGGTCTTCATAGAAGACTGGCGTAGCAAAGGATAAAAAATTAGATATCTAACTTCTAGAATTTTAAGAAACGTAGGAAAGTCCACTTTTCTGGAATATCACTTGATAATTTTCTGAATTTTCTTCTTGATTACTAATACTTTGTGTTTCATTTCGCTTTCATGTATTTGAAAACGCGCGAAACACGAGTTAAATAAACAACTAATAAGTTAAGACAACTATCTGAATAATTCAATAATAAACTTCTGGAGTCTGACGACAACGCAGTCCACTGTTACGTTACAAAATCGTATGCTAACAGTGAAAGGTTAATTGCCCGCAGTGTGTACAACATCTGATCCTTGCAAAAAAATAAATAATATTTGACGGGGCTAGTCAAATGTGTTCAAGGCCTTATATTCCGGTGATCAAAATAGCAACAAAAGGAAATTTTGCAAGGTTGCGTTTATTTTGCCACAAAACAGTATAAACAGGTGACAGTGAAGTAAAAACAATGTAAGGAATACAGAACGTAATCAACTGCAACATGCATAACGGCAGATAAAAATGTTTTTCGTTGTTTTCCAACTTCACGGATTTGCACACACATTCTGCCAATGGCTAAAGTGCTCAGTACGTATAGCGCCAGTACAAGCCTGACACCAACGACGGGACATGCTATGAATGATGTCATTAGTCTCGTGTTGAGGCAATGACGCCCGCTGTTCCTGCAGAGCTGCTCGCAAGTCTTGGAGGGCAACCCGTCTCCCTTATGCATCTCAGATATGCTCTATGGGATTCAAATCGGGAGAGCGAGCAGGCCACGCCATGCGTGCAATATCTTCAGTTTCCAAAAGAAAACATCAACCAACCGTGCTCTATGAGGTCGAGCATTATCGTCCATCAATACGAAGTCTGGGCCCATAGCATCTCGCAACAATCGCGCATGAGATCTCAAGATCTCCTCACGATACCTAGCAGGAGTTAACTCTTGCTGATTCACCCACATGATTTCATGAAGAGGTGTTCAAGTGATCAACATAATCCCTGCCCACACCATTAGGGATCCTCCCCAACACATTCTCTTTCCACAATGTTTGGGTCCCGACATCGTGTTCCACGTCCCCTCCAGATGCGAATCCCCTCCAGATGCGAATCCGTCGAGAATCATTGTCCAAAGCTAATCGGCACTCATTTGTGAAAAGATGATTGACCCATCGTTCGACGGTCCAGGTGCCGGCTCCACTCTAGACGTTTTCTTTTGTGGAGACAAACCAGATGTGAACAGACAGCAAGCCTCCAGCAATAAAGGCCACTCTGCCGAAGCTTTCTGTACACCGTTTGCCTCGATATAACACGTCCAGGGGATGCAGCGAGGTCAGATGCCAACTGCCGTCCAGTACTAAGGCGGTACTGTCGTGTTCTTACCGCCAAATAACGGCTCACTCTCTAAGATGACACACGTCGTCGGCCCTGTCCTGGTCTCCGAGATACAGTTTCGGACTCTATAAACTGTCGCCTCATCCGAGAAACAACAAAACGATTCACATTAAGCCATCGGGCCACTTCAGTTTGCTATTCTTTTGTTTCCATTCTTCCTATGGCCCTCCACATCATAGTGCCTATAGGCGTCATCTCTATGTCATACTGCACATTCTGTGACTGTGTACACAGCTATTACGGATGTGGGACTGCCCTGCAAACACCACCCCGCTTGATAGGTGCCTTCACGCTATTGCTGGCGTGGTTGTCTGTTGATCGGAATGCCATATTCCGTACAGAACACGATCGTAACGACATTTGTTGACAGTTTATATGATTATGTCGCGAAGTAGACACAGGACGAGGAAATAGCAGTTTCTTGCTTTAATTTTGGACACCAACGTATATAAACGCGACGGCGATCATAGTTTCGGAAACTGCGCCGCGCTTGCCCGTGGCAAGTGAGGTAGAGGTAGAGAGGTTGCCGTTGCCGTTGCCGTTAACATGGTGGGCAATGGCCCATGTAATTTTTGAAGGGTCATTGGACTTTCCCATTATGGCTTCTGTCTGAGCTAGGGTGTTTTGAAGTGATGTTGGTAGTCCTTGTGTTATGTGTGATGTGTATTTGGTGTTATGTGCATGTGGTTATACTCTGAAATGGCGAGTTAGAGTGTTCTTGGGATGTTTGTAATTTACACGTAGTGGGTCAGAGCCCAGGGTAGAGATGAGTAGGTGGGGCGAAGCTTCGGAAGATGCGTAGAATGATTGAGTTTTTTGCTGTATGAGTCGTGTTATGGTGGGCACGTTTGTGTTATGGTGGATGACTCTGTTTGAGGCGAACCATGGAGCGGCGGTGATAATCCTTAGAGCTTTGTTCTGCAGGATCTGAATCGTTTTTAAGTGTGTGTTTGCTGCCATACCCCAGACCTCACAACCATACAGTAATGAAGGAAGAACCACCATCTCCCATATAAGTAATTTAGCTTTGGTGGTCAATCCATTACCCTTTAGCAATGGGTCTAAATTATAAATACTACCCGAACCTCGATTACACACGTCTGTTACGTGGGCGTTCCACAGTAGTTTTGAATCAAATTTTAGGCCGAGATACTTTACATCGTTACACCAGGGAAGGTTTCTCCCATCTATGGAGACTTGACGGTTTGGTGGTCTCCTCCTGGTTGTAAACATGATTGCGTTACATTTGTCCGCGTTGTTTTTGATTTTCCAAACGTTGCACCATTGAGTTATCACCTCTGGGTGCCTATTTAGGTTCATCGTCATGTAATTGAGGTTTGGGTGAATCGAGTAGACGGCAGTGTCGTCTGCAAATAACGATAGTTGTGTATTGCGACGCTTGGCGATATCATTTGTATATATACTATAAAGGATTGGTCCCAACACTGAGCCTTGGGGACGCCTGCTTCTATAGTGTTAAGCCTACTTTTACATTTTACTAAGCTTACAAAGAATTTTCTGTCTAATAGGAAAGAAGCTATGATTTTAGTAATGTGAAGTGGGCATTCGTATTGGTGGAGCTTATAGGTGAGCCCGTTATGCCAGACTCGGTCAAAGGCTTTTTCAATATCAAGAAACACTGCTCCCATGCTGTCTCCGTCTGCCCTTGCCTTGCAGACCTCCTCGATTACTCAGGTGGCTTGGGATATTGTGCCTTGCCCAGCACGAAAACCGAATTGCTCTGTAATGGTAATGTTTTTGTCGGTGAGGAAGGATTGGAGTGTTTGTAGGATTAAGCGTTCAAGAATTTTGGCTTGGAAACTTAGGAGTGAGATAGGGCGATAGTTTTGAGGGAAGAGGGGACTTTTGTTTCGTTTAGGAATGGTGATTACCTTAGCTGTTTTCCAGGAGGATGGGAAGTACATCAGTTTCAGACAGGAGTTGTATATCGTTGTGAGGTAGAGGAGAGCTAGGGGAGGTAAGTTTTTGAGCTGGAGGGGCTTTACGCCGTCAGGACCGGGTGATATAGCACTGCCGAGCGCTTTTATGGCTGAGCAGACTGTTTGGCAAGTGACAGGTGCGAAAGACGTCGTCGGCACTCTCCGCAGGATTCTTGGGACCTCTCTCTCGACTATGTCTTCTTGGTTGTCCGCCTCTTCGTCGTCGACGATGTGTTCCTGGAACTGAAGTTCCAGTGAGTTTGCCATGGCCTCCGCCTTGTCTTGTGTGTCGTAAACTAGGCCATTTTCTCCGTGGAGTGGTTGTCTTTTGTGTCTCTTAGGGTGTTTTCCCAGCAGGGACTTCTGTACTCCGCTAGTTTGACTGAGCTCTTCAGCTAGGCTGTACATTATTCGTCGATCGATCAGATCACGATAGGCCTGCCAGCGCTTCCTGAATCTCCTTTTTGTACTGATAAGTACTGCGCCGCGCTTGCCCGTGGCGAGTGAGGTAGAGGTAGAGAGGTGTCAGGCGGCGCGGATTTACAACGCGGCCCACGACCTCCAGCTGCTGTGTGTGTGTGTGTGTGTGTGTGTGTGTGTGTGTGTGTAGCGGAGCGGAGGTCGCGGCCCGGCCGGAAGCGAGTCGGCGGGACGTACTGCGCACGCGTGTAGCGCATTCTGATCTGCTGCACAGCAAACTGCAGGCACGCGGCATCACCTGCAGGATGGCCAGGGCACATCCAGTCTTACCGGAACAGGCTTCAACAGGAAAACACACACACATACACAGCATGCAATCCACTGACGTGCGCGGCAGGGAGTACTTTCCACTCTGGCGACCTAGGCCGAACGTAACTCGGGCCACAGCACTGTGTTCAGGACACTGCGCCCGAGTACAGCTCGGGCCGTGATATTCACGACGTGCGAGCTGCCTGTCGGCCAACAACTGGACTCATTTCGTAGGAGGACACTGTACGGTCGTGTCTTTACGTGTCCCTTGAAAGGTGTTAACTTCCGTCATCAGTTTGCAGGATTATTTCGCAAGAAACAGCAGTGAAATATTATAAACAGCTGCTGTCGCAACTGACTGGGTCAAAGTAGGCTCGCGCTATAGTGAGTTTCGTGCATGTACTCGTTGGGTTTCGCAGTTCGCTGAAATTCTGTTACTACTACGTCACATTTGTTGGGCGAGCAAGAAATTTTGGAAGCTCAAGGGGAAGAGTTCAGTGATTCTGGACAGAGGGAGAAATATCTGAGTCCGAACAATCTGAAGAAGGTGAACTGCAGTCTGTTCTAATTATAATTTTCTTCGCTTTCATTTGTGTTGATCTCATTTGGTTTTTTTTTTATTTTTTTCCAGACGAACCTCATGACGAAGCAGCCCCCAAAACCGGTTTTTGAGATTTCCTTGGAGAAGACGAGACAGTTTACTGGTAAAAGAAGCAGAAAAAATCAAACTAGTACTGCCCTGATTACAACATGCCTCTCTGTGTCAGAATACTTCAGACTTCACCGTGCAAAATACATACGAAATTGCTCAATAACCCTAATCAAGGTTTTTTTTTTTTAATTAAATGAATTATACTTTCCGTCATCATTATTTCAAAATTTGTAATCTATTACAGAACTACAGTAAATATGAAAAATAAGCCTTGAAGCTTGGTCTTTCTTAGTATGTTTTACCCTTTAAGATATATCAAACACAGATGTGCTATTAACACTTTAAATAATGACATCACTGACTGGTTTTTTAAGCCTGAAATTCTTCTAAGTGGCAGAACTTCAAAGCGTTAAACATTGTTCTAGGTTTATTAAACACCGTGACCTGCACTTGGAATGTTTATTTGCCAAAACTGGTTTTTCACAACGTAGTTAATGAACAGAGTTACGGAATAAGACGTATATAGAAAATTTCAACAGCGTTTTAACCAAATAATTTTGCTTTTGAGTGTAAGTCCTGTGTGTAAATTTGTTTAATTTGACGTGATGTTAGAGTATTTTGCGATTTTATCCCTTCTATATAATCTACCTGCATATAATGATCGTAGAAAGATTGCAATTTACATACAGGTTGGTTCAGATGCCCCTACCCATGGGCTTTATGCAACCCGGAACGCGTTCAAATATCACACGAAATATTTTCACACACACTCGATTGCTACCCACAAACTATTAGTCCTACGGAAAAAATGAACACGACCTTTTTGTAGGAAACGTAATGTAGTTAAATTTAGCAGTGGGATATCGTTTCGGTATAGGCCGCAATTTCTCAGTCATTCAAGACAAAAGGTGACCTTCAAACGCCTTCTTCTTGAATAACCCGAAAACCGTGGACCCTAGCGAAAACACATGCCAGTACAAAATTTAACTACATTAAATTTCCTACTAAAAGATCCAGTTCTTTTTTTTTTAAGACTAATAGTTTGCGCGTAGCGAGCGAGAAAATACGAAAATCTTGCACGTGGTTTTTGAAGGCGTTGTGGGTTGCATAAAATCAATCGGTAGAGGCAGCTAAATCAACCTCTAAATGAAGACATGTCACAAATGTATACAAATATGATGTTATAGACAACAAAAGACAGGTAATGTAGACTATTTCACCTGTCAGTTTCCTGTTTACACTAGGAGAGTGATCTGTATGCCACGTGATAGGACTGATTTCATCACGTATGGTATTAATTGACATGCATGTCACTGCTACAGATGTGCAAAACGTAACTAAACTTATATTTCTGCTAATATATAGACACAGTTGTCATTTTGTAGAAATCGATAAAGATACAGTAGTTTGTTCCTCTGTATCAGATACCACTGATAATGGGCTACATGTAACCACAAAACTGTCTTTGTCAAATACACGTTTATAGTGCAGCTCTCATGGTGTATATATAGAGTATTTTAATAAATATCTTAAGGCTTAGAGACACAAAGCATTCAAGATTGTACCAGATATTAGGGTTTTTTTTTTCATGACTGCCTAAATCTCTCTGTGCGCACTCTAATTAGTCCGCCTTCGTGGTCTCCACGGGAACGATATGTAGGGGATTCTGGTATATTATATGCTTCACTCACCGTAATACTCGTTCGTTATATACTCTCAGACACTCTCCCGTGAGTTAACCAAAACTGGGCTATAGATCTTCGCGAGCACGGGCAACACGCAGTCTTGCATCGTCTTGTTGAAAGATAACGTCAAGAAGACTTCTAAGGCGAGCGACAGCCACAGTTATTAAGCTGTCACAAACATATCGACTGCTGTACAAATTACCGGCTATGCGAAGCAGAGGTGATCGTGTTAAGTACCCAATGGCGCTCTTTACCACCACGTACGATGATGACAAATGCAATCTGACAACATTCGTTCTCTGTACGAGGATACTTCCAGTATGACACTGAACGCAGAACCGAAACTCGCCGTCGTCGTGTCGCTGGGTGCACCGTTGCTGGCAGACCCCTCTCTGCTGTCTCACGAAGTTCCCCAGAACGGCGGACGCCGTGCAAATAGTGGCGATCGAGACGTCGTTACTTCCACATATTTATATATGTCATGGCTATACGATCCTGCGCGACCGACTGTAAGATATACCAAGTCCTCTCGGGTGCTAGTCGCATAGGAATGGTGATATTCTGAATAGCCTTGACTAAGGTAGTCCCGAAACCACCGAGTCTATAAATCTATGGCAGTCGTGGGATCCCGAAAAACGCAAGTAGCAATAACATGGAACGGTACACCGCAGTCCCGCATTTGGATTCCGACATGTGGTGGTAGATGTTGCTCCTTCTTATACATGGCATTCACGAATTTCTATCAAACAAATAATATTCAAATGTCGTTATTAAATGTTGCATAATCTTGCCTTATATACAGAACGACAAATGGCGTCAATGGTACTTACTTTGCACAGTTGCGCAAAAATGCAAATTTTTTGCATGTCCAAGCATGTTCTTCAGTTCATACCGAGTGAGGTGGCGAAGGGGTTATCACACTGGACTCGCATTCGGGAGGACGACGGTTCAAACCCGCGTCCGGCAATCCCGATTTACGCTTTGCATGATTTCGCTAAATCGGTTAACACAAATTCCGGATTGGTTCCTTCGAAAGGGCACGGCCGATTTCCTTCCCCATACTTCCCTAATCCGATGGGGCCGATGACCTCGCTATTTGCGCCCCCCCCCCCCCCACCCAAAAAAAAAAAAATTATAAATCAACCAGCCAACTACACTCCATGTCAATTTGATGTTTGCTGCATGCCACATCCATGTGTAGCAACTGCAATGGCCAGCAGTATGCATTTCACTGATTCTAACTTGTCACTTGGGAAAACTTTTGTTGAAGTGCGTGCCTACTAAAGGAGATTTTTGGTGTTTCGTAGATTTTTTTTACGTGTTGACATCGGGCCACAGCACACTGGACATGAGAGTTCGCCTGGTAGTCCCAGAGACGTAGTGACCGTTACTTCTGCTGGGAGAACACCCATTCTGATGAAGCGCTGTCCAGCCGCCCAGTGCTACAGTAGCAGCAGAGGGACACACTAGCCTGTTGCGTGTGCGCGGAGCGTCCAAAACAGCCTAATGCCCTCTTCCATTACCAGTCTCTCGCTGGCACCATTACCATACATCGTCTGTGATAATTCAGAGGCGCAGAACTGGATTTTAAGCCGCCACAACATATTGCCTCCCACGTCACTTCCCCTTGTGGTACTTACCAACGAGCAGTAACTACCTCCTATACCGTATTTCGATTTGCATTCGTAACAGCAACAACTACTCACCTTTGCTGTTACCAATAAACAAGCGTATAAAACAGGAAAAATCCGTGTAACATAAAAGTTCCTGTTTTAGCGCAAAATGTAAACAACAGCGTTATACCGAGAATCATGTGACAATTCCAATTACATGTTGGCGACACTGGAAGTACGCTATACTGCTTCCATACACATTGCTGCTCTGTGGTCAGAGAACAGATCCCCAGGAGTGACCCCATGTTGAAGCGAGCGACGAAAGAAATCACACACAAAAGACCACCACCCGCTTTTTATGCTTGCGTATTTCTGTCACATCACCGGTTCAAAACTGCCTTAGATTTCCATAACTGTACGGACTAGGGCGCTTCCTCCAAACTTGTGCCAGTTCTCGTAGTCTACAATGAGACCGACTTTGCATTCGACGAGCGGCTTAGAGCACTTGTTTAACGGATAAAATGCCACCAGACATGCGGGAACAAACCAGTGCTAGGTAGTGGTAAACACCGACTGCCTGCCTCCAGGTGCTGGCCAGCCAAGCACGTGTCCACAGGGACTTCCTGCCGGATTAGTTCTTTGCACCGGTCGACACTCGAAACTGGAACATTTGCCTTTCAGTGCCAAGTGCTCTACCGGCTGATGAGCTATCCAAGCATGGCGGTTTCAGTCAGACACCAAGTTTCAAGAAGGGGCACACTCCACTGCAAAGCCGGGGACATGGCCACAGGCTGGTCACATACGTCGCTGAGTAAGACAGCGAATTGCTATAAGGCGGTGTGTGGCGCCAAAATTTTGGATCCGTATACGACAAGGCACTAGCATTTGATGCGCATTGAAAATACTTTGTACTCGTACGAATTTCTTGGCGTAAAAGTTGCTAGATGGGATAAAACAGCAGGAAACGTAATGGCGTCTATGTGGACGAGCTCTGGTAACCAGCGGTGCTTTTTATCGGCGTCACATTGTTGGACAACCAGGTTTCAACGATAGCCAAATACTGGAGCGAACGACAAGTTTTCGACGTAGCGGCCGAATTCCTGAGCACAAAGAAGAAATATAGGTGGAGTGAATATAATGTACTGCACTTGTTGCCAGCAAGAAACCGAATTTTCACTTGACTTTTGGATAATGCCGTCTGTTTACATTTCGGCACTAACGCCGAAACTTTAATACTACACGTATTTCTCGTGTTTTTACGTAAGAACAGTGGTGAGCAATTGGTGTTGCTGCTGCTACGTGTACACAAAAAAAAAAAAAAAAAAAAAAAAAAAGAAAAAAAAAAAAAAAGGAGAGAGAGCTACTTTTCATAGCTAACAAGGGAACCTTCCCATCGCATCCTCCTCAGATTTAGTTATAAGTTGACACAGTGGATAGGCCTTGAAAAACTGAACACAGATCAATTGAGAAAACAGCAAGAAGTTGTGTGGAACTATGAAAAAAATAAGCAAAATATAGAGCTGCATCAAACCAGTCTCAGGACTGAAGACCACAACAACAACAATAACAACAACAAACTGAGTAGTCCATGCGCAAGATAGGCAACATCAAGGACAGTGTAAGCTCAGGAGCGCCGTGGTCCCGTGATTAGCGTGAGCAGCTGCGGAGCAAGAAATCCTTGGTTCAAGTCTTCCCTCGAGCGAAAAGTATACTTTCTTTATTTTCGCAAAGCTATGATCTGTCCGTTCGTTCATTGACGTCTCTGTTCACTGTAATAAGTTTAGTGCCTGTGTTTTGCGACCGCACCGCAAAACCGTGCGATTAGTACGCGAAAGGACGTGCCTCTCCAATGGGAACCGAAAACATTTAATCGCAAGGTCATAGGTCAACTGATTCCTCCACAGGAAAACACGTCTGATATATTCTATACGACACTGGTGACGGCATGTGCATTTTCTCTGCCTCGTGATGGCTGGGTGTTGTGTGCTGTCCTTAGGTTAGTTAGGTTTAAGTAGTTCTAAGTTCTAGGGGACTGATGACCATAGATGTTAAGTCCCACAGTGCTCAGAGCCATTTGAACGGCATGTGCGTCACATGACAGGAATATGATGTCGACCCGCCTAACTTGTACACTTGGCGAATGGGTAAAAAGATTCTTCTACCTGGCCCGATTTAGGTTTTCTTGTTGATGTGATAATCACTTCCAAAAACGTGATGAAAACATCAGAGAGTGTCATATAAACTGCAACAAATGAATGCAACAGTTTCACAGTCGCAGTTTTCCCTGTGCTCTGTCAAAACATATGTTTTTAACGTTTTCATACAATGACCCCATACTACGGCGCAGTTACATCGCATCGGACGGACGGACGGACGGACGGACGGATAATAATTGTCTGAAACTAAAAAATTAAACTTTTCACTCGAGGGAAGACTTGAACCAAGGACATCTTGTTCCGAAGCTGCTCACGCTAAACACGGGACCACGGTGCTCCTGAGCTCACAGGAACCTTGATGTTGCCTATCTTGCGCATGGACTACTCAGTTTGTAGGTTTTGCTTATTTTTTTCATAGTTCCACACAACTTCTTCCTGTTTTCTCGATTGATCTGTGTTCAGTTTTTCAAGGCCTATCCACTGTGCCAAGTTCTAACCAAATCTGAGGGGGGTGCGATGGGGAGGTTCCCTTGTAAGCAACACAGAGTGACGTAATTTTGGAAGCAATTTACGTAGCGACTTCAGAATGTACATTTACACAGGGCGTCTCACGCTTAAGGCCATTGCGCATCAAGATTGACGCACTGTTAGAAGAAAGTACATGTTCCGGGTTTCCTGCATAAGCAGTTCTGCTGGAGCCCGTAGCTCGTGGTCTAGTGGCTAGTGTTGCTGCCTCTGGATCACGGGGACCCGGGTTCGATTCCCGGCCGGGATGGGGATTTTCTCTGCCCGGGGCTGGGTGTTTGTGTTGTCATCATCATATCATCATCATTAGTGACAGTAGCTATAATGGATTGTGAACAAACTGGACTGTGTCAAATTTGGGACTTTGTACGGGCTCTGATGACCGCGCAGTTGTGCGCCCCACAACTCAAACATCATCATTATCATTATCATCATCAGTCCTGTCAGGGCGACTGGGAACTTACTCCGCAGCTGAGATTCGTGGGACAGTACGGACCTTGGGGGCAAAACGTCTAAACCGCACACAAACTGACACATCGCAAAACTCTGGCGACATACGGACCAAATCCAACGTCGCCTCCAGAAGTACTGAAATGGTGCCAACAACTTTACCGAGGCCTAGTAGACGTTGGTGATGCTGATTTGGAAGTGGAGAACTTGCATCGTGCGACTTCCGCGGTTTTGATTAGCTGAAAGAATATCTGGGACGGGTAGGTGTGGGCGGGGAGAGAGATTTTTGCAACGATGAAGACCTTGACACAGCGTTTCCCGAATTTTTATCGTCGATGAATTGAGCAGATCGTAGAACGTTCCGACCTTTATTTACACAAGCTTGGTGACTATGTTTATAAACTGTCATGTATACGAGCCTCTTTCAAGTGTAGTGTAGCATTCAATAAAACATACTTGGCCTGACACAATAATTTGTATCTTATTTTCTAAAGTCCTCTCGTACACCAACGTTAAAAGCCCTGTCCTGGGCATATCAATTTTTACTTCATGGATACCCCTAATCTGTGTCAGCCTTACTGTGGCGAGCTGTTGACAGCCGTGATACATGAGGCCACGCAGCGTACAGTCATTCAGGGAGCAAAGTTCGACGCTGTGCCGCACGCAGAAACGCATGTGAGAGCATACAGGTGTCGTAACTACCCGACAGATAAAATACGCGAATATACGATAAAAAAAGTCGAGTCATAACATTTTATAATTTATACGAGAGCAGAATATATCAATAATTCACGACGTACACAGTGAAAGATGCAGGAGCCTCGATGTAAATCCTGAAAAATCTCTTAGAATGAGCTGTTGTGAAATCATCGTTGCTCATTAAGAACACAATGTGGAAGACCAGCTCACAAAATGAGTTCTGCCAGATTTGCCAGTACGCTTCCGCGGGTCTGCGATTACTGTGCTAACATCCGGCTGAAGGCTGCTTCGTACAGTACGCAATCGTCATACGAAAGAGAATACGCACCACTAGAGGGAGGACTCACATTAATTTTGAGGAAAGCAAGGGGTGAGGTGTAGAAACAAGCATTATTTCATACAAGTAACAATGACAACTACTGGAAAAAATGTGTTTCTCGATCATCGACAACACAAAAATGCTACCAACTATAAAAGGTACCTGGTACCTAGATTGCCTTTAAGTCACAAGAGCATAGTTTGTGATTATATTTGTAATATTAATTTGCTTGTCGAGCAGGTAACGTTGACATACATGTTGATATTCTCTGTTGATATTCTTTTCGTATTGGTCACCGCCGGTTCACGCTACTTGAATTGTGAGTTGCCCTTTCCTTGCGGAAACAAAAGTGCTCCTGGAGTATCTTCTTGAGCTGAATGCGCTTGATGGATATTCTCCAGTGTTATCCCCACATCTTGGAGGTTTTCTGCTACTTCAGTGCACCAAACCTCCATGATTTTTCTTGTTGAGAAAGTAACGGAAGATCCGATTGCTCAGCCTTGTAGGACTCTTATGGGCGATGTTGTAGTAGAAAACAATGCTCCCGCTACGAATGGTGGCCGAGCGGTCCTAGGCGCTACAGTCTGGAACTGCGCGACTGGAAATAGAGAGGGTAGCACAGGATCCTCTAGCGTGGAAAGGTGCATCAAAACCGCCTTCGGCTGAAGACTGCCTTGTTGACTTTGATTTATAACGGAGCGAAACTGCTATACACACATTTCACGTTTCTGTGCCACACGCGATTCGTGCCTAAATGTATGAAGCTGCATACGTTATCCTTCTTCAGACAGTTTCATTGCCAATAACCAGAATGATACTACCTGTTTCACGAGGAAGTGTGACGGGCTGCTACTGCTTTTGTATTCCGTGTACCAGAAAGGGATTTTGTTCTCTCATAGCACACAAGGCGAAGTTTGTGTTCATAGTGTACAAACGGGTACTAACCACCCATACACAGCCTTGCATAATAGGCATTATTTTAACGTACACAGGTGGTTCTTCTTGGCAAATACATATATTCAATCTTATTTCGCTTTAAAACTTCGATCACATCATTGATGTCCGCGTCACGTCGATTCGACGATGCCATTTGTTGACGGTCCAGTGGATTTTTTTCAGGATAAGAGAATATGATGTAAGCGTTTTTTCTCACATTCCTCAATGACAGCAATTTCATGATAAGACTTCGCTGCTGATTCGACGACGCCATTGTCCACGGTCAGGTGGATTTTTTTCCGCATTAGACAAGTGGTTTTTCTCACATTCATCAATGACAGCCATTTCATGATAAGATTTCGCTGCTGTAACTATTATGCTACCTTCAAAAAACGATTCAAATTGCTTTATCGAGTCAGAACAGAGCAGCACGCTGAATGCTTAACGCTCCCCAAACTCGGCACTGGCCCATACAGACGACTTCTCCGACTTCACAGCGACACTGATTCGGTAGGAATGATTATAGGTAATCTTAATTTTTTAACTTACTCTTACTTACTTTTTAAACTTGATTAGTATATCTGTTTTACAATCAAAGTTTCTAGTCGCACCTTTCCTTTTATCTTTAGTTTTTTCACGCTCCGAAATATGACAATCAGATACTTTTCCAAAATCATATCGTACCTGCGAATAACGTCTCATCACAATCCAATATTTGTGAGTTGGCTTCGAAAATTTTTCGACTAATAACCACACTTTGATTTGTAATGTTATCACTATCAAAAGAAAAAGCTTTAATCGTTTACAATATGAACAATAACAATTTTTTATCAATAGTTCCATAATTTTTAGTATTTACTTGAAAATCTCAAACGCCCCACAATCCAAAACAAATGTGACTGTCGGACGAAACGTGAGCGGCGCGAAACAAGCGCAGGAACTGGATGGCTATGTTTCATGCATCGCCTTCACCACCTGTTTGGAAGAACAGTTTGCGTTGCAAACCCATACACGACTAGAGGACGCGCGCCTTGAATTGAACACGAGTTTAGAAAGGGAATTAGCGTAGCAAACCCGTGCGTGTTTCAAGGCAGCACTGCTTCCTAGTAAACACGGAAAACGCAATACGAAGTGCTGTTGCTGCTAGCCTCCAACCGACGGTGCGCAAACGTCGAATGTAGCAGGCAGCCCACTATACGAGGGGCATTTGAAAAGTCCGTGCGAAGTCCGAGAGATGGCACGACCGGCGCTTATCGAGGTCATGTTTAGTTAGTAGCATCTTTGGAAAGAACGCACACCAAGTTTCAACCATATTGGTCCATTTCTTTGTGTTTGGCATTCGCGTGAATCAAGGAAGTCGAGTGATTGTCAAAAAATTTCGTGTGGTGATTAAACATTACTTAATGAAAGAAAAAACGCCTCAGGAGACTAAAGAGAAGCATGATAAACATTGCGATGACTATGCACCTTCGATTAGAACAGTTTATAAGTGGATTCAAAATTATCGGAGTGGCCATATGGGCACAAGTGATGCTGAACGTTCTGGACGCCCTGTGGAGATTACGACTCCAGACATCATTGATAAAATCCATGATATGGTGATGGATGACAAGAGTTAAAGTGCATGAGATTGCTAGTGCTGTGGGCATATCGAATGAACGGGTACATAATATTTTGCATAAACATTTGGACATGAGAAAACTATCCGCAAGATGGGTTCCACGATTTCTCATGCTTGACCAAAAACGGAATCGTGTGAAGTGTTGCAAGGATGGTTTGCAGCTGTTCAGGAAGAATCCGCAGGACTTTAAGCGTCGTTTCGTCACTGTGGATGAAACATGGATACATTACTATACCCCTGAGACCAAACAACAATCTAAACAATGGGTTACCAAGAGAGAATCTGCACCACAAAAGGCGAAGACCATCCTTTCGGCCGGAAAGGTTATGGCGACTGTATTTTACATTCGCAAGAGATAATTCTCATCGACTATCTGGAAAAGGGTAAAACTATTATAGGTGCATATTATTCATCGTTATTGGACCGTTTGAAAACCGAGCTGCAAGAAAAACGTTTGCGATTGGACCGCAAAAAAGTCCTTTTCCATCACGGCAATGCACCAGCACACACCTCAGCAGTTGTGGTCGCAAAATTAATGGAAATAGGATTCAAACTCGTTTCACATCCCCCCTATTCTCCAAACTTGACTCCCTCGGACAACTATTTGTTCCCCAATTTGAAGAAATCGCTGGCGGGACAAAGATTTTATTCAAACGGGGAGGTGATTGCAGAAACTAATAGCTATTTTGCAGACTTGGACAACTGCTATCATTCGGAAGGGATCAACAAATTAGAACAGCGTTGGACGAAGTGTATAAGTCTAAAAGGAGACTGTGTCGAAAAATAAAAAAGGTTTACCCCAAACACGTGAGTAGTTTTTATTTTTGCACGGGCTTTCCAAACGCCCCTCGCGTGTTACCGGCTGGCAGACGCAGATGTGAGGGCGTCGCGGCGTGCTTCCTGCACAACACGGAGGCACTCCTGTTACGGCGTCTTGCCGCGGCCGACTGGGACCTTGACGATAATCATGGCTGCCCTCATATTCCCTTACTGTCTAACATCGGGCCACTATCACACCAGAATACTCCACAAATCTGAGTACAGCACGATTCGACTAGTCGGCCAAACGGAAACCTGCAATGAGGCCTATTTCAAACTGTCGGGTGCTGATAATACTGTGACATGAACATCGATGGTAACTCCTTGTCTCTCACAGTGATCACCCAACATCTCACGCTGGCCATGGCCGTTATACAGGGTGTCCTGTTTATCTTGACCACCCTAAACAACTGTTTGTCCAGATGCAAATTACAATATGTTTCAAGCAAATGTTCTTGAGCCATCAGGGGGACATCAATCAGCATGACTGCCTGCGTTGTAGCTTTGTTTTTTACAATGATATGAACAGCGGTGTGATTTTTAAATGGCACCCAGTATTTTTTATTCGGTAATTCATTTCCTCTCCTAAAGACCTATTCAAAAATGTATCACAATGTACCATTCACTGAAACACAACGTTATTAATTACATAACACAACACTGACGTTGACGCTCCCAGCGATTAGTGCAGGTACTCGGGGTAATGGAACACATCCACGTGCTGACGTTGACAGAGGACAAATGTAAACATAAGTAGACTGCACACCCGTCATTCCGTCAACCACCGTCAGTTGAAGAGTTGTGTGAGTAGAATGTACGCCAACGAAGATAAGGTAGAAATGTTACTCGGGAGAGTAAGTTAGCAGAACTGTAATTGCAATACTGTTTCCTTATGTACAGGTACATTTAGTACAGTAAAAAATTGTTCAAATGGCTCTGAGCACTATGCGACTTAACTTCTGAGGTCATCAGTCGCCTAGAACTTAGAACTAATTAAACCTAACTAACCTAAGGACATTACACACATCCATGCCCGAGGCAGGATTCGAACCTGCGACCGGAGCGGTCGCTCGGTTCCAGACTGTAGCGCCTAGAAACGCACGGCCACTCCGGCCGGCTTAGTACAGTAGTTTAGTACTTTTAAATATTGTTGTGTAGAGTAGGCATACAGTAAAGGCTGCCCTTCCTACAAACTGCGTCGACATAACGTTTCTTTTATTGTTGTTATTGAAGGTAGGCGAAATCCCACGCAGACAGCGCAACTGTACAGAGAGCGATATCCTGACAAGAACCCATCTTCCCGACGGGTGTTTTCTCGTCTTGTTGCGACGCTTCAGGAAACGGGAAGTTTGAACCCACGACAACGCAATCATCGTAGCACTCGCACAGACGAAGCTGCCTAAGTTACTGTTCTCGCTTCCGTTGCTATGAATCCACATGTCAGCACGCGACAGCTTGAACACAAGAATGGCATTCCTAAAACCAATGTACATCGTATTCGTACACGTCACCGGTTCCATCATTACCATGTACACCTACATCAAGAATTGCATGGGAATGACTTCCAGAATCGTGTACAGTTCTGTCAGTGGGCACAGCAGCAAATCCTCGCGAAGCTGAACTTCTCCTCGAATGTTCTATTTACCGATGAATATTATTGGTCCAGCGACAACTCACGACGGCTTAGACAGGTGGACCATCAGCGTCAATGGAGAGTTAACGTCTGGTGTGGGATGCTTGGTACTACAATTATTGGCCTTTATTTTATCAATGGTAGTTTAAACGGCACAGTGCATGCCAACTTCCTCAGACGAATTCTTCCTCCTCTTCTGGATGAAGTGCCGTTAAGAAACAGAATGATTATGTGGTATCAACGCGATGGATGTCCAGCATATAACGCCTTGCGTGCACGTCGTATTCTGAACCGAAAGTAGCCTGCCAGATGGATTGGTCGAGGAGGAACAGTTACTTGGCCTGCTAGGTCTCCTGATTTAAATCCTCTAGACTTGTTCTTTGGGGATGCATTAAAGACATTGTCTATCGCGATATTCCAGAGGACATGCAGGAACGTATCGTGCTTGCTTGTAATTCTCTTCAGCAGGCAACACTGGAAGCAGTAAATAGTTCTTTCATTCAACGAGCGCACCAGTGTATCGGTGTCCAGGGTCACCACTTTGAGCACCTTTGAATGTACTACTCCTGTGCAATGGTACAGGAGATTCAAAGTCAATTTGGTTTTCATTTGTTTTCTGACAACTCCAGCAAGTGGACGAGTTTGTGATCCCGGGCTCAAAGTCAATGTTGTGTCATTTAATTAATAACGTTATGTTTCACTGAATTGTATACTGTGATACATTTTTAATAGGTCATTAAGAGAGGAAATGAATTACCGAATAAAAAATACAGGGTGCCACTTAAAAAAAGTCATAACCCTGTTCATATCTTTGTAAAAAACAAAGCTACAACGAAGGCAATCATGCTGCACAGGGTGGTCAAGATAAATGGGAACCCTGTATACCCTAACAGGCTTGGTACCAACAATAAACATGAACAACAGTAACGCACTCTTGTGGCCGTCCTATATGCCACAGAGAACTGCAACTCATTTACGAAACCGCCAAAGGTGTGTATGTGGTAGACTGACATTCGACAATGCCTTATGTTTTCTTCTTTTTGTCACGAAGTCTATAATTAACCACCTTCTCTTCGGTTTTTATTTTAATGTTTTAGTTTTCGTGTGTTCTTAGCCCTTCTATCGTGTTGCCAACCCGATTCAACCAACATGTTATTAGCATATTTGCATGCGAAAAGAGCCAGCAGTCTGTGACGGTCCCCAAATTCGATTTTGAACGACTGAACCATGCTTCAAATTGGTCTTCCGCACAATTTCAAACTGTGTAGGCCTAAATTATAAGTTGATTCCAAAGAAATTGAGTAATGCCTAGGTAGGGCTTGGCTGACACGATTAGAATCACGTCACAGCCACTGAATAAAGAGCTACCTCATCTGAAGACGGACATTTTATTTTTCCATGAGTTACGGCAGTTCTGCCAAAGTGACGGCAGCAACGGGAGGTGGTTTGGTTTGACAGCTCCAGATGTGACCGAATAAATTTTCTTCTGAGCAACAGTATGATGGCAACACTGATGACAGCCAAACTGAAATGCAACAGAGACATGCGTTTATTTTGTGCTGGAAACCAATAACAATAATAAAACGTTACGCAATGTATCTGTTAGTTTTCCAATCATGAGTATGATGTTAAACTTCAAACCAAGGTGTGATGCTGCAACCCCCGACAAAGCAGCAATCACACGATGAAATAAAGCCACGGCAGTTGATGATCAGAGAAGCTCTCGAATACGGACTCAATTTATACACCAAAAACTGAACTTGGTGGATCACAAGATCAACATTGATTAAAGAAAAGCTGTTTTTCAAGTACAGCTTTGTGAGGACAACGGCCAAGACAAGCATGAAACGATTAAAAGGGCTTGAAATTATAGTGCTACAGGGAATGCTGAAGATGAGGTGAGTTGAAGTCAACAAATGACGGAATCCCGCTAAGAGTCAACGACAAAAACAGTCGACTACAGAACACAATGAAGCGAAGACAGGATGGTCGGGCACCTAGTGTGGCATCAGTCGTCGATGAAAACGGTAGTTGGAGACAAGGTAGAGGCGAAAAAGTTGAAGGGGTAGACCTAGGTATGAGCGCGTGAAACAGGTGGTACACGGTGTGGGATGCAGCAGTCATGCTGAAATGCACAAAACAGATGGCAAGCGACAGGTCCGGGGGACTGCTTCGCAACATGCTTACGGTTGATAGGCGACGCTGCAACCTATCTGACATGGCCAATTAAAATACCGGGTGATCAAAAAGTCAGTATAAATTTGAAAACTGAATAAATCACGGAATAATGTAGATAGAGGGGTACAAATTGACACAGATATGCTTGGAATGACATGGGGGTTTTATCAGAACAAAAAAAGTTCAAAAAATGTCCAACAGATGGCACTTCATCTGATCAGAATAGCAATAATTTGCATAACAAAGTAAGGCAAAGCAAAGATGATAATCTTTACAGGAAATGCCCAATATGTCCACCATCATTCCTCAACAATAGCTGTAGTCGAGGAATAATGTTGTGAACAGCACTGTAAAGCATGTCCGGAGTTATGGTGAGACATTGGCGTCGGATGTTGTCTTTCAGCATTCCTAGAGATGTCGGTCGATCACGATACACTTGCGACTTCAGGTAACCCCAAAGCCAATGATCGCAGGGACTGAGGTCTGGGGACCTGGGAGGCCAAGCATGACGAAAGTGGCGGCTGAGCACATGATCATCACCAAACGACGCGCGCAAGAGATCTTTCACGCGTCTAGCAAACCTTAGTTTTTTTTTTTCCTAACAAAACCCTATGTCATTCCAAGCATGTGTGTCAATTTTTACCTCCCTATCTACATTATTCCGTGGTTTATTAAGTTTTCAAATTTATACTGACTTTTTGATCACCCGGTATAGCCTCTAAAAGAAGCATTTCCGGTGCATCGTTACGCTTCAATAACATACTGGCAAGAACCGTTTTTCCGGTCGGGAATTAGGAATGTTCTTCAGCTCCTTATGCACTTACGTAGTAGAGATGACGGAGATAAAATCGAGCAAGTAACAATACGCAAAGAGGCGTCCAAGCATCCCTTCCATTTGTGCAAGTAAAGGAAAGATATCTCAATACAATGTATATTAAAAAGTACCTTCTTCCAGACACTTGACAGCGAATCGCAGTCTACAGACGAAAACTTAAAAAGGAAGCGCACACAGACACATAAGCAATTATTGTTCCATGGATTCTCAATAGTGTTATATTAACCAACTCAAGGACTCTATGCAACGAATCGGCATCTCCCAAGTGCTGAAGACAAGTGTGCCACAGGGATCGATAATGGCTCTGGTCTTTTTCTTATTACATCTACGAGCGGCGTTCAACAAGTAATGCAACACTTTTTTTCGGCCGATTTGGGTTTTTAAAAAATGCAGGATTTGTTGTGGAACATTCCCGCTTCGGCCCAAATAGTTTCATGAAGTTCCGTAGGTGGCAGCGCTATTTATAGCCATCAAAGAGGTGTCATTGAGTTTGTTTTGGTAGAAAACCAGAGCATCGCAGACAGTCACAGGCGCTTGCAGAATGTCTACGGAGACCTGGCAGCGAACAAAAGAACGGAGAGTCGTTGGACCAGGCGTCTGCCGTCGCCGCCACAAGGTCGCGCAAACCTTTACGACCTCTCCCGCGTGCCGACCGGCCGGCCGCACGTAGCTGCTGCGACTCCTGCAATGTCGGAACGTGCGGACACTCTCCTTGGAGGTGATGGACGGATCACAAACACCTCGCTGCTCAACTGGACGTCTCTGTTGGTAGCGCTGACACATTCGTCCACCAGTTGCGGTACTCAAAAGGCGTGAGGGCGCTGGGTTGCTCGCCGCCTGACAGAAGACCACAAAGAGGAGTGAAGCACTACTCGTGAGGGACTGCTTGCGCGCTACGAGGCCGATCGTGGCAATTTTTTGTCGAACACCGTCACAGGCGATGAAACACGGGTTCATCAGTTCGAACAGGAAACAAAGCGGCAGTCCACGCAGCAGCGCCACACCGCCTCTCCACGAAGCCGCACCCTGAACCGGCAAAGAAACGGCGACGGCCTCCTGGGACTCTGGAGGTGTCAGTCATTCTGTTTGACGTCCTATATCATGCTGCAACGATCAACACTCAAGTATACTGTGCTACCGTCAGGAAATTGAAGGAGGTGGTTCAAATGGCTCTGACAAGGGAACCTCCCCATCGCACTCCCCTCAGATTTAGTTATAAGTTGGCACAGTGGATAGGCCTTGATAAACTGAACACAGATCAATTGAGAAAACAGGAAGAAGTTGTGTGGAACTGTGAAAAAATTTAGCAAAATATACAAACTGAGTAGTCCATGGGCTACATATGCAACATAATGGACGATCTGAGCAGAGGAGCGGCGTGGTCCCGTGGTAGTGTGAGCTGCTGCGGAACGGGAGGTCCTTGGTTCAAGTCTTCCCTCGAGTGAAAATTTTACTTTCTTTATTTTTGCATAGTTATTATCTGTCCGTTGGTTCATTGACGTCTCTGTTCACTGTAATAAGTTTAGTGTCTGTATTTTGCGACCGCATCGCAAAACCATGCGATTAGTAGACGAAAGGACGTGCCTCTCCAATGGGAACCGAAAACATTTGATCGCAAGGTTATAGGTCAACCGATTCCTCCACAGGAAAACACATCTGATATATTCTATACGACACTGGTGACGGCATGTACGTCACATGACAGGAATATGTTGTCGACCCACCTAACTTGTACACTTGGCGAATGGGTAAAAAGATTCTTCTACCATGCCCGATTTAGGTTTTCTTGTGAATGTGATAATCACTTCCAAAAAAGTGATGAAAACATAAGAGTTTGTCACATAAACTGAAAATAAAGAATTAAAGTTTTCACTGGATGGAAGATTCGAACCAAGGACTATTCGTTTCGCAGCTGCTTACGTTACCACGAGACCACGGCGCTCTTGCGATCCCAGTATCCTTGATATTGCGTATCTTCCCATGGACTACTCAGTTTGTACATTTTGCTTATTTTTTCACAGTTCCACACAATTTCTTCCTATTTTCTCAACTGATCTGTGTTCAGTTTTTCAAGGCCTATCCACTGTGCCAACTTATAACTAAATCTGAGGGGGGTGCGATGGGGAGGTTCCCTTGTGAGCACTATGGGACTTAACATCTGAGGTCATCAGTCACTTAGAACTACTTAAATATAACTAACCTAAGGACATCACACACATCCATGCCCGAGGCAGGATTCGAACCTGCGACCGTAGCAGTCGCGCGGTTCCGGACTGAGGCGCGTAGAACCGCTCGGTCACCGCGGCCGGCAATTGAAGAAGAGACTTCAGCGTGTTCGTCGCCACAAAAATGCAAACGAACTTCTCCTTCTCCGTGACAGCGCAATGTCTTACACAAATCTGCTCACCCGAGATCTTTGGACGGCTCTTCCTCATCCACCCTATAGCCCGGATCTCGTATCTTCCCCGACTTGCATCTGTTTGTACCAATGAAGGGCAATGTTGGGCATACTTGCATCAGTTTCTCAGTCAGTTTACACGTTGTCAACAATAAATCGCAATTCTAAAACGACAGTGGCATTCACAAAAATGGTTCAAATGGCTCTGAGCACTATGGGACTTAACTGCTGAGTCATCAGTCCCCTAGATCGTAGAACTACTTAAACCTAACTAACCTAAGGACATCACACACAGCCATGCCCGAGGCAGGATTCGAACCTGTGACCGTAGCGGTCGCACGGTTCCAGACTGTAGCGCCTAGAACCGCTCGGCCATCCAGGCCGGCTGGCATTCACAGATACAATAATAAAACAGAAGTGAGCTGCACTATGCATCAATCATTCTCAGTCTGACACAGAAAAGTGTGGGGTATTCACACACAGAAACGTTAGACCAACATAGTTCCGTATACATCAATGTAAAAAAAGTAGGTGAGGTTCATGTAAGTGGTCAGCATGCTGCCAGAGGTAGTTTTAACTGCGGAAATGTATTAAAATCATAAATAATTGAACCGTTTCCCATCACAACAAACGTCTCAGATATCCCAAGGAACACACAAATAAGTAGTT